>NW_006494609.1:13047167-13062602 GCF_000325575.1 Pteropus alecto
ACATATAAAAATCAATCAATGTAATACATTATTAATGTGGAGGGAAAAAACAATCATCTCAATTGACACAGAAAAAGCATTTGACAAAATCCAATACACTTTTGTGATCCAAAATAGTCAGAAAACTAGGAATACATTAGAACTCAACATCAAGACCGTTTATGGAAAACCAGAGCTAACGTTAAGCCCAACAGTGAAAGACTGGGAGCTTCCCCCCTGAGATCAGGAACAAGACAAGTACGCCTATGTTCACCACTGCTATTCAGCCTGTACTGGAAATTCTAGCTAGAGCAATTGGTAAGAGGAGAAACTAAAACTACCTCTATCTCTACGCACAGACAGCATGATCATGATCATTCATATGTCAGTGTGTGTATGTGTATGTGTGTGCGCATGTGTATATATTCCTTCCCACCAAAAACAAAAAAAAACAAACAAACAAAAAACAGAGCTAATAAATTCAGCAAAATCACGGAGTACAAGATCAACATGCAAAGATCAGTATGAATTCTACATACCAGGAATGAAAAATGAAATTAAGAAAATGATTCCATTTATAACAGCATTCAAAAAAATAAACATCTAAGAATAAAGTTAACTAAGGAAGTGAAAAGGCTTGTATACTGCACAACACAAAACACTGCTGTAAGAAATTAAACGGAAAGACATAGCATGTACATGGATTGGAACACTTACTATCTTAAGCTAGCTAGATCACCTAAAGTGACCTGCAGATTCAAATGCAATCCCTATAAAAATTCCAACAGCCTTTTCACGGAAATGGAAAAGCCGGTTCTTCAATTCATATGGAATTACAAGTGTTCCAAAATAGCCAAAACAATATTGTAAAAGAATGAAACAATATTGAAAACTGTGGAGGACTCACATTTTCTGATTTTAAAACTTACTATACAAAGCTACCTTAATCAAAACAACAAGGTACTGGTATAGAGAGACATACAGGCAAATGTTATAGAACCGAGTCCTGAAATGAAGCCACACATCTATGGTCATCTGATTTTAGACAAGGATGCCAAGACCATTGAGTGCAGAAAAAAACAGTCTCTTCAAAAAATGGTTCTAGAACAACTGCAGATCCACATGCACAAGAATGAAATTAGGTAGGACCCCTACACTTCACACCAACTGGGTCAACCACTTAGACATAAGAACTATAAACTCTTTAAAAGAAAACATAGAGGTAAATCTTCATGACCTTGAATTTGGAAATGGATTCAGAGATATGACACCAAAAGCATGAGCAACAAAGGGAAAAAATAGATAAATCTGACTTCATCAAAATTAAAAACTGTGTGCATCAAAGGACCAAATCAAAAAAGTAAAAAGCCAAACTACAGAATGGGAGAAAATGTTTACAAATCATATATCTGATAAGGATCTACTATGTATTTAAATTATATACAGAACTCTTATATAACAGCAAAAAAAAGCAAACAACTCAATTAAAAATAATGAGCAAAGGACTGCAATAGATATTCCTTCAAAGAACATAAACAATTAGCGAACAAGCATATGAAAAGATGCTTCACTTCATTAGTCATCAGGGAAATGCAACTCAGAACCACAATGAGATACCACTACACACCCATTAGGATGGCTAGAATTTAAAATATAGAAAACAACAAGTGTTGTTGAGTGGGAATGTAAAATGGTTCGGCTGCTATGGAAAACAGTTAGGTGGTGCCTCAAAAGTTAAACATACAATCATCATATGACCCAGCAGTTCCACTCCTAGATATGTACCCAAAAGAACTGAAAAACAGGTACTCAAACCAATACATGTAGTACACGCATATTCCTAGCAGGACTATCTGCAATAGCAGAATAGCAGAAGGTGGAGTTGACTCAAATGCTCATCAGGAGGTGAAAGGATAAACCGATTGTGAAATATACATACAATGAAATATTATTCAGCCATAAAAAAATGAAGCACTGATACATGCTAAAATGTGGATGATTTGCAAAAACATCATGCTAAAAGTAGCCAGATACAAAAGGTGATATATTGCATCATTCCATTTAAACAAAATATCCAGAACAGATAAATCCAGAGTTGTGAGGGGATAGGAAGAACGGGGAGCAACCGCTTAATGGGTATGGAATTTCCTTTTAGGGCAATGACCATGTTTTGAAACTAAATAGAGGAGGTATTTTGAATGTACTAAATCACCAAATGGTTTACTTTAAAACCGTTAATTTTCTCTTATGTGAATTTCGTGTCAAGAAAAGATCTTTTTAAAGATCAGAAACACCCATAATTAAAATCAAGTACAGAACTTCAAAGCTTTATTTTTAAATGTTTAAATAGATCAAGTTCTTAAATAGTCTAAGAAAAAAATGAGCCAGAAATAGATGAGCCTACCCATGAGTTAATTATATTTTGTTTTCTAACATCTATACTTAGGTCAAGATTTTGTACAGTTTGACAACTATCTGGCAACCCCAACTATGTGAACATAACACAGAATAGGCAAAAATATGTTTGAGTAATAAAAAATATAGTCAGTTATAGAGTATTTGTCCCTTCTAAAGAAGAAATTTCTCCTCTTTTATGACCCTTTTTTAAAATTTCACACATATTTCTAATGAGTTTAGTGATTTGGTTATCCCATTCAAAGCCGATTTTTAAAATGACAAACTAAAAGAAAAAGGCTTTTTAAATAGCCTGTTGGCAGCAGCAGAAAGTGATGGGTAATACTTTTTCAGCAAGAGAGCACATACACCCAAACAAAATCCTTCAAAAAAAAAAGCTATAAAGAATTACAAAGACATAGTAGTCTGGAGTTATTTATAAAAGAAACAAATAACTCTAAACATTAATTAATCATGCATTTAACAACCACCAATGTTGCTAATAATTAGTCAGTGTCTTTTTGTTTAAGATAGATAAAGAAGTTTATAAATCTTTTCAAAGACTGGCATTAAAAATAGTTGTCTGGACTAAAGAGTAAGTCTTAGTTATTAGGCAAAGTATTGAAGATTGCTTCATTTCCCAAAGATAATAAGAAAAAAAAAATCTTATTTTATATACAGCTTTATAGTTCTTTAGCCAATTCAATAGTGGTTCCATTACCTTACTTGTACATTCAAACATATTTTCCAAAGCCATAAAGGATATTTCAATTTTTGCTGTTTTGGTACCTGCTATTACATGTATTTGCTCTGGGGGCCTATGCCTGCAATTCCAATAGCTGCCACTAGTATGGTGTAGTGCAAAGAGCACTAGACTCAAGGCTTGGCTTGAGAGTCCTGGCTCCACCCTTCACCAGCTCTTGAGCAAAAGACACTTCCTCACCGTCTCAGTTTCTTTATAGGGGAAATAACATGGACCCTGTCTTCTTCAGAAAGTTGTGGTGAACTATTCTGTGATTTATAATTGTGCTGATAAAACTTAAAAGCACTCGTGTCATATTTACTAAGAGTACATCAATTTAGCAGATAGGATCTCTTGGGGTATGTCTGAGAAAAGAGAACAAAACTTGAGTTAAGCATGCGTCTTCCTTAAAAACATAACTGTCCGAATAACAGTCAAACTAATGTCTTCCTTTTTTTGAAGTTAGGATATACCAAGACCTTTTTTTTTTTAATATAAGAACTTTGGTACAAACAGGCTCTGTGTACCTTAAATATCAATTACTACCAGTTATTACATGGTCTAGGATAGTTTCTCAGACTCGTGTGTCTTCCTTGAATCCAAATCTGGGTTATGCATTCCCTGTATTGTTTACGGGCTTGGTTTAATTAGAGTAAAAATTTTCCCATAAACCAGCCTTTAATTATTGGCGTTCAGATCATGCCTCCCACCACTCCTTATCTAATGTGCCAGTACCTTTCCCAATAAGCATCCATGTGGCTTCTCTTTCTCCACAGTTCTGTCTACTCTCACTGGTGACCAAAGCAAGCTGACTTGACCTGCGGGAAACTCATTTCAATGGAATCCTCTAAATAACTGAATCTTCTAGTATCCTCTAGATCAATTCCTAATTATCACTCAATAGATTTTTGTGAAACTTCTTCACTGTCAGATACTATTACATTTACCATTTCTTCCCAGTTTTGTTCTGAACAAACATAGCAGTCATTTTCTTAAAGTTATTTGATGATTTTTTTTCATAGCTGTTTAAAATTTTACTAGGTACTCGCCTAAAATTTTACAGATAACTGTGCCTGCTACATAAACTACAGTAAACACACAAGTTATGCAGTTACATAACTTGGCTTCTTCTCAGACAGGATATGGTTGACTTACTTTAAATGAACTAACATTTACTCAGAGAACAAAGTGATTTGGTAATTAAGCTTTTTATTTAAAGGAATAGATAGTTTACAAATTTTTGAGCTTGGCTAAAAGGTGTGTCCCAAATCACAGCCATCTAAAGACACACCAGCTATTAAAAGCAGGTCCAAATCCTGTCAGAAGGTAAACCCTTCCCTAATCCCCAAGTCATTTCTTGTCTAATTACTTTAAGAGTCTTTTTTAGTTGTACTATTTTTAAAACAGAGCAGAGGGACACACAAATTAGCTGGAGGGTTTTTTAAGCCATTGATGCACTGAGTTTGATAAAAGTTAATCCCATATAAAATTGCAACTATAATTTTATCCTGATGCTTTTCTTAGACTAGACAGAAGTCAGAAGGCTTTTCGTCAGGAAAGAGATGAGAGGAGATAGCACTAGATAAAGCCTATCCCAGGCAGAGATCATCTAACAAGGGTAGTTAACAAGTATTAACCTAATTCAAGCCCAAGCTTACCTCTCCACTGAGTCTGTCATAAATAATGAAGCACCGTACTTCTTTCTTTTAACAGATAGTAAGTACAGTGGTCACATTGCCCCAAAGCAGATAGTATTTTTTCCCTTTCTGTTTAATTTTAAGCTATTTTCTTCTATTCTTGGTCAGATAGTATATATCTATTTTACAGGCAAGGTGATACTATACAATATCACTATACCCCAGCACATACGAGGATTCACGAAAATAACAATCAAAAGTACATCTTCATCTTCTAATTACACTGAAACTTTTTTTGAACTGAAGCCCAAGTAACTGAAGTCCTCAAATGACCAGATTTTTCTGCTGTTGTAACATTTAACTTTCAATAAAGAGTCAAATGACAAGTCAATTTCAGGGATTTATTGAAAGAAAGTCCAAGGCATGAATTGGGATCGCTATCTACATAGATGACTGCTCATTATCTTTTCTATTTACTATCCTGGACAAGATGCTATGAAGAATGATCCCAAAACACAGTAAGATCATTCTTCAAAAAATATACTGTACTTTCTAAAAAAAATGGACTGACATCTTAGAGTAGACTCATCTACTCATTCAAAGACATCTTAGAGTAGACTCATCTACTCATTCAATGAATATTGACTGAACACCTACTATATGTCAAATGCAGTTCTGGTTGGTAGGGAGACGACACTGAAGAAAAGTACACAATTCCAGGCATCAGATAGCTTACATTCCAGTGGGGAAAGAAAGACAAGCAAATATATGGGAGGCCAGATACTGACAGTGCTAAGGAGAAAGATATTCAATTATAAGATTAAAACAATATTGACATGTTGTTAAAGGCTAAGCTAGGATTAAATGGGAAATGTTAGTATATACAGTTGACTACCCAAAAATGATAGATATAACTGAGATGTTACTGCACAGTTTCAATAAGGGCAAAGGCTGACGTGCTCTATTTTGTACTACCGCATAAAAGGTCATTTTGTTTAGGACCCACATAACTGAAGGTAAACCAAGCCTCCCGTTGTTCGACCATTTTAATTTTAGTTTGTTATATTACGAGGGCCATTTCTTACATCTCATTACAACAAAGGAATCAGATAAATTTCTCTTTATTCAAATCTCCTAAACTTGGGCCTTTCCAGGCTTGCTTATTAGCTTAATTCACAAATGCCTATGTTTTAGGGCAATAGATAAATATTAACTGTTCTCTTTTTACTGAGAAGAGAGTAAAAAGGACAGATAACCTTAGCCTAATTTGGTCCGTATGCCAGTTTTTATATTTCAATTAGTTTAAAAGAAAACATTTTATTTCATGTTTGTTTGAACTCAAGGCTTACTTATTCGTTTTATCTTGTCTTACCAAAGACAAGAAGTATGAGCAGTATTTTTAGAAGTTGTAACTGCACAATGTAAAAATGAAAAGAGCTGAAATGAGTATATTTAGAGGTAGCTGCTTATTTTTCTGACATTCAGTTTTGTCAGGTTAGAATTACAGTTGTTTCATATTACACAGAAATGGTTATGATGTGGTAATCATGGAGGGCCATAAAGAGATAAAGGGAATTAGAAAGAGGATTTTAGAACTACAAATGAATATGGACCTTAATACATTTTAAGAAAGAATCTAGTCATGATTAATTTCTATTGCCTGAAAGAATATTATCCGACATATTTTCTATTGCTTAAAAAAAAAATACAGCAGCTGTACTGTTCTTTAGTATTACCAAAAGATGTGAGGATTATGAAAACAAGGAAGCTACTTTTGTGGTTAAAATACTAACAGATACACGTGAAGAAACTCCTAGACTTCTTTATTAAAATGTATACTTGTTTTCTTCATTAATCAAAGCTGGCAAACCATGGCTTCATTACACATGAAATAACTTTTTTTCCCACATATTTACAAGGTGGTTTTCTAGTTATAACAAATACTTCTTCCATGTACACAAATGCTCCAAGAAAACAATAAAGCTGTTACCTTTTTTAATATAAAAATGCTATTTTCCCTTTTTTTATTAAAAATATAAAGTTCCATTTAACGAATGGCACATTTATGCTTTTAATAGATCTCAAGGCATGAAGGGTACATAACTCAGAAATATATTCAATATTTTTTAATTGTTTAAATATCATATACCAATTACATTTTAATCCAAAAAGTATTATTTAAAAATACGTAAGACATTTTCATCATATTTAAAAGTAGAATAAAAAAAAAAAAATACATGCAAAAAAAAAAAAAAAGTAGAATATGGAGAACTAGCCATAAATATATATGTGCTATCAAGGATAATAAGAATTATTCTCTATTCATTATCCTATATCCAATTATGCTATATTCAAGGAATATAATGTCAAAAATCTCACCAAAAAAAAAACAACAAAAAAAAAAACCTAGACAATAAAGGTTAAACGACAGAATCATGACCTGAAGGAGGGGAATTAAAAATGGAACAATTTATGGTGGCCCTGTCCCCGTGCCTGTAATTCATAGACGACAGAATGAAAACACTGAGATGGTATGAACTGCTCTGACGGGGAAATACAGCTGTGCACACAGCAGTTCAATCGCAGCTGTCCAGCTCCATCAGTAAAGGCGAGAACTTCGATGGGCTCACCGCTTCACCCATGTTTTCTCTTTTGGATGTAGATTCTGACTCTAGAAGCCCCCAAGTTCATCCAACAGCAGTGTAACCAGATATTGCTTTGGAAAATCTCTCCGCAGGGAAGTCTCCTGGGGTGTATTTCATCAGCCTGATACTTCCGACTCTGCCAGGGAACAAGCTCATAGAAGGCTTCCTATCAAACAGCTCTGGCCTCAGCACTCCAGGCATTCCTAACCTTGTTTTGCTAGCCTAGCCATGATTCATGTTCCTTCTCAGGCTTGTCTTTCTTTGCCTGATGTGACTTTAGAAACTTATTTTAAGCAAGATAATAAATGGTAGTAATTAAAATAAGTGATAACAAATATCTCAAGAGTACTTAAAACAATCTCCATCAGATCTGGGAGGCTGCAATGTACCAGGCTGTCCTTAAGGACACCAGCTCCATAACAGGGCACCTGTCACTTGCCCAGGGTTACATATTGGGAAGAAAGATGCCGATCCAAGGAGCCCGAAGAATTACTCCAGTTGTGGTTTTTGCCATGTAACCATGAGCAAGTTACTTAACACCTCTGAGTCTCGGTTTATCTATCTGTAAAATGGAGATGAGAATAATAGTGCCTCACTCACAGGATTGTTGAGGATGAAAATAAGCAAAAAAACATTTAAAGCACTTAGAAGAGTGTCTCACATGCAATAAGTGCTCAAGTAATATTAGATCTATTATCATAGTTTTCAAGACCCCGTAAATATTATAAGATCTCATAGTATAGGAAATTCTACACCTACATACTTCCTTCACGAAGAGGGCTTTGTCTCTGGTAACTTTTCCTTTCCTTTCTCTTTTCCTTTTAAAATAAATTATTAGAAAATATCAACACTTAGATCGCATATCTTTAGGAAAATGGAAATGGCTCAATGGAAAAGTAGAGTGCTGTTGAGGGAAAACTGCTAACCCTGGAGCTGGAAGACCTAACTTCTAGCTGGGGGCTGTCGCTGGCTCGTCAACCCAGCCACACCCAGCGACTACAGTAGTGTACAGTGAAGTCTGCATTCTGGTGGTGGGTGACAGATATCATATGCATAATAATATCATTTTAGATATAGTCTTCATTACTAAACATGCTTCATTTTTCTTTCTGTTATATTGTAATACAGAATTTATGAGTGTTCTTTCCCTTAAGTCACTATTCAAATGTAAATTTGACTTCAAAATAGGTGCCAATAATAAAAATACAGACAAGTCGAATATGCGCTTGTGCAAATATTATCTGTAATATTGTGAGTGAATGGAAATTAAGGTTATTTTCTAGATATTTCACACAAAACTCTGGGAGGAAAAAAAGGATGTGATAGTGACTCTTAATTCCCAATGCTGTAGCTCTGAATTTAATTGGCTGACTTAATAACACCACCTCGGAAGCAGACTAGTCTGGGTGGTGAGCACTCAACAGAGTATACAGATGTCACATTACAAAGTTGTACATCTGGAATTTATATGTTATTAACCAATGTTACCCCAATAACTTTAACAAAAATTAAAATAACACCTCAAGTCACTTTTCTCCAATTTATTTTTTCTAAGTAAATTATTCCAACTAACAAATTTACATGACACAAAAGAAAATGAAAATGGCTAACGAAAAAGAACTTTACACTAAAAATACAGAGTTGCCAGCTAAGAAGAATCCTACATTAGGACCTTCCCTAGGCCTAGACATTACCCTTCTTTGGTCCACTCTATCACTGAGATGGTGGGTAGAGGAAGGAAGTCAATTATGCCCAGGGTTCAATCAAACATACGCAAAGCATATCGTCCAGTGTTCGGTGCATGGTCAGTACCCAACAAATAGCTATCATCTTACTGTCACATGCAACTGTATCACACACAAACAAATCCAGAAAAGTTAAATTGGTTTCCTCGGGTCACACAAGTAGTGTGCAGGGATTTAAACCCAAGTTCATCTGGCACTGAACTCTACTGTGTTGCCTATAAAACCCTGCTTTGCCAACTGCAGCTGAATTTAATGGTACAAAGTTCAATCTGCTGAAAATTCACGTAACACTGAAATTCATTTATGAAGTCGAAGTCTGAGCCACTTAAATAATTGTAACAGGACTGAGCAAAGACAAGTTGTTTTTATATGCACAAAGAAAATAAGTTGCTGCCACCCAGCATGAAATTACTTGTATATTTTCTTACCCTGCTCAGTTTAAGCTTGTTCAGAAATAACACAATTACTCTGTCCTATTTATATTGCACATCTTTGAGTGATTTCATTTGGGTAATCTACTATAGAAAGTGGCATAAACCCCTGACAGAAAAGTTATTTCTATGACACACTGCTACTTTCCATACAGAATTTGTAACAGCGAGCAGTTTCTTCCACTGAAATTAACAACTTAAGCTAATTCTTAAAAGTTTAAAAATGACTCTGGATATCCTAACAGTTCATTAAGTGATAAATCTAACTGACATTTATTTATGAACAAACTGCTTGGAGAACCAAACAGGAAAATATTTGCTAAATCAGCTGTTGTGTATCAGTTTGATGTGATTTCGAATCCACTTATTCCTGATGAAAACTGAAAGTTGCTTTTAGGAGTGAAGTTGTTCTGATCTAACGACGAAGTTGTTTTCGATGTAAGAGTGAGGCGGGCTGTGCCAGGACATCACCACCTCATGGGCTGTCATTGACAAGCACTCAGTAGCTCAGGTGCTGAGATACCGCTGGGGCTCATCGATGAGAACATGTGAAGAAATAACCATGGCAAGAGGAGATTTAGAGTGTCAATACCAAGAATTTGTGAGGACTCTTCGGGAGCACTCGGTCTGGGCAAGGCTACCCTCTGCTGATCTAAACAGCTTTCCAAAGACCTCTGGGGCATTAACTCCTGCCATGGCAAAGGTGACTCCCCAGCAGCGGCCGAAGGTAAGCAGGGGCTCCACGAAGAACAACATCTTGCCCATCAACACCACCCCTTCATTCTCAGCAGCGTGCTCTAGCAACAAGGGACTTTTACTGTTGCGCTGGCAGCTGGGTATCAGCTCTGTTGGCCAAGCTGAGTATCAGCTTGTAAAAGGTAGATCTCAATGAAATTCAGACCTTTTTTTTTTTTTCCATTTCCCCTTGCCTGGAGCAATAGTGTTATTAATTTGTCATTGCTTTGGAATATGTTATTTCTTGACTGGCTTATTAAGAGACATGATTCTGCATGCTATTGGCATGTGAAATTCCCACAGTGAACCTGGCAGATGGACTTGGTCTTGGAGCATAATTTTGTCCCCCTAAACGAAAGACACTAGCATGTCATTAAGAAAGTGATATAAGCAAAGGACTTGCTAATAGAAAAGAAAATAGTATGTTTAGGTAGGGTATGTATCTGACAAGAAGGATGAAGTATAAGGCTCAACAAATGGCCAGGGAATTTGGTTAATGCATAAAGGAAACATGAGTTATCCATTTATTCACTGAAGAATTGTCACCACATCTACTGCTTTACTGCTTGGTGGGCACTCAGGCTGTCTGGTAGGGAAGACAGACATGGCTCTATCAACAGAGGTGCAATGAAGGAATCCCATTCACAGCCTCCTCCCTTTCCTCCTTAAAAGAAGCTTTTTTCCTTAACAGTAAGTTGCTCCAGGGAGGAAATGAATACTCCAATGACCTTTTCTGAAATCTGATGATCCAGGCCATTCAAGAAGAACATATGTGGGGGAAGGAGGGGCAGGGTACACTTTAGAGGCAAGTCATTTTCTTAAAAATATGAAGGTCTTGAACTGCTCACGTTCCATCCTACCAGCACCTTCATTCTGGAGAAAGATTAGGTAAGAATCTGTTAAGCCGAGAAAAGGGGAAAGATTGTCTCATCCAAGAGGCTTCTAGGCCCACAGCCTGAGTTCACTGATGGATGGGGGGGAGGGGAGAGGTGTTATTCATGAACCACCTGAAATTGTGTGCAAAATTCTGCATTTTCATCAGATTCTCAATGGGTCCGAGACTCCTCTAGCCTTAAAAGTCAAAGGTCAAGCAGAAGTCTGACAGATAAAATCTCAAATTCTGGTTCTTTTGTTTATTAGCTGTGCAATCATCCAGATTACTAGAGTAAATCACTCAATTTTTCAGAACTTCAGTTTCCTCATTTCAAAATGGAAAAGATAATGCCTAACTCACTGTGAGGATTAAACAAGATAAGGCACATAGAGCTTCCAGCACAATAATGTCCCCAGAAGGACATAATAATATACCCAGAAGGACAGCAGAAAGCTGTTAAAGTTTCTAGTATTATAAAGTGTGAAATCTGACGACATATACACCAAGGACAGTGAAAGACTTTAGAGCCCCCAAAACACTATCAGTTTCTTATGTCTGCCATTTTGTAACTCCACTCACAAACCTCTTCATATCAGCAAATTCATACTTAATTCCATATGGTCATGAGACTGCACTATTGTGGCAGATTGTTGGTGAGAGAGATTCAAAGACACCTTCAATGTCTCTTAAGTGAAAAATCCCAAACTGGGAGATTAACATCTCAGACTATAAGCCCTTCTTTTTATTAGAATGAGGCGAAGGTTGCATAATACTTCATTACTTTAAGTAAACGGGTTTCCAAATTCTGTAATATCTTGTCTGATGATATATGAGTTATTCTAAAATGCAAATCATCATGTTTTTATAATTCCTCTACTTGTTTATATGGCTGGTTTATATGAAACAAGAAAAGTAACAGCTAATCTAAAATTCAAGAAATATCCTTGCTCATTCATAATCAGTTTTGGACTTTGAAAGACTTCTTTATCTAGATGAAGAGGCCAATCTAAGATTTATATTTGCTTCAGATGGTCTAACTAAAGATATTTACTGATCCATGTCCATAGGTCAATCTTATTGGTTTTATAACATACATACCTGAATAAATAACTACTCAGCCCAAAAGGTTAAAAAGTTTGCATGTATTACACTTTACCTTATACATATTTCAGCTATTTTTAGAGTCCGAATGAAAACAGCGAGTACAGAAGGAAATGCGCATGAAATTCTTGAGGTCTACTCAGGTAACAGTCAAGATAAGGTCAGTGGATATTTGGAATACCTGAGACACTGATTTAAAATAAAACACTCTGGCAGCCAAGAACACTTTCTAAAGTTGCGCTTGAGAGTAATGACTTGCATCATATGCTTTATTCCTCTCTATTCCAACAAATCCCTTAGCCAAAAAATTTCCCCATCGGCCAGAAAACACTATGAGAAGAATCTGTTCAAAAGTTCAGCAAAGTTGACACTCTCTTGACATAGTAATCTACCTCAGGGAGTCACTCAAACTAGATCATTTTCTAAGTGCTTCAAAAGAAGCCCCAGAGTGAAAAAGAAAAGTGTCTAAAGAAAAGAGTGCTTTTCTACCTGTGTTCAAAGTTTTGTAAATGTCTAGCTTTCTCCAGGAAATTAAATCACACAGCAAATAAAAGCTGACTTAACAGAACTGTTTTCCACGTTTATCAACCTAAATTCAAAAAAGAAAAAAGAATCTTAATTTTAAAACTAAGTATACATTTATTCAGCGACTGCGTACTGTAAGGTACAAGGCGCTATTCTAGTCATCGGTGATGGAACAGTCCTATGCTGAAGGAGCTTACATTCCGAAGAATAAAAACTTGACATATGTGTGATGCACTTCAAATCCAACTTAAAAACATTTTCTGAAGGTCCGTGATAAACCACAAGAGAGAAACCAAATAACAAAGGCTATAATTATAATTTTAAAATGAGAGGATATAGTAAGAACTTCCAAATTTTGCTAGACTTTTCACCCTATTCAACAAAATGCTTTGGAGATAATTTTAGGGATAGCTGAGTACTGATCTCAACTTAAAATTGTAGTTATGCTCGTACGCCAAATATATAGGTGACAGTGAGGATCCTGAGTAGTTATTCATTCAGGTATGTATGTTATAAAACCAATAAGATTGACCTATGGACATGGATCAGTAAATATCTTTAGTTAGACCATCTGAAGCAAATATAAATCTTAGATTGGCCTCTTCATCTAGATAAAGAAGAGGCTATGATACATAATGTATCATAGCAAAAACATGATAAAGTTATCTTCAAAAGGCTTTCAGAGTTTTATAATTTCACTGTTCCTTAACTGGAGATTTTAAAAGTAAAAAAACAAAAACAAAAACTCCAACCATATATAAATTTAAGCTTAATAAGAATATTAAGATAAAGGTAGGTGCCTTGTACAAGAAATAATAGTTTGCAATGAATCTAATTAAAACCCATGACAACATGATAAAAATTTAATTATCAAATATAATATAAAATTGCAAAAGAATTCTTGAGAAATATAAAGCTTAATCCAAAATTTCATAAAAATTTTTTTTAATCCTAGGAGTTAGGTCGAGGACAAGAGAGGATAGGCTAATACAGAAGTAAAAGCCTAGTGAAGCTCTTTTTTGAGGGCAATGAGGCAGCAAGTGACATTGTACAAATTAATTTCAGCTGACATCAAAAACAGAGGTTCAAACATGACTGCCAAATTGCAATGTATACTAAAATTTTAACAGTTTAGTACTATAAGAAGTGGCCACTATACTTGTTGGTACTATAAGAATATTTTATAAACAAGCCTGTACTCTCTTAGTAAAAGGAAGAAACAGATATTTACAAGAGTTAATCTGAAGAGAAGTTGATCAGTGCACGCAACATGCTAATGGAAGTCACAAATAATGACAGTAATTGAAGAGCAATCCTTACTGAGTTCCCTAAATGCCAGGTCCTCATAATCACCATCAAGTAGATACTATTGTTATCCCCAATTAAGTAATTTGCTCAAGGTCACAGAACTGATAGGTGACAGCACTGGTCTTTCTGATTCCAGTGGCAAATGTCTTAACCACTCTGTTACAAACAGCCTTCTCAAGAGGAAGAGCCCACCTAAGCACTGCCCAGAAAGAGTACCAGACTCTAAGGAGCTCGGCTGGTCTCAGAGACACTACCATTGCCCTCATGAAGATATGTAAGGTTTTCAGGGCGACCTCCCTTCTCTGATTCTATGCTCACCCAGCGACTTCTGCTTTGCTCTGGCTCCCACGTGGCTTGCCTACAGAGAGACCGTGGCCTGGCCAGTGGGCACACATACTTGGCAACACGGGGCAGTTCCATACCTTGGAGTTAATTACTAAACTTGCATTTTGGTTTTACATATCACTCTCAGTAAGCAGGGGTAACACAGGTCTCAGTTCCTGAGACGTTAGGTTTTTAAGCCTCACCACCTCACTCCAGACTGTGCTGATTTCACGAAGGTCACGCTGCCTTGTGGGAGTGGCTGTGCCCAGCTGACACCCTCTTGTCTTACCACTGCCACCCAGCCTCTGTAACGTATACTTTCCAAATTGGAGAGAAAGTTTTCTAATTCCTCATAAATTCTATAAAGACTTTCACAGCATCTCTTGAAAAAGCGTTGTGAAATTCAGAATGAATGATTCAGAGAATTTCAATGTCTCTCTGCGAGGCTGTTGCTATAATGAACAACAATATTTTCCCATGAGGATAATTTTTCTCCCTTTTTAAAAGTCACTTTCCATAGTTCAAATATGGTGAACTTAGAAAAAAGTTAACGATCTAAGTCAACTAAATTGAAAATAAATATATTAACCTTTCTGTTTTTAGTTTCTTAATGCATTATAAAATAGACACTCAAAAACAAAAAGACTAACGAATAAGCATCATATACCCACACATCCTGCTTCTTAAAATACTACCGATAAGAGTTGAAGCCCCTGGGTATAGCATTATAATGGCATTATTGTGTAACCTTTATAATTATCATTATAGAAGTGAAATAGTATTCACCTGGCAAGAAAAATAAAAACTTTCTCTCCCCCAATTTAAATTTGAGTGGTAGCAAAGCTTATCAGGCAAATCTATATGCTATGAAAATTCTGAGTTGGCTTGATGGAAGAATAGTGCAAGATAACACACATATTAATATCTCGGTATGATTCACATAAGTGATGTATGGACACAAACTCAGAACAGGTGTTGCTGACTATTTCTGAACC
>NW_006494609.1:13062614-13069206 GCF_000325575.1 Pteropus alecto
GGGCTTGAGCCAACTGTCTACAAGCTACAGAGCACAGCTTCTGAAGCTCTGAAGGGAAAAGTTTGCTATACAAACTACTTTCTAACCTTGACTGTCGTTAAACAACTTAAAATGGCAGAACAGCCTGTCTAGGGGTAAGACATTTTCTAGGTATCACATCTGTTCCCTCTCAAAGCACTCTCTCCTGTTAAAAATCAGTCTCCTTATATACCCACAGTAATATGAGGATGCTGGTTCCTGAGTCTGATAACCTCAAACAAGGGATTGAAACTTCTCTGGACTTCCTGACTAATAGAGAAGGAAACCAATGCTTGTGGGTTCAGTTCAACCTGTATTTACTGAGCACATTCCATGCCGGGTATTCTGAGTACAAAACTAAATTAACCACAGCTCCTCAAGAAGTTGACTATGTAGTGGTTTTAGGCAGACCCTGTGCATGAGGAAGAAATTACAGGAAAAAGAAGCTGAAGTAGAAAAAATGGGTGAAGGAAGCGAAAAATACGGAATAAATGCGAGTTAGCAGGAGTGGTCAGCTCTCCTGGATTACTTTCTCCTACTACGGCTGCTCCATCTCCATCTCCTTCCAAGACTCTCCCTCCTCTACTCAACTCTGAAGGGTCTGCCACTTCTTTTTCTCTCCTGGATTGCCTCATACCCTCACCCAGCTTTAACTGGCCTCAGCTGATGATTCCAAAATCTCGTTCCTCCAGCCTGGATTCTCAGCTGAGTTCCAGACTCGCAGGTGCCTCTGCCTGCTCAACATCTCAACCAGCATCTCAATGTCAGCACTTCCAGAACTGAACTCAACATACACCTCTCCTTATCCCCTTCAAACCTACCCTTCCTTTTACGTTTCCTCTCTCTGTTATGGTCCCCGCCATTTACCAGAATCCTGACTATCAACCTGGAGCCCTGGCCAGCCCTTCCCCCAACACGCCACAGGTACATCCTGAATACCTCCAGATTCCACCCACTTTTCTCCGTCCCCATCCAATTCCAGGTGACCACCGCCTGCATCACAGCTACTCCTTTCTAATCATTCTCCAGAGCTTACTCTTTGCATAAAACAATACCATACCCCTGTTTCAAAACCCTTCACTAACTTCCCTATTACTTCAGGACAAGCACAAAAACTTGAACAAAACCCCGTATTACATGGCCCCTGGTTTCAGCCTTTCCTCTACACACTTTAGGCTCCAAATAGATCACCTGCCTCATGTCTTTGGCCGTGTCCAGTTCCTTTAATGGAAGTCTTTTCCACCTCCTGATAGGACCACCCTGCCCCATCCTTCAGGTGTCAGCTCAGACATCACTTGCCCTGGGAAGCTTTCCCTTTGCTGCCTTTCCCATTGTCTAGAGCACCCGTCACTTCCCCTATCAGGCCTGTTTTCTTACTGGTATCAATACAAGGGTAAGCTCCTAATACACATGTGCTTGGCACTTGTCTTCGATATTGAGTCATCAAATGATTGTATGGTCTCACAGGGCACAGTTTATTCCTGACATTTTATGAAATAAAACATCACTGGGATTTCCAGTTAGGAATATAACATGGGCATTTGTGTGGAATAACCAGTTTCTTCCTCTTGCCCTAGAACCAGGCAACCAAAGGCTGGGTTTAATTAGAACTCTATTCTTCATGGGCCATACATAGTGTTTTAAATTTAAAATATCATGTGGATACTTGAAGACTCCACAGCTTCCTAGTAACTAGATTAGGGGTTTTCCAGGACAAACCTCCTTATTATAACAGACTAGTTATTAGAGCATGGTTTTACGTACACATTAAGTCACACAACCACTCTGAAGGTTAAGCTCCACTGAGGCTCAGATGAGGGAACTGGAGCCCAGAGATGTCATATAACTCGCCCAAGGTTAAACAACTAGTTGGTGAGGAAACCAGAATTCACACTCAGGCAACATGTCTCTAGAATCTTAGCCTGGCCTGTGGAAAACAATGTTGAATGACTGAGTGACTGAATGAAATCAGTAAACTGTACTAGATCAAGATGACCCATTTGGGATCATATTAGAAAACGGGAACTTGATAATCCCAAATGTATTCATATTTGATTTTGACTTACATTTTGGGGGGAACATATAAACATTTTCAAAACTCAGGCACTATTAATTCTCTTATGGGGTAACCCCAAGGAAAGACCTCTTGATCTGTATCTATTTCTGCTTCATGGGAAGGTGGGCTTGCTGGCTGAACTCAGATATCATGCTAGGGACGTGCTTTGAGAACGCACAGCCAGCATGCATTAAAACAGCTGAGAAGTAAGGAGCGAAGCCAGGCCAGAGAAGCTGGCAGACTTTTTTGCGGCTTACCTCCCGCAGCTCCAGCCTTTGGGCCACGGCCTCCAGGCTCTCCTGGCCAGTGCTCTCCACAGACAGGGTGAACTCCACAAACTCGTTATTGAGCAGTTGGATCCGCGCAACCAGGCAGCTCTTGCTGGACACCGTGTAGCGCCGGGTGCGTTTCAGTTTCAAACCAAATGGCAGTGGCATCTTCTCTCTTCAGGAGTGAAGGGGTAAAGAGGGAAAAGCGCCGCCAGCAATGCAGTGGTGGTGATGGAGGAAGGGGGCAATCCTTTGCTGCCGGGAGGAGTACTTTACAGTCTCCCGCTGCTCACCCAGCAGCTGCTGCCTCCATTAAAATGCAACTGAGTCTCCAAAGGCCAGGTGAAGGGAGCATCCACGCCCGTGCTGAAGAAAGAGGAACACTGGTTACATGGGTAATGGATTTTGCTTTTAAAAGTAAAAATCAATACAGCTGTATCCAAATAAGTTTTCCCTCTCCTCTGAAAAAAGAAGGCAATAGCAAGATCTGGGTGGCAGTGGGGAAGTTTATCATCTCAGCTGTGTTAGACCTTGGGTCCAGCCTCTACTCTCACCGGTTCCTACAAACGGTGGTTAACACTACCTGTGGCTGTCTTCAGCACCGAATGAAATCATGGCTGGCACTACTATAACCCCAAAATTAGTAGCTAGCATTAGTGGTCCCCTTTCTATGTTAAAATTTATACATATATATATACATATGTATGTATATATAGAGTAAGCTTTTTGGCTCCCCAATATTACAAATGTCAAGGTTCTTTAGTCCTTAGATAACTACAAAACACCTCTAAAAGTGCTGTATTCAGTCCCAAAAGGCAAATTAACCCTGAACCCAAATGGGATAATCCCCTCTAAACATATGGCAGCCGCGCGGTTCAAACGAGGTGAAGCGCTTAACAAGCATTTGTAGAACCTTTTCTGGTTTATAAATATGTATGTCACCAAGCTGATTTATTTATAAACAAATCGTAAAAGACCCTAGAAATGCTTGTTATAGGATTACCACCAGAAGCATGGAAAGTTCTAAACACGGTGGCCCCGACTCTTCTCCGGAGGGGGCGCCTAAAGAGGCGGTGAGCCTTCGCCCAAGCGGAGCCGCGGCCCAGAAGGGAAGGCGGGCGAGGCCTGAAAGGCCATCCTGGGGTAAGTGAGGGAGGACCACGCTCCGCAAGCCCACGAGGCTAAGGGAGCAGCGGAGGGCTGGGGCTCCGGCTCCTCCGCGGTCCTCCGGGGGGAAGACGAGACGGCGTTGCCAGGCCAACGCGCAGCCTCCGAGGCCCCGGAACCCTCCGCGCGCGGCTGCGTTTTCCGACGGACGCATTAGGGACGGTCCGGCCCGGCTGCTCCCGGAGAGAACTTCCAAAGGACCCAACTCCAGCCTCCACCGGCGCTGGAAAAGGGCCGCTTGAAGATTCCCAAAATACGCGATTTACCACGGTTCAATCACACCTTTGATGGTAACTCATGGGCTTGAAGCTGAAGCAAATCAGACGTGAGAGGCAACTGGGGATTTTTACACTGACTGGATTCCCCGCCCCCCCTTCCCCAACGAATCGACAAATCCCGGGTTATTTCCAGAATCCCGGATAGTTGCCACCTTCCGTTTTCTTCTAAGCCGAGGCTGCCCCGGAGGATGAGTCGTGCAGCGGGGTTCGGCGGTGCTTGGTTACCCCGAACTTGGGTCGGGAACCGCGCCGAGGGGCAGAGTCCGCCCTCAACCCTCTCGTTCCGCACAGACCCCAGGCCTCCAGAAAATCGGCTTTCTCAGCTTTACCCTAGGATGGGCAGAGCTGGGAATCGATCCAGATTCCTCATTCCAGTCCTCTTTTCCGGTCTCCTGACTCCATCTCAGACCCAGAGGTGATGGGCACTCAGGGCTGGGGGATGGCAGAGGTAGAGGACAGGGTTTAGCTGTTACATTAGGCTTTCCCAAACTTAACATTTTGTAATTCCACTCCACGAAAGTGTATTGCGTCTCTGAGCACAAGGCAGTGTAGCGGGCATTGTGAGAAGAAATCTAAGACGAATCCTAAGCCGTCTCTGCCCTTAAGAAGATTACAAGCATGCTATAATTACATATAGGGCTGTATCTCTAAGGAGGACCCAACCATGGTTTTCTGTTTTTTTTGTTTGTTTGTTTGTTCGTTTTGTTTGTGTTTTGGTTTTTGAACTCTGGTCACCCTCAGATGGCCATTAATTAATTAATTAAAACCGAAATTGAAAGCGAGGAATAAAGGAGGAAGGCCAGAGGAAAAAAGAAAACTGGAGCTACTACCTGAAGCACTGTTAATTAAGAGCATTTGCTGAGTGCCTTCTGTAGGTAAAAGCATCATACTAAGGAGGGAAATAGAAAATAAATATAAAAAGATACGGTCTCCAACTGCAGTTTTCAATGCTCTTTGCTATGTCAGGGTATAAACTAAATAGCTAGTTGAGGCAAAATAAAAAAAAAAATTAAACGAGAACCTTAATATTTTTAACTAGAAAATTGCCTGATGAGCTAGTAGTTTGTATAAATTTTTAAAAGTTGTATATACATAATATATATATACTGAATACTCTTTCATGAGATGAGGTGATGGGTTTTAATTTTATATGCAAGTTACGGTAACTGGAAACAAGACAGATTAAGTAGTGCAGACGAAGAGACAAGATATTGCATACATGCAGAGGAAAGATGAATATTTATATCAAGGGTGTTCAAATATGGCAGTTTCTTCACTACAAAGAACTATATGCCTTGAAGCACAGTATGACTTAATTAACTTACGCTCTGATTAAACAAATTCGGAGTAAAACTTTCAATTGTCCCCAAGATCTGAAATGTTTTACAGCATCAGGGATAAAGAAAAGCCAATGTGTTTTTATTTTGGTAGATGTCATAATGTAATTGAAAAAGTTAAAGGGGGTGTGTATCAAGTGCATTTTTCCCCAAAGATCTAGCCATAAAATCTACTTTTTGAAAAAGGGGTTTTTTGCTTATTTAACAAAACCTACTGTGTTGAAATAATGTTCTGCTTTATTACAAAATTATCAATGATTTACACATCTTAATTTTCCGTTATGAACAATATTTGCTACTAAATGATGTCTTAAAGTTATAAATGTTTCCACAGTAGACTTTTAGGATGCTTTCTGGGGGGTGTGTTTCAGGTGCAAAATAATATGCAATAATTTGAGAGGTAGTTGGATCTGGAATTATAAATTAACTCCTAAAGTAAACAATTCATAATTAGCTCTTGAAGGAAAAAACTAGGAGATACTTTGTTTCTCTACATAACCATTCTCTTATGTAATAAGAAAACAGATACATATTAAATTCTGTTCGAGTTTTCAAAAGACAGTCTGAGATACTTGTGAATTCATTTTAATGTTTTTCTTTTCACAACCCCTTTCAAAAGTTTCTCAAATACACTTTAACTATGAATCCTGTAGTTTCCCCCCTTGCCGCTAAGGCCCTCGTCATATGTAATTTTGCCAATGATGCTTTAAAATAAGCACTAAAAGCGAGTGCACATTTTTAGAGTAATATACATATGTAGAGAGATCTATAGCATTAAATCAAACGCATGTTTCTCATGGAGCAAACATTTATGCGTAGATACTCTAGAGTAAAATGCCCTAGAAACAAAACGCACAACTATTTTCAGAGTAAAATTACTGTCATATCCGACACATAAAAACTGTCAGCAACTATTAGACATACAGCGGTTATCACTGAGAGCACACGCAATGTTTTGAATGTTTGAGAGCATAGCATTATTGTAAGGCTTTCTCAGCAAAAAAAAAATAAGACGAGCGTGCCTAGAGCAGCCAGTCTAATTAGGATTTGCAGAAATCACAAGTCGGAATTTGCAGACCCAAGAATTCTTTTTTCCAGAGTAAACACTCTTTACTCAACAGCAAAACAAGTCACCACCGAACAGTCCTTCCCTACTCCCTTCTCGCCAAAGTTATCTGGCAAATTTCGCACTTAATACTCTGAGAGGCACAAATATGCCTAAGACTTTTAAAACCGTGATCCAGAATTAAGCCGCAACAATCAGCGGAGGAGTTCAGAACAGACGTCCAACACCCCCTTTATAAATTATTCAAGCAGTTCAGAGAGAACCTGAAAAAGGAAGACTTTTCTCTTTGTTACGCTCCTGCCATCGGTCTGGAGCCGGGACCGATCCTCCAGGACTCCAGGGCTGGCCGGCGTGCTCCGGGGTCCCCGCTGGCGGACACGTCCCACTGCACCGCCCGAGCG
>NW_006494609.1:13069706-13071927 GCF_000325575.1 Pteropus alecto
CCGCCGGGGAGGGGGCGCGCCGCTTCTTTTTTTAATCATATGACCACTTATTTTAAGAATTTCCAAATAAAGCAAGGCTTTTAATAAAAATGAGGGGAGGGGGATGTTCGGTTCCAGGTAAAAGGTTTGTTCCTATGTTATTAGGTGATCTGTAAAATGCTATTATTGCCGAAGTTTTTCTTTTACTCTTGTACAGTTCAGGAAACAATTCAAACATTCAGTTTCTTCCTCCCAACTAACCACGTCTAAGGATAACCCCCCATAACAAGGGAAAAACACTGATGAGTACTGGGTGGGAAAGTCCCCTTTCTTCAAAAAGTGTCAATATGCCTCAAATAGCCTGCCGGTCTCCGCACACAAAAAAAATGCTGTATGCATATGCAATACAAAGTTACAGCCATGAAGGATGTGGAAACTCCAAGGTCAAGATGTCTGGGTTCAAATCTCAGCGCTCACGCTTGCTAGCGGCGTGACCTGCTTAACTTCTCTGTGCCTGCTTCCGCCCCTGTAAAATGGGAATAATCATCATTATCCGGTAGCTTGTGTAAAATGTATGTGAAGTGTTTCATTTAATCTAGGCCCTATTAGCACCGTTTAATATTACACAGAATTATTACACTGCATCATCATCATCATCATCATCATCATCATTATTGATTGCAAGGAATGTGACTTAAGCCAAGGAATAGAACTGTAACCCTAACACCATCACAATAGGGCGTTTAATTACGCCCCCAACCCTCGGGCGTTAGATTTATACTTGGCATGTAGTTTGAGTACTTGAGCTGACAAGCTTTTATCATGTAAATTTCAATTGAAATGTTTTTGTAAAATACCGTTGTTTCTGGAAAGCTTTTTAAATGTTACATCTCTTTTAAATCTCATTTTCTTCAACAATTAACAGAAACCTATTGAGTACTTAGTATGATAAGTCATGGTCCCTTCACACAAAAGACTTCGGCCTAGTGGGTGATAAACACACCTACACACACACACAAGGCCTAAGTGGTGAGTGCCATCATAGAGGTATGAGTGCTCTGGGAGAACAAAACGTGGCCAAGATTCAGTTTGGGTCACGGAGCTAAAGGCAAATAAGATTACATGTGATTCTAACGGAAAAAAATTAATCGATTATGCTTACAATTGATATTTCAACTGGACACTGTGAGGGGTCAATTTGTGTGTAAGGAAAGAAAAGAAACATGAAAACAAGTCACTTTTCTGGTCTCCCAAGCTAGAGAAACTGAAACTGTGTGTTTCTTCTCCCTTCCTCATCCAGACTATCAAGACCTCATATTCCTCCTTTGAAATGTGTCACAAATTCATTCCTCTCTGTTCCTCAATGTTCCCCCTCCCCCACCCCATTCTAATCCAAACCCTCAACATTTTGCACCCGGATTATTGCAACAAGGGTGGTCTCCTCGCTTCTGGTTTTTCAATTCTCTCTTCTTTCCATGCTAATACCAGGCTTACCTCCTCCTTGGGTTTATCACTCCCAATGGACCCCCCAAGGCTAAGCTTTTCTGCCTGACTTTTAGGGCCTTTCTAAAATGTCTTCAGTCTCTCCACCATCTTATTTCTCCCTCCTCTGGAATGCCCCCATCAAGCTGTTTGTCCTGGCCTGGGGCCCCCTTCCATTTGTCTATGCTTTCCCTTTCTCTGCAGCCTCAATTTAAGGCTCTCCACTTCCAAGACAACTTTCTAGCCGCCCCCATTCCACCGTAATCTCCACATTTGGCAAGAACTTTAAAACTGCTTCATGAAGACTTCTTTTATACCTCCTAGAATTCCTAGGACACTACTGGGTACAGCATAGGCACTAAATAAAAACTTGTTAATTGAATTGGGAAGAAAATAAAAGAATTTTAAAAATAGAAAATGATCATAAAACCCAAGCGATGTTAGACAACTGAGTGGAACTTCCTCCTGCATAGTCCACAAGTGTCATTTGCTGACCAAATACTTAAGCTGTTTTCTCTCAACCATGTTAATTTGAGAGGAACATCCCCATGAGAAGCCATTTGAACAACTCTTTCAAAGCATTAGACACAAAATTGTTATTGGCTTGTGTTTGTATGGAAGAAAGTGAAATAATGTATTTAGTTCAACCCCAAAAGATACAAAAGGGTAGAAGTGAAAGGTATCTAGACATCCAGCTCTCCTGGGGTTAACCAGTGTTACCATAATCCTATGTATCTATCTAGAGATATTCTGTAGGGAA
>NW_006494609.1:13071941-13075798 GCF_000325575.1 Pteropus alecto
AAATAAGCAATTGCATAATTGTACTTTTACCTCCTCTTGTTACCTGGGAAGTGTCATAAATACTTTTCATGTGAAGGTAATTCTTATTAAAATAAATACATTTAAAATTGAAAAAGAAAATCCTGTACTAAAAAGATGCTCAATAAAAGGGAAGAAAATTGTGATTTGGGTGGTTCATTGACTAATATTTTCTTAGGAGTTAAGAAATTAATTTGCTTTAACAGCTTGATGAGTACTGACCGTATCTCACTATAAATTACCATCCAGTGTGAGAATCTAAATTGGCTGACTGCCCCACCCTACAGAGATAATGAGGCCTTGGGAGGAGGGGGTAGTGGGAGCCAGAACTGGAAAGGTGAACTCTCTCCTTTGGTCTCTGAATCCTCACTGTGTGCTCCGCCTACCATACTCAGTGGCAGCACTTTCGCAGCTGCAATACAGTGAGAATTTAGAGGCTAGATTCCGCTGAACATCAGAGAAATGATGGCCTTTGCAAAATGTTTGCTCAAATGAACATGAAAATGGAGAAAAGTATGTCAGCCTCAGTAACAAAGTGACTGCTGTGATTTTAATTCTCAACACTTAGGGCTTTTAATCCAAGAGCAGACATGCTGTGAGATATTCACTACTGAAAAAACTTGTCCATTCACCTCACATTTACTGGATTTATTGGAAGCTAGATGCTGCAAAAGAGAAAAGTAAATAAGGTGCATGGCCTTGTCCTCAAAGACTCGCATGGGAGAAGCAGGTGAATATCTAATTATAGTACATTAGGAGAATGAATATACTAATGGGTATATATTTTAAGTGGAGTGGTAATGCCTGGTTTATCACTATGATCAGCTTCTGGCTAAGTCTGGAAAGACAAAAGATCACTAAGCATTCAAAGAAAATAAGACAAAAGCATTCCAGGCTGAAGGAACCACCCCCAGACCCCCACCTCACCCCACCCCAACACAAACTTACAAAGGATTTGCAATATCCAGCTGGAATGCCGTCCCGAGAGGAGGCTGAAGATGCTGGGGCGAGGGGGAGGGGTGTGTGTGTGCCGTGCTAGACGACTCAGGGCTCTGTGGAGTTGCGGTTAGTACTCAAGTCTGTCACTTCGAAACTTAGGCTCTTTTTAGTCATCTCTCTTTATAAGACAACCCAGAGTTCTCTTAGGCACCACTGTAGTTCGTTGAAATCCAGTCCTCATTCTGTCCCCTAGGTCAGTTCTTGGAACTGGAGAGACCTTTCATGCAGGGAAAGGATTCTCATGGTCCTTAGTCTTTTCCAAGCCAAATGCCCTTTTGGGATTTCTCTCAGAGCACAGTCATGATCATCTTCTTCTGGATGACGTATAGTTATAGTTTGTGAAGCTGCATCTTGCAGCGAAGCACCAACAACAATGTCGGCCTACTGGACATCATTGGTTTATTGGGGTTGCCCCCCTCCCCGCCCCCGTGATCCAGACACTAACTCCTGAGATCTAAATTTGCACATTCTTAAGCAGCCTGCAGGTCTCTTCTTCCATAGTTTTAAATGGATTATCCTGAAAATGAACTCTTTCTTAAATACATTTTAATAACGTCCATATTCCAAAAACATGTTAATGAAAACAATCTCTATTTTTCATATTTTCTCAATATGATCTAAATATTGACTAAGCATTTTGCACCTGGAAATGGCAAAACATGTGTTTTCATTCTTAGTTCTGAAATGGTTGGTAAATAAATAGAAATAATGTATCTGTCCTTTGGATTGTGAGTGTCACAAATGTAGACACCTAGTCTTGCTCATCTTTGTGCTCTGGCTCCTAGCACAGTATCTGGCTCAGGGTAGGCATTTAATTTTTAATCAACATAGTGCTGCTATGAGCCAAGCACAGTTCAAAATACTTGCCAAATATTAACTTATTTCCTCTTCATAATAACCCAATGAAGGAGAAACTCATATCATACTTATGTCACAGATGAGGAAACCGAGGCACAGAGAGGAGAAACAATTAGCCTAAGATCTCTGAGGGAGCAGCAGAGCTGGGATTCAAACCTAGACAGTCTGGCTCCAGTGTTCTTGCTCTCACTCGTTCTGCCCCACTGCTTCTCATCAATGTTGAATGAGTACATGATCATTGAATTTACCCATGAGGAATGCTTTTGCAATTTAGTCATTAATTTATTTCATCCTACAAATATTTAATAAGTGCTTCCTATGTGTCTACCATCCTGAAAGACACATTGGAGAAATATAAATCTACAAAGAGTTTATGATTTTGTTGAACACACACACAACAGACATATACATATAAAATAAACATTACAGAGTATCCTGAGTCATACTGGTGGTTCCCTTATAGATGCTATAGGAATTCAGAAGGAAAAAAGATACATGAGATGAAGGGCCACTTGGCAGACAGACCTCATGATTCCTGTCCCTGACGTTCACATCCTAAATAATCCCTTCCCTTGATTGTGACTTGTATGTAGCTAATGAATATGGCAAAAATGAGAGATTTTTGCAGATGTAATCGAGACCTTTAATCAGTCGATTTGGGGGACAGGCCATGGGTGGCCCTGACTTAATCAAATGAAAGCCCATAGAAGAGAGACTGGGTCTTCTCTGAGCCGAGGGACTCTCTTTGATGGTTTGATTAAGTGAGCAGCCATATTATTGGAGGAGCCCATAGCAAGGAACTGGAGAAATCTCTACCACCTGAGAGTGGCCACCAAACAAGAGCCAGGAAAATGCTGGGGCCCTCACTCATAAAGCTACAAAGATGTTAATTCTGCTAAGAGCCTAAATGAGCTTAAAGCGACTTCTTCCTCAGTCAAGCCTCTCGGTGAGAACACAGCCTGCCTGACACAACTGCAGCCTTGTGAGACCTGTGGAGAGGATTCAGCTAGGCTGTGCTCAGATTCCCAACCCATAGAAACCACCAGATAGTAAATGTGTGTGTTTTAAGCTGTTAAGTGTGTTCGTTTGCTGTGCGGCTATGGATAACAAAGAAAGACCACCTCAGGAATTAGTGGATATGGGAGAAGGGAGACCTTCTGATGCCAAGGTTTTGTGATCAGGAACAGGGAGAATTCAGCTGCTATTGATAGAAGGAGGAACGTCAGGAGAAGAAACCAGCCTGAGTGTGGTAAGGGGAAGATGATGAAGACCTCGTTTTTGATGTGATGAATTTGGAGAAAATACAAATGCCCGTATAGTTATCAGAAATTTGGGAGTGGGATTTAGGTGAGAACTCAAGACTGATGGAAAATTCGGTTAGTTTTAGCAAAGAGGTTAAGAGTTGATGTCCTAAGAATAAAACAGTTCTCCAAAGAAGAGGGTTCAGAGAGAGAGGAGAAGGAGGATGAGGCTTAGGTCTTTGGGAAAGGCCACCGATGAGCTTGAGAGAAGGCAGGCAGAGCTAGTCCCAGGAGAACCAGGGTAGTGGTGGAGTCAAACAAAGAAATAGGCATGATGCACTGGAGCTGTGGCGCTGGGTATTCCATTTTCCCTCCAAGTGTTACTTAAAATGCAACCACTAAGGGGCAGTTTATATCCTGGAGACAGGTAGAAAAACAAGACTCAAGAGTTTAAATATCTAGATCGCTATCATAGTAACAGTAAGCGAAGGCTACATTCGAATTCGGATCTCACGCCAAAGTCAAGGATCTTTCCGCCGCATATTTAATTCACCCGTATGAGTCGGTGGCAGCAAGGAAAGGAAAGAATCAACAGCTATGGAGGAGCCCAGAGAGGAAGAGAGAAGTGAAGGCCACGCGCACGCCTCTGCTGTCCCTGCCGCCAGCAGAGGGCGCCAGAGCACAGGCTCCGCGGGTCCAGGTGCGCGCAGGCGCAGGCGCAGGCGCGCTCCACTCGCCTCG
>NW_006494609.1:13076148-13077156 GCF_000325575.1 Pteropus alecto
CTGCCTCGGACCTGGCGGCTTCGTAAGCGCGGTGGGCAGATGAGGCCGCGGCTGAATAGGCAGTCGCGGGGAGACGGAAGGAGACGTGGGGGGCCCAAGAGAGCCTTGCACGGCTGCGCAGGGAGCCGCGCTCGGGTCGCTGCTGGAGGGGGGCGACCGGGGGAGGGGGCTGCAGGGATCGGGGAGGGGACCGCGGCGTTTCCCCGCCCCCACCGGCGCGGAGGCGGGCAGGAGGTGCGCGCACCCGCAAAGTTGCCTCAGCGCTGGGGAGGTTTGTTTTCCAAGGGCCGTTTTTCTCACACGTTTGTCTTTTTTTCCCGTCAGAGTGCCATTAAGGGGAAATTGCAAGAATTAGGAGCTTATGTTGGTAAGTTGTTTTGCTGTTGTTTGCCTAATAGAATTTGGAGTCTGCAGCTAATTAAATTTTAGTGAGTGCATTTTTCTCATCGTACTTTTGACTTTGGAAAGACCTTTTTCTACTGTGATATTCCCTAGTTATTTCTTTTCGTTACCGTCTTTCTATTAAAAGCTCTGTATACAACCTTTTTCCGCAAAACCCCTTCTAATATGGGGTATTGAAATTGTTTAGCGTCTTCTCTGTTGAGGTCTTATTTTTATTGTTTTTCCTATTTTCATTATCTCCCTCTTGATCTTCATTTTTCAGAATTATTTTGCATGTGAATGTTTGATGCTTTCTGGCATTTGCTTCTGTCATGGTTCACTGAGTTTTATTTTTAGATCTGTTTTTTCCTGTTCTTTCTCTTACCTCCCGACAGTAATGCATCTTCTATCTCTTTATTATTTTGTGGTTTATAATTTGAGTGTTTACTCTGGGCCAGGCACTGTGCTTAACCGTTGTATATGCATTAGGTCATGATAATCCTCAGGAAAACACTGGAAGGTAAGTGGTAATATCCCATCCCCAATTGTACAAGCAAGGAAATTTAAGCTTTCAGTGCTTGCTTAAGCATGATTGAGGTCTGGGTCTATTGGCTCCCAAGTTGGTGC
>NW_006494609.1:13077196-13100438 GCF_000325575.1 Pteropus alecto
AAATACTCAACTGTATGTATTAATGACAGTGGTTCTCAAAGTGTGGGAGACCCCCAGGATCTCTGAAGTCAAAACTATTTTCATATGAATACTGACAGGATACTTGCCATTTCACTGTGCTCACATTTGGATTGTGCAAAAGCCATGGGAGTGAAAACTGCAAGTATTTTAGCTTGAATCAGGAAATCAGTCTCACGCCAAAGTCTACAAGAAATCATATTCTTCACCACCACCCCTCCATTTGCAATTTTTTAAAAAAGAAGCCAGTTTCACTTAATGTAGTTGATGAAGCAGTAAAAATATTTTTTTAAACCCTGGCCCTTGACTATATCTTTTTAATATGCATTGTGAGGCAATAGGAAGTACTCATAAAGCACTTCTGCAGTATACTGAAACGTGATGGATTGTTTTAGGAAAAGGATTTGTGTCACTGAGTTGAGAACTGTACTAGCCACCTTTTTCATGAAATGTTATTTTTAACTTCTAAGAAGGATTGTCAAGCTAATTACATACACTTGAGTGTTTTAGCAGACATTTTCTTGAACATGAGCAGAGGAAAGGAACAGATTTTACTGCAAATGACAAAAGTTGAGGTTTCAAATTAGTTTTGGAAAATTTGTCTCTTCCTCTATGAATTTGAACAGTTTCCCAGTACTTCAAAGAATATCTGTTGAAATCAATGGTGATATTGATAAATGGTTCATTTATTTAAAATCTCAAATCAAGAATTTTGAGCCTATTACTGATTACAGGCTTAATGAAGTCCAGTCATTAGCTTGAATATGGTGTATACCTCTCTCCACCATTCCCTGCTCTGACCCTGTACCCAGGTAACTACTCGTCTCATTTATGTAAAATTTTGGAAACTGCAAAATTAACATATAGTGACAGAAAGCACGGTCTGTTAACTTTCATCACTGACATGAGGGAGAAAAACTGTCAAGACTGCCAAAGCACTCTAACTCTTACATTTGTTGACCTTTTCTGGATTATCACTGACAGCCCAAAGTGGGTACACTTTGTATAAATAAACTACTGGGGTTATTTACTAAAATTTCCAGAAAGCAGTGGGAATGCTTTGATAATCTCTAAAGATAATAATAAATGATTGACAGCTTGTATCTCCTCACATTGTATTGTATGCTTCCATCAAATAATTTTGATTTCTCTCCATTTGTTGACTGGGCTTTCTCAGTGCATTTGTGCTTTTCTTGAACTGGAGTTCTGAGATTTCTCCTTGAAATGAATGTCTGATAGTACTTTTGAAATGAACCTTTCTTCCTACATAGAAATATAAGTATTTAAGATATTAAATCTAAAGGAATTTTTTTTGGTAGGAATTAGAATTCCTGGTAAATGGTTTTGCTTCCTTGCCTTCTTACTTTGGTGGTTTTTGTTTCATCTTAAGATTGAAATTTTTAAGTGATGTAGAGTTTTTGGGTGGTTTTAGTTTATTTGATAATGTTGCAAGTTTATTACCCTGAGTAACTGAAGTCTGATTTTGCCGAGGGTAAAGGTGTTGTCTTGAGAAATGAGTATCGTTTTGAAACAAACACTACACAAAACTCAAGTCGTTCTTGAATGTCTGTACGCTTTCTGGAAGCGTCTCTGAAATTAATGAACGTTATTAAGTTACAAGGAGATGAATGCACTCTCAAATTTAATACTATAATTTAGAATATCTAGTTTTGTAAGCATTCATCATTTAATTCCCATCTTTCTAGTAATTGAAATACCTATACAATGAAAAGAAAAAAAGCTGTATTCTCCAACATAATTCCAGTAGAGCTGAGATATTAGTTCTTAGAGCTACATCTATATCTCCAAGCACATCAGCCTTAAGCAGAAGAAAAATATTGAGAGAAACATAAAAAAGTTTTTATATACTTTTCCTTTTAAATAGATGAAGAACTTCCTGATTACATTATGGTGATGGTCGCCAACAAGAAAAGTCAGGACCAAATGACAGAGGACCTGTCCCTGTTTCTAGGGAACAACACAATTCGATTCACCGTATGGTATGTTTCTGAATATTTACCCTTAGACCAAAGTTTGGTACAAGTCAGAGTAGGTGTTCTGTCTGAGAAGAGGTTTTTGACAGGAGAGTAAGATTCAGTGTGGAGAAGCAGGTTGGTGAGCAATGAGAGCACGGCCTCCAGCCAGACTGCCAAGGTCGAATCTTGAATCTGCTTCTTGCCTGGTGTCTCCATGTGTAAAATGGGCATAGTAAATCATCTTTATGGGATGGGGTGAGGATTAAATGAGCTAATACATGTAATGTGTTTACAGCTGTGCCTGGCCCATAGCAAGTCCTTAGAATATGTCAACTGTAGTTACTATGTTTCCTTTGTAAACTTCTACATCTTATTTCTTTTCTCCAACCAAAACTAATTGCAAATGTGTTTTTAGACGGGGTTGACTTTCCAAATTGCTTTTGCCAATGAGTTAACTCTTAGGGGCAAGGTTTTTTGACAAAATTTTAAATTTTTTAAACTTTTTGAAGTTTGAATTTTAAAATAGGCAACTTTGTTTTCAAATTTAAGTTAATATAATTATATTTCCTTTTTCAAACCACATGTACCTTTAGTTGAGATGAGAATACCGACTGAAAGCATAAAATTCAATTAAGAAGGCAGGCCAGATTCTGGTACCAGGTTTGAGGTAAACTGAAGGCTAGGAGAAGATAATGATGTGGCTGAGACTAGAGCAGGAAGTACACATATAAGGGCCCTCATGCTGGGAACCACCAATTACAGCACAGTTGATGATGGAGCATAAGGTGAGTGAGCAGCGTGGCTTGCTTAATTTGAATGGCAAGAGACCGAGACAGAATAGGAGGCACTAAGGACAGATATGCAGCTGATTGACTTACCTTTAAACCAGAAGTTTGTCTTGAAAGTACTTTTGTCTCAGCAGGTAAACATATGCTTTACAGCTCCTGTGAATCTTGAAATGCACACAGAATTCACTAGTTTTATATTACACAGTTTTGAAGAACATTGAGTGTAATGGTCAATCCTCAAATGTTTTGGTACATAAACCCTGCTGCAGCTTGGGTGACCTAACCCACTTGCTACAGTTTTTACCCCAGAATTTACCCACCCCCCCAAAAAAAAAAAAAGAGATCATGGAATTTTGACGGGGGAAATTATTATCATGAGTACTTTTTTTTTTTTAAGTCTTCAGCAGTCTAGATATTTGTTTTCATGCACATTTTTTATGACCTGACTTCTGGTTCAACCTTTGGATCACTTTGGTTTGAGGCCCACTAATATAATATGGGAGATTGACTTAGTAGATCTTTTCTCAGGTAAGTTAATGTAATGCACTAGACAAATTTCTTACATACACATAGACTACTAACTAAATTTGAATTTAAAAGCAAATTAATTCAACTATCTCACCTTGCCATAAATTCAATTCTTGTGTCTCTTCTCTGTCTTGGTGCTTCACTTTCCTTAGTTAAATGTTCATTGACACCAGCCCCAGACTATTCTGATTATCTTTGGAGCCCTGGAGTAATTGTGTCCTAGGGGACGGTGGCATGTGATTTGGGTTCTGGGTGACACATAATGAGCTGTTTCTGGTGTTTCAGGAGGCATGGCCTTTTCGAAGGATTGTAAGGCAAATTTGCCTTGTACATATCTACTAAAATAGGTTACAGTACAAGCAAGGTTGTTTGTGCTTGTTCACAGCATTAGTTTTGTATTAACAGTAGTAGGTAAAATAAATTTAAACTGTTCTTAAATAGTTATATTACATGTTTCTGGTATTTTATCTTTTACTGTAAGTTACATAGAGCCTTTAGTCCTTAACAAAACAAAATGACATTTTTTGTAGATAAAGACTGGTCAGTTCATATCCTTGTAGAGGGTAGATGTTGAAAATAGCAATTTAAAAAGTATGAGTTTTGATTGGCTTTACATTATTCCTGTAAAGCCTTTTTTAAAAATGTGAAACTTAGTTAATTTTAATACAATTTATCCATTAAATACCATTTGGTACCATTTGTCAATAATTATCTGAAGATTAATTCTATAATGTCATGAAATTTAGAGTGACAGTTGAAATAAAATCTTCCTTGATTAAAGAAAGCTTTAAACATATTTTTTTTATTTTAGGCTTCATGGTGTATTAGATAAACTTCGCTCTGTTACAACCGGTAAGGTTCATAAAAATTTTTTTTTTTTTTTTTTAATTTGCTATACGATTGCTTTCTTTCTAAAGTCATTTATACTGCTTTGGGAAAAAAACCCATCAATTTGAAAGCAGTAGTCCATTTGAACTTTTTTAGGAAGCACATATTTTTATGAATTTAAGAGCAGTAAATTTAATATAATTCAAAGATAATTTAAACAAGGGAAGGGGGACTATGCAATTTCTCCTAAGAAACTAATTATAGACATGTACAATAATTTAGTCTCAAGGATGTTTCAATATTTTATAAATGAAATTATTTTAGTCCAGTAATAGAAAGTTAAATAAATGATCATGTTACTATATATGGAATAATATTTAGCCCTTAAAAATATTATGAGAGAACATACATTACTTTAAAATCGGTGATGAAGAAGGAGAAGGATCGGAGTAAGAAAAATAGTTTAAAAAGATCATGTGTTGTTCTTTTCAGACCCCTCCAGTCTAAAGTCCTCTGATACCAACATATTCGATAGTAACGTGCCTTCAAACAAGAGTAGTTTCAGTCGGGGAGATGAGAGAAGGCACGAGGCTGCAGTGCCACCTCTTGCAGTTTCGAGCACTAGACCTGATAAAAGAGATTCCAGAGTTTCTACTAGTTCACAGGAGCAGAAAAGCACTACTGTCAGGTAAGAGTCCCATGTACACCTGTGGGCAGATGGGTTACGTATATGATATTTATGTTTTTATATCTTCAAATTGCCATTTTCAGAAAGTTTTGGAAACAGGTGGTCATGAGCAATATTTTAAATAATGGATAAGACCAGAATACGATCTTTTACCTCAAATATAGTAAATTAGAATTTTAAAAAAGAATGCTTTATCAAAGTAGATTTTAATGGAATACATAGAATATTCAGACTTTTTAATTACAATTTAAGTAAGTATTCTCTGCCAATTTAAGCTATTACTCTAAATTGGTTGTAATGATGTGTGTGTATTTTAATAGACAGACTTATGATGATGGAGCTGCAACCCGACTAATGTCAACAGTGAAACCTCTGAGGGAGCCAGCACCCTCTGAAGATGTGATTGATATTAAGCCGGAACCAGATGATCTCATCGATGAAGACCTCAATTTTGTGCAGGACAATCCCTTATCTCAGAAAAAACCTACAGTGACACTTACATATGGTTCTTCTCGTCCTTCTATTGAAATTTATCGACCTCCTGCAAGTCGAACTGCAGATAGCGGTGTTCATTTAAATAGGTTGCAATTTCAACAGCAGCAAAACAGTATTCATGCTGCCAAGCAACTCGATATACAGAACAGCCGGGTCTATGAAACCGGACGTTTGTGTGAACCAGAAGTGCTTAACAGCTTAGAAGAGACTTACAGTCCCTTCTTCAGAAACAACTCAGAAAAAATGAGTATTGAGGTTTGTATATACTTTTAAATTTTGGCTTGTTAGCTGAAAATTGGCAGTTCTTTATACTAGATAGTATGTGAAATAACTACACAGATGTTGGAAGTTTCTTTTGAACTGATTTCTGTGCTGCTTAGCAGATTACATCAGATTCTCCATGACTGGCTTCTACAGATATTTTACATCTTATTTACTTTCCTGCCAACATGCGAGATAGTTTTAACCTTATAATTATGGAGGGATTTTAGGTCAATTTTAGATTTTTCATGGCAGTTACCAATAAAGAACTGAGGAACTCCATTTCGTTAGTTTCCTCAGCAGAGCCATATGCCGCTGTTTATAAATGAAGGTGAAGCGCTAGTTTCTGTTGTAGCTAAAGGTTGGCAATCAGGGATGATATCCACATCTTTATTAGAAACCAGGAAATAGCCCATGCATTCCTAATATGATTGGCTTTTTCTTAAAAAGAAAAGAAATTCTGAGGTATACCTTTGTTATTTTCTGAGATAGGTAAATGTGAATTTATCTAATTGTAGGAAGAAAACTTTCGGAAGAGAAAGTTGCCTGTGGTAAGTTCAGTTGTTAAAGTAAAAAAATTCAATCACGATGGAGAAGAGGAGGAAGAAGATGATGATTGTGGGTCCCGTATGGGGAGCATCTCCAGCAGTGTGTCAGTGCCAGCAAAGCCTGAAAGGAGGTACCTGAACATGTCTGTAAATTAATCTTTTGATTGCTTGATGGAGTCTTTCGGGTTTCTTGATGATATAAAGTAACGATTTAGTAGCATGTAAGACTTACACTGGTTTTCAAGAAACATATTAATGAAAGAAATTGCTTAAAATTGGAGAAATTGTGGAGAATATTAAAAACTAACACGGATGTGAAAGTTGATCAGTTAGTTATAAGGTTCCAATCCAGCTAGTCTGTTCGAACCCTAAGAGAAGGCTTAGTAAAGGCTGTAATGGGTGGCTAGCACGTAAAGAACCCAAACCTATAATCAAAATATTTTTCTTAACCTTTTTAGACCTTCACTTCCACCTTCTAAACAAGCTAACAAGAATCTAATTTTGAAGGCTATATCCGAAGCTCAAGAATCTGTAACAAAAACAACTAACTATTCTGCAGGTAATTGAAATGAATTATGTTTTCGTTAAGAGATTTCTATAATTCTTGAGTAAGCTAGAAATGATTGCTTCCCAAGTAGTAGTAAAATAAAGATGCCTACCAGATGTCAAGAAGAAGATGACAATCAGGAAAAAACAGTTTTAAGAGATTTGACCAGTTTGAGAAACTTTCCCAACTGTCAGTGGAGTTTAGTTGTTTGAACAACTATAATGTCATTTACTCTCTCCAGTGTGTTTGAAATATGTAATTGAAATTTTAAAGAGAGTTTTTATAAAGATGGAACTTTCATATTCATAGCACCAGAGTCAACATTAGATATGAATTTATGATGTGTAAAAGGGTGCAAAATTGGATAATATCGAGACCGAAGTCAGAAAAATTAGTCTGTGAACAGGTTAGTTTCTTTCAGTAGAACCCATTAATAGAATATAAGGCAGAAAATTGACTCATTTGTGAAGTTCCTGCCCTAATCCCTAAATTCGCTAAAATGATTTCACACTAAAATGATTTAGTATGAAATCATTTTAGCGAATATAAAAGTATTACATGTTTTTAAAACAAAGATGTGTCAGCTATAATCTGATTGCACAGAATACTTATTCTGAAATGCAAACCAAATGATGGGTCCATATTGCCAATAAATTCTGTACTCTGCCCGATGTGCCAGAGTCTCTGTGTATGAGTTTCATTAAGCTGTGATGATTACCCAGTTAAAGTTTTTTATTTCACTTTTGCTCCAAATTTGATAACTCCTTTCAGCATTGTTCTGCTTTTCGATTTTTTGCATCTCTTTTTGTGACCCCTTTCTAAAGTGAAGTAAACTGTGTTTTTATCCCAATAATCATCTGTCCCTCTGCTTCTCCCCATTCCTAATTTAATCTTCGAACAAAAAATTTAACAGGTTTCAGCATATAGGATAAAGCTTATCAGGCAAAGGCCTACCCATGCTCGATTCAACGATTCATCTATTTACATTCCCTTTTTTGGTCTGTCAGCAATATCGAGGGTTTAGAATGATGAGAAATAGAGATTTTTGCTCACTGTGACCTTACAATTTCCTGCTTTTATAATAGTTGGAGATTACTGAAGTTTTCTGAGAAATAGTATTGAAGTTCTTTCTTTACCTAGGTTATCTAAATTATAATTTGAAGTTGCTAAAGGAAGATGAAGCAGACCCTAAACAGCATTTGGTCATAAATAAATTCATATGTGCTTCAATGTGTATATGGCATGTCGTTTAAAATGTGTAGATGTTGTTTACATACATGTGGGTATCTAAGGGAACTTTCAAGAATATTTTAAGAAAAAATGAGATGGTATCTGTGAACTGTTTCACTTTTATATGTTCTAAAGTCAAGGAGGCATTTATGTTTACTATGACATATTCACTTGAGTTTTAATGTATTACTATATTTGCATTTATTTTTTGTTTTTTATATAAAAGGCTCACAGAAACAGACCCTTCCAGTTGCTCCCAGAACTCGAACTTCTCAAGAAGAATTGCTGGCAGAAATGGTCCAGGGACAAAGCAGGACCTCTAGAATAAGTCCCCCCATTAAAGAAGAGGAAACAAAAGGAGATAATATAGAAAAAATTCAAGGTAATAATTTAATGATATTTCATTCTATATTATACTTTTTTAATGAGACATTCAGTGTTTTCCAGTAGGTGTTTATGAAATGTTATACTATGAGAAAAGTGCTCATTAGGCCCAAAAATATTGAGAAGGGACCATGAGGAATTGATTCCTGTTTTTCAGAATTTTAAAAACCTTTTTATCATGAGAATATCTAATATTCTCAAAAGTAGAAAGAATAATGCAATGATTTCCATGTATTCAGTCACCCAGCCTCAATGTTACCAGTATTTTGCTAATTTTTAGAATGGACATATTTAAAAACATATGTACATTATAGCTTTCCTTCTTTTTGTTAATATTACCCCCTTGGTCTCTTGAGTTTGAAATCTTGTCTTTAAATTTCCCTAATGTAAGCATCCTCTCTCTCTGACCTGCCAGATCTGCCTTATTGTCCCAGTGGCCTTGCTTTATCCCCTCGGGCCTGACATACTACAGTTAGCTTCCAACTGATCTTTCTCCTTCCTTTCTCTCAAGCAGCAGTCCCCAGCTCCTGCACAAACCCTGTCAGTCTAAAGTGTGATTCTGATTATGTAACTTCGTTATGAGAGCATATATAGTGTCTCCCCCTCCCCCCATCCCCCCAAGGCATGGTCCAGGACTAATGCCATCAGCTTGGCCTTTAGGCACCTTGTTATCTGGCCCCTAAGTCTGTCCAGCCCTTCCTCCACTGCTCTGCAATCCATTCTTTCTGTTCCCCTCAGGAAAGATTCTAGTTTTTTCTTTTTCTCTTCCACTAAGATCTGCTAAAAGATTTGAACCTGAGTGATCCAGCCCCTTATCCAGCAGTCAGCTTGCAGAAGTACAGAGGCCAGAGAAATATGTTGGTTGAGCTGCACCTCAGTGTGCAACAGGCAAAGTACAATCTCTGGGAACCAAATAGGTCAAACAGCTGAGAATTCTGAATTTAAAAGACAAAACGTAAAAGAGGCAGAATTAAGCTCTAGTGTCTCAGGATGCATGCTCGTGTGATAAAACCACAGAGAAACTAGGTATTACTCAAAGGCAACAGTGGTTCCTTTGGGAGAGGACTGATTAGATTGGAACTCACGAAGAGGCTTCCGAGGTGGCTGGTGTAGTTCTGTTTTCTGGACTGGACCTGGGTGGTGGTTACAGGAGTAGTCTGCCTTATAATATTCATCAACCTTGTTTTATGTGGTTTTCTGTATCATTGTATTATTTCAGAGTAAATTTAAATGGTATCAAGTACCTCTGTTGATGAGGACTGATACTCTTACTGGATTCGTTTATTCACAAACACAAAGTGACAGCAAACAGCCATTAGTTAATGTGCTTACTCACTGTTTTATAGCTTAGTTTGTGACGTTTTTTAAAATTATGCACATATATTGGCATGAGTTGTTGATAACAGTGTTCTCTCATTTCTCCAGCCTCTATTTTTACTAGCCTACCAGCCTTGCAGTATTTGTGTTTTTTCTTTTTGTCTGGAATTAGTCTGTCATCAGAAGTTTATTTTGTCAGGTTTTTCAAGGACTTAATAATAGTAACTCAGGCTTTATTGATTCACTTTTGGTGTCATTGTTTTCTATTTCATTAGTTTCTGCTCTTATTTTTAATATATCCATTTAAAAAGTTAATTTATCTTTGTCTTTTTAAATGTATACATTTAAGCTTTAAATTTCTCATGCACTGATTTTACCGTATATAACAAATTTTGATACATTAATGTTTTCATTATCAGTCTAAGCATCTTTAATTCCATTAAGATCTTCATCTTTGACCCGTGAGTTATTTGGAAATATTTTTAATTTATAGTACATAGAGGTTTTGTTTTTGCCTTTTAATCTTTTTCTTTTTTTTTTTTGATATTCTTAATTTTTTTATGGGCAGATAATGTTTGTATGATACATGTTCCTTGAAAATTGTTAAGACTTAAGGTAGTCGACTTCGTACATCTCCCATGTGCATTTTGGAAGAAAGTGGACTAATTGTTGGCTTGAGAATTTTGCATTTAGTAGATAAAGCTCTATATACAGTTATGATGTTCAAGTCTTGGCCTTGCTGAGGTCTTGGTCTGCTTGATTTAACAAGTGATTGAAAGTTCTTGAGATCATGCATCTGGATGACAAGTTTATCTTAGTTTTTCTGTATTTCTACCAATTTTTGCTTCATTTATTTTGAGGCTGTTAAACTAGATGTATGCATATTTAAAATGGTTATATTTCCTGATGCATCGAACCTTTTATCTCAATCACTATCACTCTATACTAAACGATACTTTCATCTTAAAGTTAGTAATTTCTGATTAATATTGCTGGTTAGTATTTGCCTTGTATTTCTGATTTTCATGTCTTTGTTATCAGTCTTCTCTGTTCTTAAGTTTTGGGCATATTTCTTAAATGTCATAAAGCTAGGTTGTTGTTCTGTGTTTGTCATTTATTGGAGAGTTTAAACCATTCACATTTATTAGAATTATTGATGTAATTGGCTGGTTTCTGTCATCTTTTTGGTTTGTATTTGCTTGCTTTTGTTTTTCTCTGCTCTTTTGCCTTTTTTTAAAGATTCATTAATTACTATTGTTGATCGCCCAGCTCTACATTTTTTTACTTGTTGAAATTTAAACACTCCACTTCTATATTTTTAGTTATCATTGAAATTTTATCAAGCAGATACAATCAAACACTCCAAAAGTTAATGTTCTGACCCCATTCCCAGACAGTAAATGGACTTTAGGATAACTTAGCACCAGTCTTTACCCTCCTGATTTAAGTTTCTGTTTCATTTTGGTCTTTTTTAAGAATATGTAAATTGGGTACCATTATATTATTTTTCCCAGGCATTGTTTTTTGTTTTTTGTTTTTTTTTCCCAAATATATCTGTGCGTGTTGTTTTTGTTCTCAAATCTCTTGAATGTTTTTTGGGGATCATTAGTTTCCAATATTTTGAAGTATTTTTGAAGTATGTTCTTTGAAAGTTTCTTTAGAACAGATCTGTTGGTGGCGAATTTCCCAAGAGTCTGTTTACCTATAAGCATTTTTATTTCTTCTTGATTTTGTGCCGTAGTTTTGCTGGATACTCCTATCTAGGTTAATAATAGCTATTTGCTCTCAGCACATAAAAAATCCATTGTCTTCTGGCTTCCATTGTTATTGAGTGGACCTCTGTCATCCTCATTGTCTGTTGTTCCTTTGTAGGTGATCTGTCCTTTCTCTGGCTGCTTTTAAGATCTTTGTTTTTGATGTCCTGCAGTTTCACTACGATGTGTCTAGGCGTGGATTTCCTTTTATTTTTCCTATTTGGTATATGTTGTATAAAATTTTTTAAATATTTTACATCATGAAACATGCTCACCATAGAAAATTTGGAAAAACAAATCACTATAATACCTGCTGATAGATTAGAAAATAATCAAATAGTGTAGGAAAATTTAAAATAAAAAGCAGCATTCCTTGTTTTATTCTTCTCCACACTGGTCTTCCCCAGAGGCCACTGTTTTTAAATGTTTATGACTTTCTTTAATTTTCTCCATGTCTATAATATGCTTATACCACTGTTTCTTAATTCACCAACTATAGATGGTATCTTTTGATTTCTTGCTATGATATATCAGGAGCTAACACTTTTTCTGTCTCCAAACCCATATAGTAAAATCTCTATTTTTAGTTAATTTATCGATTATTTTTGTAATTTTAAGAAATACAGCTAAATATGTATTTATTATCTAATTAACTATATTTCAGTATGTTTTGATTCCTCAATTTCAGTATATCTTGACTCCCAAAACAATATTTATGTTCGTCTTTAATTCTTACATACTTTTTCTCAGCCGACCTACTAAATCCTGTCATCTGATAGTAGAATTTACATTTTCTATTTTTCTACTTAAGTATACCTATTGTAGATTGACCTTAAAAGTTGAGAACCAGTAAGCATTTACATTATTAAGACAGCATTTACAATATTAAGACTATATAAATATTATCTATTACAGGGCCAAATTAATACTTTGCTCCACAGTTCTTTGTTTAGGGAGAGGGTACCGGTTTATGGCCTGTTAGGAACCAGGCCGCATGGCAGGAGGTGAATGGCAGGCCAGCAATGGAAGCTTCATCTGCATTTGCATCACTGCCTCAGCTGCACCTCAGATCATCAAGCATTAGATTCTTGTAAGAGCACCGGTCCCTGGTGCCAAAAAGGTTGGGGACTGCTGATTTAGGGATTCCCTAGAGTTACTTATTTTTTCCTCTCTTGTACAGTTTTTTTATTTTCCTTGAGTTTTTATTTATTTTCCTCCCCTTCATCCATTGCTCGTGTTATAGCCTAAAAGTCTGTCATTTTATACCGTTAAATCTTTGGGTTCCCGTTTTTTCTTGGGTACCTCCCTCCTAGTGCTTCTTTCCTCTTTTGCTTATCTGACTAGTTGCTTCCTAGGTCTGCTTCAAGGTTGTCATCCCAGGACTTATTTCTCCTCTGAGTTTGCTCTGTATTCCTGGATCCCAGTCTGTCTTCTCAGAATGTTCTTCTATTTAGTCACCACAACATGAAGAAACGAAAAAGGTATGGGAGGTAAATTTTCTGAATGCTTAGAGATTTAAGGATATCCTTGTACTAGATTGATATTTTGGCTAGGCACAGAATTCTAAGTTGAAATTATTTTTCTCAGAACTTTGAAGGCATGACTTTATTATTTTGAGGCTTCTGTGTTTATGCTGGGAAGTTGGTTGCTCATCCTTATTCCACAGTTCTTTGAATAACTGGGGTTTTTTCCTCTAGAATTTTAGGATTTTCTCTGTGTTTATCGTGTCTGAAATTTACTTTGATAAATCTAGGTTCTAGTCACTCACTTTCTGGGTCGGATACCTTATGTACCCTTTCAATTTGAAAATCCATGCTTCAGGGAAATTTTCGTAACATTATTTCTTTAAAAAAATTGTTCTTTGTTTTCATTGTTCTATTTTAGAAATTTCTCTTAGATGATAAACTTCCTGCTTTGATGTTTTTTATCTCTTTCCTCATTTTGGACTCGATATTGGCCTACAGTGGAATATTTTCTTGACATTATTTTCAATCCCTTTTTATTCTGATATAGGCAAGCATATTTTAAATTTTTCGTTCCTGTTCTCTTTTTCATAGTATCTTTTATTTTTGGATACAGTAGTATCATTTCAGATTTGTCTGAAAAACAGGATTTTTTTAAAGAATTCTCTTTTCAGAGTCGATTTTTGTTTGCTTTCTTTTGAACTTTGCCGCTCTTTATAACAGTCTCTGCAGACTCATGGTTCCTAGTTTAAGAAAAGGTGGTACAAAGTCTTACCTAGAGTTGTGGTATGGACTAAGCTTTACTGTGGGCAGGTTTTGTTTTAAATAAAGCAGATGAGAAGCTGCAGTTGGCCTTGAAATTGCAGAAGAATTTCCCTGGGAATGCTTATAAACTCCCACTAGCCATCTAGATTCCCCCCCGGTAATTCTGAGTTTCTTTAGGAAAAAAAACCCTCTTTTAAGAATTAAAAAATTTTATCTTGTCAATGTCTGTGTCTGTACCATTTGTAAACCTCGTTTTCTATTTCATGCCCTTCATAGTCTTTGCTCATTGCTCCAGCCTCTACCAGTTGGATTCCCTATGTTGATTTCGTCAAGATTAAATCTCGGCACTGTCAACTCTCAAATTTCTATCTCTAGCTAGGACCTTGCCCCTGAATTCCTAATTCCTATACAACTGTTTATTCTACATTTCTTCATGGATATATAATCATTTAAAACTTGTCTGAAACCTAACCCCTAACAATGTTTTTGTCTGATCTGTTCTTCCTGCTGTCTTCCTTATTTTAGTTAATGGCAGCTTTTCCTTTCTAGTAGCTCAGGCCAGAACATGGTGCTATTCTTCTTTCTTTCAAACTTAGAGACATCCTTCCTTTTCTCTCTCCTTCCTTCCCTCTTTTCCTCTCCTTTTACCTCCCTCCAGTCTTCCAAACCTTTAGTAGATCCTGTCAGCTACTACCTTAAGAATACATTAAAATTCACTCACCCCTCATCATCACCTTTACCATCCTAGCCTTAAATTATCATCCATGACTTGCTTTGATTTTTGGAATAGCATTCTAACTAGTTGTCTGCTTTCGAACTTGTCCTCCTGCAGTCTGTTTCACATAGCAGCAGAGTGATCCGTTTAAACTGTAAATTAGATCACGCCACTCTGCTCAGAACCCTAGGGGTAGCTCCCTATGACCCTGATCTTGTTGCCTACCACCCTCTCCCTCCTTCCACTTTGTTCTCCTTGCCGTTTCCTAGACATACCTGGTATGTTTGTCTTTCAGAGCATTAAAAGAAGAGCATGTCCGAGATGCTTTTGCCTTCTCCCTGAAATGTTTTTTCCCAGGTATCCACACGTAGTTTGTTCAGAAGTCGTCTCTGTGAGGCCTTCCCCAGCTCCCCGGCCCCGCACTCCCTAACCCGCTTTTCTAAACGATTAGTTTTCTCCACAGCACTATTACCATCTAATGTGTGTTTTATATTTTTATATTTAGATATTTTTATCCACACTCAGGACTTTGTGTATCATCAACATAAAATATATTTTAACAAATATTTTGCTTGTTTCTGAGGTCCATCTCCTTCTCCTCTGCACCAGAATGTAAGCTCTCTGACCAGGGATTTGCGTGTGCGTGTTCACTGCTTTTATTGAGTGCCCAGAACAGTGCCTGTCATGTAACAGAAGCTCAGTAAATGTATTTGACTTGGAGTTTTCTCAGGGTCTCATTTGAGGCTTTTCTGCTCTTCCTCACAGTCTGTATTTGTCTGTATATTTTCTGTTTTGCAGAAGTTGTTAAATCTTGTGATCTCCACATTTGTGACCGCATAATTTTTTGTATAGTAAAATCATTTTTTAGTGTGCACACTCAATATACATATTTTATGTACATATACACACATGCTATTATCGCGTATATGTTAGAACGTGTAAAAATAGAACTCTTGAGGAGATAATAAATCTACAATAGGATTTTTGATACTTCTTATACCTCAGTGGATAATCTTAGAAACCTAATTTGGCATCCACTGCTGTGTGTAAAGATTTATGCCCTTTTTAAGTTTTTTAGTTCTTTTTTATGGACTCTCCAGAAGGAGAGACTTTAAGTGCATATATATTCAATGTATCGCGTTGGACTGGAAGCACTATGAAAAGTCTTAGTAAGAGGAGTTTTTATATTCAGAGAAAACAAGGAAAGTACCTCCTTCGTTCTGCCCATTGTCTTCCTCACAGGTAAGCAATGAAAACAGTTTGTCTTATCTGTAGTCGTCTTGGCATTTTTTCGTATGTATATACATGTGTACCTTTCTCTATAAAGTAGAATTATATGTACTTTTATATGCATGCACACATATGTATGTGTTAAACAGGAATTACACCACATGAGTTTCTCTGACGTGTTTTATTCTGCTTAATTATTACGGAGAGAAGTATAACAACATAGTGATGATGAGTATATGGACTCAGGGAGCCTGACTGACTGTTCATCCAGGCTCTGCCACTTACTAGCTGACATTAACTTTTCTGTGTTCTAGTTTCCTTAAAATATGTAAACTTCCTCTGCTGATGGATTTTTACATTGGAATCTATGGAAGGATCTTTATTTTTCATTCTAGAGTTAAGCTGGACACAATGGGTGATAACAGGAAAGCTTCAGATGGGTTCTTTTTAGGCACCTTGTTTTCTTTATGACTCATCCTCTCCTTTCTTGCTTTTCTCATTGAAGTTGTGTTTGCTACCCTCTTGCGAACCAGCTGGTTTGCTGGTGGAGTTTGGCTGTGGATGTCCTGCTCTCCCTAATGTCATGTGTCAACTGGTTTTCTTAAAAAGTTCTGTGTGAAACCAGAGCCTTGTAAATTTTGAAAATTGTTTTTTATCTTTTGAAGAATTAGATTAATTTACAGCTGCAGTAGAGAAATGAATAAAGATTGTTATATAAATTTAAGCACTTTTTTGATATTCTGTTATTGTGGGCACCATCTATTTAACTGGGAAATCAAAGGCTACAGTTCTTTATAAGAATTATTTTGGAGAGACTGTGGGGAGTCGTGTCTACCATACCGCACAACTTACTTCTTGCTTGGCAAGTAAACCAAAATAACAACGACCTTTCTCAAACTAAAGCTGTCAAAAGACATTCCGTGTTCATGGATCAGAAGACTTTGCTCTGACTTGGTGATACTCTCAAACTGGTCTGTGAATTTAACTCAGTCTGTTAAAATCCCTGCTAACATTTCCTAAAATTCATATGGAAATGAAGACCTAGAAAAGCCAGAACTATTGAAAATTAATAAAGTTGGAGGACTTAACATTTCCCAATTTGAAAACTTAATACCGAATTATAGTAATCAAACTGGCATTCGCATAAGGTTATAATACAGATCAATGGAATCAAATTGAGAGTCTAGAAATGAACCAATACATTTATGATTAGTGGATTTTCAGCAAGTATGCCAAGACAGTTCAGTGAGAAAAAATAGTCTTTTCAACAAATAGTGGTGGACAACTGGATATCCACTTGCAAAAGAATTAAGTTGGATCTCTGCCTTATACCATATATAAATATTCACTCAAAATGGATCCAGACCTAAATGTAAGAGTTAAAATTATACAGAACCCTTAGGAGAAAAAATAGGTTTAAGTGAGCTTGGTCTAAACAGGCAGTGGTTTCTTAGATGGCACCAAAAGCACAAGCACCGAAGAAACATTAGGTTAGTTAGACTTAATATCATAAGTTTAAAACTTTTGTGTTTCAAAGGATGCTGTGAAGAAAATGAAAAGACAGCTTCACAGAATGGGAGAAAATCATATCTAATGATACTCTAATATCAAACCAAGGCCAAGTCCTCATTTCCCTTATTTTTGAATTTCTACCATATCATGTGAGTGCAGTCGCATTTCATTATTACCACATACATCTTTAAAGACATTTGTCTGACCATGGGTCCAATTACCCTCCCTGCCCTCTCCCTACAAAGGAAATGTTAGGTATCGTCTTATGTTATTTTTAAGGTGAAATGAAACTGAAGATATGAAGATACTAATTAAGACAATTTAAATAATCTGAAGCTTAAAAGTTATGGTTTAGTAGATGAAGGGACAAAAGTGTACTAAATTCACATCATATTCTGGCATGAAGTTAATATTATTACATTGCTTAATTTAGGCTTCAGATCTTAAATGCTACTTGTCATGAGGTAAATAATAGAAAATTCTTTGTGTGTCACATGTCTGCTTTCAGCCAATCAGAAGACATTTCTTTTGTATGTAATAATAGGGCTTATTGTTTGGAGAGGAGCTATAAGTAGGACTTTACTGAGTTTTGACTCCAGAAATGTACAACCCTGTCTTTTTAATTACAGGTTTTAAAATGTTATTCACTCTTAATATTTCTTAAAAGTAACAGCCTTAATTGGTACCTTTACTTTTGATGACACTATTTAATGGGCTGTGAAAGAAAAATTACCAATATTAAGAAGGAGAGAGAATTTTATGAAAATGTCTTCAAGGTTTCCATCACCATCTTTACCGATTTTCTTCTCACCTGGGCCAGTTGACTTAGGTTCTGTAACAAGTTCCTCTTGTTCACTGAATGAGCTAGACAATATTTCCCATCTTTTAAGGAAAATATCAGCTGATATCAATGAAATTAAAGGAATGAAAGCAGCAATTTTGACAACGGAGGCAAATCTTTTTGATCTAAATGTTAGGGTGTCACAGAATGAAGCAAAAATTTCATCTTTAGAGGTTAAAATGAATGAATATTCATCATTAACAACTGAATGCAACAGCGAGTTCGAAGATCAAGAGGAGTTAGATTTGGAATCACAGTCAAGGACTACTGGTATAAAAATAGTTGGCTTCCTTAGAAACATTGAGAAAGGTAAATTCTTACCACGATGTCTTCTAGACTCCCCCATGGGTCTGTATCTTTTCATGTAAGTTGACTAATTCTCATACAGAGGCAGAAAGTCACAAAGAGCTTGAATTTTTCATGGATTTTTAATGACAAAATTGCACTCTATGATTTAACTTCAAAGCCTGGAACTTATCAGAATTCCATCCTCTATAGTGAATCTCTCTAAAATAATGTGTTGATAATTTTTGAAATGTGAGAAAATGGTCCTTTTCACATATCCCTTGTGAAATTATTTTAAAATGTGTAATTCATTGTTCACTGGTTATGAGACCTGTTGTATTTGAATTGGAAGAACGTTTTTTCGTGTAACCTAATACATGTCAGTTTCTCAAGCTGTTTTACAGAAGTACCAGACCAGATGACATCTGTTTCATTTCTAGGTTGGCTCCTTGGAATTTATTGTGTTTTTACCATGATAATGTTGGAGGGAATTAACCTTTTTTTTGGCATACCATTAAAAAGTTAATGTAATGTAACAATTTTAAAAGAAAATAGCTGATAAAATTTTCAACTGAGTGTAGTTTTTAAAATTAAAAAAAATCTTTTTAATTCAACATGGTAGTTGGCAAGCAGTTGGTAATTTCTGTGTTTGCACCCGAGTGAGCAAAGGCTGTCCTTGTGTAACCACCGGTTATAGATACACTAAAAGTTAGCACGCAAGCATCTAATTAATATTTCAGTATTTGGAGCCCTGTCAGTCACATCCCTTGATACATTGTACTGTAACACTTAAGTCTACAAGTGAGTACCTAATATGTGCTGGGCAATGGGCAGGAGAGGTTTGGAGAATTGTAGCATCCTCTCATCCCTCAGAGTGCTTACCTTCAAATTGAAGATAGAGAAACTCAGTTCTTTGTCAGTGCTTTGTTTTGCAGTGTAACTATGAGGAAATTATGAACCAGTTTAAGAGGTAGTAAATAATCTAGCTGAGCATCTTGTTTTCATGTTTTGGTAGGATCTGGATTGGAGTTGAGTGTAGTACTTGTTCATTGTTCTCTTTGTATCCATCCAGGCCGATAGTTTGTCTTTTGGGAACTCTAACCAGATAACTGGAGTGTTTTGGTTTGCAATTCCAGGGGTGGGGGAGGTGAATTATAATTGTGAGCCCAGGTGATAGAGGGAGATGAGCTACTTAGGTTGATCTTGCAGTTGGCTGGCTGTCGCCTTTTTCCCATAGTGCAAGCTGTGGGTCAGCGTAGCAACTCCCCCTGGCTTTCTCACCCTTTTACCTTTATCTCCAATCCAGGAAAACCGGCCTCCAGAGGGAGAACCAGGAATATTCTACTTTATGATTTTTAGTTTTGACCCTGAGTTCAGGTTTTTTGTCTTAGAGATCAAAGGTGTATAAATATTGTTAAATTGTATTGTTGAAGCTTTAATTTATTTTTAAGACTTCAAGAACCCAGGAAGATTATTTTGAGCTTAATTTCTGGGAAACACGTATGCTGGTATTGTCTTTTAAGCTTAGTAAAGTTTTAAAATTTATATTCTAGGAACTCAACAGAGGCAATTGTTATCCCGACTGCAGATTGATCCAGTAATGGCAGAAACCCTGCAGATGAGTCAAGGTCAGTAATAACCTTAAGTTTGCAATGTAATCTAGCGTTTTTCAGTTGCTATTTCCATTCCTTATACCTCATTTAATATATTTTGTATCTCTTAGAGCCTACCCTAAGATGCTGTATTTAGATCTGTAAAGATATTTTAGGGCTAGGAGACAAGATCTACAGTATTTTCATTTTATATGATGTTTGTATTTTTGGCCTCATTGAAGAACTTTGTTCCTTTGTTGCCATTTCACCCGGGCCCCTGGAATCTGTTGGCTGCTCGCCCCCCTGCTCTAGAAATGACCTGAGTTCCTACCCTACACGCCTCTCCACCCAGCTTTTGCCCTGAGCTCCTTCATTGTCCTCTGGCCTGTTCAACCTTGTCCTCACTTTCGATACTAGAACTTGTTGCATATCCAGTTATTTCAAATATCTTCAGTATGGAGGTAGAGGAATAGGTGCAGTAAGGATCAGAAACGAAGATCCTTAGAGGCACTGTAACTTAATTATTTACCAGTCTCCCTCGCCCCCAACACACACAGGCACACTACCATGGCTACTTCCGGACTGGGGCTGGTGCTTTACTTATTTCTGTGTTTTCAGTGCCCAGCCTCTGTGAGATGCATGTGCATTTCCTGATAAATGTCTGCTGAGCAAACGAAGGAGGAGCCATTGAATACATACAATCTTAAATTTAAACTTTGTTTTTCCTCCTGCTTCCTTCTATGTCCCCTAAACCTCCGTGTTATTGGAAGCTCTGGTCCCTTGACCCCTCCTTGTTGGCTCCTAACTGAATTTTCTTCCCCTTGGTCAGGACTCCACAGTCAGTAACTGTATTCCCTGACCCTTCCACAGCCTTCTGTCTTATCATCCCTGAGGGTTACCTTCCTCCCAGGTGCCAGGTCCTGCCCAGCTGACAAACTTTCTGTTTCTGTCAAACTCTCATAGCTGTACTCTGCCTGTCTTCAGGCTGCTGCTTTCTACCTATAAAAGTGTTCAGATATTCTGCATTCTTGATTTTGCCCTTTCACCTCCCAACATCCCATCCTGCTTTCCACATAAGGGTATTTTCTTGCAGATTGTTTGGAAACTAAGGTCTGAGTATATTGTATCTGCTTCAGCAGCTCTTGTACATTTTTATTTCCTTCAGTTTTTATTTTTATCTATGGTACACATGCAGTTTGAAGCGTCAGGTGGTTTTACAAGGCTTGTGAATGACCAAATTTTTTGCTTACCTCTTATGTTTTTATTTCTGAGAGCCCTTATGTTTGTGCATGTCCCTCCCCCCCCTCTTTTTTTTAACATATTGGTTTTGTTTCATGTATACAATATTTTCTCTTATTTCTCTGAAGATATTAAAATTTTAGATGTTTTTTTCCCCCTTCTTTGGTCTTTAAGTTATTTTGATCACTGTTTTTCATGACAGATTTTTCTCAGATGGTTGGGGATCCTTAGTTGTCTTACATTTAAGAATGGGGCACTTAAAAAGCTGATCGGCATTCTGGGTTCGTTCGTTGGGTGGGGTGGGGGCCTTTGACTTCACATTCAGGTGTAATAGACTGCAGTGGAGAGTGATTTGTCTATCTTGTCTGGTTTTGGTGCCCTGGCGTCAGGGTCTTAGGCCTTTCCTCTTAGGTTGGTCAGCTTCTCCAAAGCAAGGTCTTTCAAAGCAGGTAATGAATTGGCTGCCACAGTTCTGGGAGCTAAGTGGGGAGTGGGGACAAGGGAAGGCACCTCAATAATTACTGCATCATGTTTAACACCCCCTCCCTGTTTTCAGAATGGCGCTTCTTTCAGCGTGGCCAGCTTCCCTTGATCCAGAGGCCCTCTTGTTTTTACCTTTCAAGAGTCTATAACTGCTTTCTACATGGGAGGAAATGGTCAAAAGTTATCAGGAAATCTTAACTACTCTAAAATTTTTCAGTAGTACATATTTAGTATATTTTGTTTTAGCACCTTTTTTCAGAGACCATGATACTTCATCCATAAGCCTCTCCAACAGTGACCAGTGGGAAGGTGCATATCCAGTTACTCCACATATCTTCAGTGTAGTGGTAGGGGAGTAGGTGCAGTAAGGATCAGAAACGAAGAGAACAGCTTAGGAAGAACAAACCACGTCTGCAGTGGACACTCCAATTCACGTTTGTTTTGCCCTGTCTTCCCCTCACTCCTTCCCAAAGTCCCATGTGCTGCCAGTTTCTCAACCTTTGGAGAATCTTGGGATCCACATTGGATTGCTTCATTATTGGTTTAAGACTCAGCTTTCGTAGATCTGCTGTTTTCCACTCTGAAAATGTGGTTGTCTCTCCTTTTACAATTATTTTCCTTGTGAGTTTGTGTGGTTTTGTTTTTTTTGTTTGTTTTTTTGTATTTAAACCTTTATTGATGTTTTAGTGGGGTTTCCAGAGGAAATGAAGTACGTGCATTCAGCCTGCATTTTTCATCCAGAAGATGTTACTGTTTCATCTGTCTGATTCTACTTGACCCAGCTCTATCGCTAATCTTGCAGAGGTGGCCAGTGGCTTGTGTGGATGTGGAGCTGTTTTCAGTGCGCACTTTTCTAAACCAGTTTGTGACACTTGAATTCCCATGTTTTCTTCAATCTCTGAGTCTTTGGCTCTCACGGACTTCACTATCTATTTCTCTTCTAACTCCTTTTCATTCTTCTTTACCAAGCCCTCTCTTCTTCTGTTAACTTGACCCTGTGTCCTGCCCTCAGCATTATTTTCATCTCTTCTGGATTATCCCAAGGTGCATACTAGTAGAACTGCTTTGCTTCAGAATTGTGCAGGGTGGTGGGAAGGAGTGCCCAGCCCTCGGACTGAATTCTGGACTTTACCTTTGCTAGCCATGAGACCTCAGAGCCAGAGTCGCTTAAGAACTTGGAGTTGCAAAGTGGTCATCTATGACATGAGGATTCAGTGAGAAGATCGCAGCACTGAATATGTACAATTAATTAAACATTCTTATTTCACCTTCAGTTTCGACTGTTTCTTATTTGTCTTCCCTTCATAATGATCAGATTTGAATTCTCAACTTCCTGAATATCCGAGAGCCCCACAAAAACTTCAAACAAAATAAATTTAAAATTAAGATTTATCTTTGCCTCCTTTTAAGTCAGCTTTTTCTCCTGTTCTGTTTCCTGAGTCACGTTTCTCCTCCTCCAGTTCTACATTCATCTTTACCATCTCTGCTGCCCTCACAGGGGAAGGCAGGGATACTTCCCTTCTGGGACGGTGGCCGAGATGCCAGTGCTGTGAATTGCTGGTGCTGATGGGAGGATGCAGTGGTTTTTCTCCCTCTCATCTGTGTTAGAACAGGAAAAAAAGGTGAGAATCTTTTCATTGAGACTCTCACATTTCTCCTGGGCAATAGCTTCCTAGCTGAGGTCTAGGACTCCAGGCCATTCTTAACACTAACTCTTTTTATAAAAACCAGTGTAATCATATTACTTCCCTACTT
>NW_006494609.1:13100464-13119588 GCF_000325575.1 Pteropus alecto
TCCTTATTACTAGAACAGAATCCAAACTCAGGGGGACACAAGATCCTTTATGCCTCAGCCTTCCTTTCCTTTCAGCTACTCAGCCCACCACACGCAGCCCTGCGGCCACACGTCTCCCAGTGTGTCTCAGATGCTTGTGCCTTCTGGAAGCCCCGCCTCTTGCCATGTGATTTCCTCTCTCTGAAAAGCTCTATTCTCCGGCTCTCTCTCCCTCCTAGTTTATTCCTGCGTTCCTTTAATACCTGCTTCAGTTAAATACTTGCTTCAGTTGTTCATCCTCTATGAGCTTTTCCTTTCCCGGCTGGAGTAGGTTGCTTTGTATTCCCCCAACACCTTGTCTGTACCCCTTTTGGGGCATACTGTTCTGAAATTGTGTGGACATCTATTTTCCTATTTTTTCTTTGTGTACCTAGCTAGTGCAATACTCTCAAGTGTTTGGTTTTTTTTTCTTTTTTTTTTTTTAATGAACATGAATGAATATCCTGTGAATTTTGGTCTCTGTTATTGGCCTGTTACCTTTTAGAGAAGTGGCACTCATTAACATTAATTGGTTGTTTGCATATTGATAGGTCAGCCATCTGCATTTTGGGCTTCAGGTCTTGATATGTTTTATAAAGTAATTGGGCCTAAGAAGCATATTACAGATATGTGAGCTGTAGTTATTTGCATTGAAGGTCAATATTTTCCTTGCTGTGTTTTTTTAAAAGCCCATTCATCTTAAAATTCCCTCTCAAGGTAGTCTTATTTACAGTCAGGCAGAAATTATGACAGTTGAATTCCTTTCATCAGGACGTGTTCATTTCTGTAAATGGTACTGTGCAAAGTGAACATAACAGATTTAAACAATCTTTGTATAGTAATTCTAAGGAACATGAGGAATTTTTATTCTCCATGTTTTTGGAAAATACCATTGTAACTAAAATGAGTTTATATAGTACCCCATTAGATGCCTCCTGCAAGAACCTGTCTGTACTATAGGCGAGGACTGCTCGTTAGATTCCCTTGGTTACTTGCCGGCTGAGGAAAGGAGCATTGGAGATGATGTTTGCAAAGCCTGAGTAGAACCATTGTGATTTTCCTTTGAAAATAATTACAAGTAGATAAAAGATTGACATTCTTCTCACATGTATGATGTTGGGAATGCAAGATATATTCAAAAGTAAACATTTGTGGCCAATTTTTTTGGCTCAGATTACTATGACATGGAATCCATGGTCCATGCAGACACAAGATCATTTATTCTGAAGAAGCCAAAGCTGTCTGAGGAAGTAGTAGTGACACCAAACCAAGAGGCGGGGATGAAGACTGCAGATACCCTTCGGGTACTTTCAGGACACCTTATGCAGACACGGTAGATGGTTTCTTTTTCTTGCGTAGCTAATTTGTGTTGATTAGATAGTGCAGGTTAACCGTTAGTTCCCAGCTTCCCTCCTCCCCGCCCCCAGCCCTCAGTATAGAGCGCTTTTGTAGATTTAGTAGTTAGGCCATGTATCGTAAGCCAAATTCTGTTTTCAGAAATTCCAGTTCATCTTTCTTGTTCAGAAATCCATTATCCTACAAATAAATCAGTGTATGATTTAGCTCTGTTAATAAGATTCTTTATGAGCATCCAGGGAATGAAAATTTAAAAGCCAGGTGATCAAAGTCAGGAAATCTCTCCAAAGAGAGCCAGTTGGGTTGATTCTTCCCTTAGAAAATTAAATGTTCTAAGAAACATATAGATAATAAAACTAGTGTAAATGTAGAACTGCTGGCTATTGTGTTCTGAGCACAGATGCTGATTTTTCAGTTTATTTCCACGTGACCCTTGAGGATCAAATGGGCAGGGGGAGTTCAGGGTTGAGGAGAGATTGTCCTTAGTGCAGCCTGGAGAGTCGCTGGTGACCCTGCCACAGTGATTGGCCATGGCTATTGTGTCGTAGCGGGAATCCACTAGCACTGTGCCTGGAAGTCCTGCAGTCTTTTTCCCCCCCCCACTGAAGAAATCACAAAGCAAATAAGGGAGTGACAGTTGGAAGAGCACATAGGAGGCGCAGCTTTTTGTGTTTGTTTCCCTAATTCTATGGTATTTTCTATCTATCTGGCAGAGATCTTGTACAACCAGATAAACCTGCAAGTCCCAAGTTTATAGTGACGCTGGATGGTGTTCCCAGCCCCCCAGGATACATGTCAGATCAAGAGGAGGACATGTGCTTTGAAGGAATGAAACCTGTAAACCAAACTGCAGCCTCAAACAAGGGACTCAGAGGTCTCCTCCACCCACAGCAGTTGCAGTTGATGAGCAGGCAGCTTGATGACCCAGATGGTAGCTTTTCCAATGGTGTGTTGAGAGCTCAGATTTTCCCTCTCAGAGTGCTGTCATTGTGAAGGAACTCTTTGACATGTTTCTCTACCTTGAATGAATATTGGTTGTTGGCCTTGCTTTTACTTTTTATTCAGTAGTGGCCTTTTTTCTTTTTTCAGACAAAACAGCTAGTTAGATTTGAGAATGTTTCTCCTGTGTATGTTGTATAGGTTGGCTATTATTCCAGTGGTAAAATAGTGTTCAGCCATGGAAGCCAAAAAATTAATTATGCTTGTTAAAGGATGAACCATCATTCTTGATTCTGTTTACCTTTAAAAAAAAAAACAAAAAAAAACTATAGTTTTTACTTTCCCCTTGTACCAGCAATAGTCTCTCTTCTAGTTAACTTGACAGAAAAACGAATTTGGATTTTGATTCTGTTTCTACCTCAATGAAATTCCCGTGAGAGGAGTTTCTCACCTAATCTGTCAGAATACTTCATGAAATTCAAGTTCAGAAAAGACCTTATGTTTAAATTAATCACATCGAAGCATAGTATTTAGAAGTGAGATGTAGTTGGTTCAGATCGTGGCACGTTTTAGGCCGATGAACCAGGGTCATTCATGTGGCTGCTTCTCTTGCTGGACACCGGCAGCAGGTGCAGCACTGCTGACCACTTTCATTCGTGATAGAGAATATGTTCTTCATGCTTTCTAAATTTTTTAGAAACAGCTTCATTGGTAGGAGAGACAATTATTGAATCTCAAAACGAACCATATAAAGCAAACACAAAATTGGGTTTTGAAATTTTTCCAAAGAAATCCTCTTCTTGGCAGAGATATGAAAATGTATTAAATATCTTTTTTGGTAGCTGAAAATGTAGTAGCCCTTAGGGGGAGATCATGAGTGAGTGAAGAACTGAATGCTTTTTCTGCTGAGTCAGTCATGTGTCGTTAATGGTTTTGATTCCTGTAGGGAGTTGAAAATTTGACCCTATTGAAAGGCAGAAAAAATTTTAAATGGTAAAGTGTAAGAACTGCAACAGGCAGTGCGATTTCTCAACCTTGTATATTTCATCTAAAATAAGAGAAGATTCTGGTGATTTACTACTTTGGTTTTCAGTTTGGTAACTTGAGCGTGTGTGTGTGAGGGTCTCGTTTCATTTAAATGTAGATGTTTATGTTAGGTTTATTGGTATATATGCTACAGCAGTGACACTCTTAACATGTTAGTAAAACTTGCCTAGGTTACGCAAGTGCTGTGGCCATTATGGAGACTGCTGGGATCAGTGGTGAGCCTCCTTCCCCTTTGCTTTGATCTGGGAGACTCAATATTTCACTGATGCTTGAGGATCAAGGTGGGTAGTAAAACCTGAGTGATGCTGGAGAGACTCCTGTATAAGTCACCAAGAGACCCTGGTCTGTCTTGCTTTCCACGCCCAAGCAGGAAGTTTGAAACTTTGTAATTGTTTTTGGTGGCTTTGTCCAGTGTTTCAAGGATGCTAGCAACAGCTGTTTTAAGCCATTCCCACTAGCCATTATATGGCAGTGCAGATTTTATAACTTGCAGTACAAAGTGAATTTGCCTCTTAAAATGTAGACAGGAAAAGTATTAACAGCTTATTATGAAGTAAATGTTAAGGAAAACCAGAGTCAAGACCTTTGTATATATGACTTATAACATTTCTATCAGAAAGGTAGTTTCCTTGTAAAGTGTTTAATATAGTTTGTGAATAACTAGCTGCTTTACTCCATTTTCAGCCAGCTTATTCTTGAGTATTCTGTTAACTTCTTTCATTTGGCCTGGGTTTTCATAATCTAAAGTATGTTGTTCAGGAAGAAGGTAAGAACTTTTTCTTTCAGGATGACACAAAAACCATTTGAGACAGGATACTTTTTATCCTGGAGCTAAATGATGACTTTTACTAGCTTTTTAAAGTTGTGTGGAACATTTATATTTGTATATCAGGCAGAGTCATTATAGCTCTCCGTTGATTCTCCTGTCTGGGCTTCAGGACTGGAATTGTGTGCCTTATTCTCCTGTAGTGAAGACTGAGGTTGGGTCATTGGAACAAGTACTCAGAATTCTGTCTGTTGCATTGTTAGGTTTTGATTGACTACCTGTTTTGCATTCTTGTTTCCATTTAATCATAAAACTGTAAGGAAGACATTAGTTTTTCTTTGTGTAAATGTGGGAACTGAAGTTCAGAGATGTTAGATAACACTTGCCCTAAGTGTCTAGATGTGGCCTGACCTTGGGTAAGAGGGATGTAGTGGAAGTGATAGCTGCTTTCGTATACATGATTAGGAATGATGATAGGTACTACCCATGATGCTGTTGGGCGGTGGGGTGGGTAGGGTGTCTCAGGCCAGAAGTTGGCGGCTCATTATAGCCATCAGGTATAATTTTATTTGGTTTATTTTATGTTTTCAGTTTCAATTAGTTGCTGGCATTTAAAATTTAGATGTCATTTAAAATGGTTTTTGGCTTTCTGAATCAGGAGATAATCTGGCAACACAGGTCCCACTTTCCGATAGGTAGCACTTGACATTGTAGTGCACATGACTTGGGGGGGTGTGGGGTGGCAGTGAGCCCCGTGGCTAGTGAATGTGTTTGCTCTCCAGTGTGCTCTTCCCCACCTTTGCTTGCTCCACACTGAGGCTTTCTGCCATTGATCTTATACCCAGCTGGGCTCACTGTTAGGTGATCTGCCAGGCCCTTGTAGATAAAGACATTTGTGATCCATTTTAGGCAAAAGTCTTTTCTTCCATTTGCAGACATTGATGTGAGTATATACCTCAGTGAATGGGAACACTTGTATTTGGACCACTCATAATCTTGCCAGAATGAGAATAATTCACACCCTTTATCAACTTATGTTTTCAGTTTCCATTTCATTTTCTTGGCTCCCCACTTGACACTCTTCCCTTTTATATTTTAATTCAGCTCTGAAATAATTTTGAGAATTGGAATATTTTGTGAGAACTTTGGCTCTGGTCGCAGCATCACTGTCCGCTTTACTTTTCACAGTGAGAAGCACAGTCCACTTGCTGGTACTCTTTTTACAGGGTTTTGTTAACAGTGTCGATGAGATTACCTGGACTCATTGATTTCATGTGACTATAGACAGAAGAAGGTGGGATATTAAGGCTAGGTTTTGAGGGAAACATTATAGGAGGCATGTGCTGAATTGATCATAATTAATGAGGTACTTTAATTCCTCTCCCTTTGTAGCTGAGATGAGTGAACTGAGTTTGGCACAGAAACCAGAAAAACTCCTGGAGCGCTGCAAGTACTGGCCTGCCTGTAAAAACGGGGATGAGTGTGCATACCATCACCCCATTTCACCTTGCAAGTGAGTAGCAGCAGACCGTCTCTGGTTTTCAGGTTAATTTCTATATCTGATAAGCTTATTTTGTTTTTTTCTTTTTTATGGACAAGTAAACCAAATGTAACTGAATGTGGTGACACCATGCTGCTCCCCAAGTGGCATAGGTGTGGGCAGGGGGCGGGGCGGAGCGGGGAGATGGGAGGAGGCTTCTTTGTGCCTCAGACCTATGAGATACTGAAACTTCTGGGTTTCCTTGAAGATTTCTGTACATTTAAGGTAAGGAGATGAGTATATGATAACTGCCCCAGTTTGTATGCATTGTGTTCATAACATTACACAGATTTTTAAGGCATTGAGTATAAATACTAGTTATAGGTAAGGGGAAAACATTATGGACTTGGGAATAATTTTTCCTTACCAGCCGGCTGGTCGAGTGGAATGAGCTTTGGGAGATGGCTTTTTAAGATTTTTTTTTCCTATAGGTAGAATTTCTCCGTGTTTTAACTTTAGGAAATTTGATGTGAGAATAATATAGATGTACATACAGGGAGACCATGGGATTCGTCTCTTTTCGGTAGAACAGTGCCTTGCACATATATTGTGCTTATTATATTGACTTTATTTCATGAAATAGTATAAACATAGACCTTAATTTTAGAGTAAGTGGTATGATTCTCATCATTACACACAAAAAACTCCTTATTTCATGTAGCGTGGCTTGACTTGAAAATCTATTTCCCCAGGCTTTGGAATAGACAGTTGTGTCCTCATTTGATATTTAGCCTCATTTAAAAATGGAGTTTCCTTTTTTTCTGTTACTTTCTGTTTCTCAGAACAAGTAGGATGGAATATGAGTAAAAGGAGCCACTTTACAAAATCTAATAGTGTATTGAGAAGATTAAATGTGAATAATATGTTTTTGTTTTATAGAGCTTTCCCCAGTTGTAAATTTGCTGAAAAATGTCTGTTTATTCATCCAAATTGTAAATATGATGCAAAATGCACCAAGCCAGATTGTCCTTTCACTCATATGAGTAGAAGAATTCCGGTACTGCCTCCAAAACCAGGTTAGTGACTGTGCACTGCAGCACTTGGGTAAGAAAAGAGAAAAATGACATCTGTTACTGTAGATTGAACTTTAAGGAAAAGGGAAGCCTCTAGATTGTACCAGAATCAGTTACTATAACCAGTATTTAAAGAGCAAGTATACTCATACTATTCTTACTTATCTAGATTAATGAGTGTCTCATCATTGTATTTTAATTTAAAAGTGGTTCCCATAAAAACATCAGAATCCATTAAAAATTATTTTGCCAAATAAGTTTGTTCAGTCCTTGCCTTTATTTTTGTTAGCAGTTACAACACCAACACCGCCTTCCAGCAGTCAGCTGTGTCGGTACTTCCCTGCGTGTAAGAAAATGGAATGTCCCTTCTATCATCCAAAAGTAAGAACTTCCATTTTTCCAAAAATGAATTTAGTGGTAACTTCTCAGTTGTGAGACCTGGAAGATCATTAGCAAATTTAACTTTTTTGTTAGAGTTAATTTAATGGTCTTTAGGACCTTTTAAGTTATTCCTTAGTTGTCATTGAGCCCGTTGGGCTCCTTAGGCCTATAAGTGGTGTGAAACTATTGAATGTTAGTATCCTAAGCTCTCAGGAGAATAAAACTCACCTTTGCAAGTCAGTTTCCAGCCTTCTCTGCCTGGAAGCATATGGTGGTTTTTTCCTCCCATACCTTGGTGCCAGAGCTGAGATGATGAAATCCAGTAATACTGCATAATACCACCTAAACGTGTCCTGATGGCTATGTCTGTGAACTAAAGATTGGCTGATGTGTCTGCAGCTGTCCACTTGCTCAGAGTGAATGATCTCTGAAATAGCAGCCTGAAGCCACGAGGAAAGTCTGCACTTCCCCCAGCTGTAGTTGGGCATAGATGAGGGCGCTCAATAGAGAGTCTTAAGGGATGTGAGGCAGGGTGTACATGTAGGGTGATGATTACATAGTAAGGTCCTTTTGAAATCTGCCTTGCTGCTATTCTTTGACTAGGATTTTGTGTCTTGGGGGAGGACTCTTCTTTTTTCAGGGTTTCACTAATATTAAGATGAATGTTACAAACCACATTTCTTGCCCTGCTAATGTTAGGGTGAGCTGGTTATTATCATCTCAGATTGCTTTGTTTTTATTTGTAGTGGCTTTGCAGATGATGCGACTCTGTTCTCTCTCCTTAGCACTGTAGGTTTAACACTCAGTGTACAAGGCCCGACTGCGCGTTCTATCACCCCGCCATCACTGTGCCGCCGCGGCATGCCTTGAAATGGATTCGGCCTCAAACCAGGTAGAGATTTTTTTTTCCAAACGAGTTTTTCTAATGCCACTTCAACTACTTTTCTAATATGTAGTTTCTTAATTTGTAAGCAGACAAATTTGGAGTTAAGTATCACTTTGATTTTTCTCTTTAATTTTATAAGAGTCCTCTGGGAAAATAATTTACTACATAAACCAAATTTTGTTTTATCCAGCAGTTGCTTATTTACTTAGATCATCTCCAGATCAGTTTCTTTTACAACTTCTGAACATATACTAAGGCCTTAAAAAGAGTTACACTGCTTACAAATCTCACATCAGTTTTCTCAGACATTAGTAATTGTAAAACAGTGAAAGGAAGTTTTGGACTATTTTAGCGTGGTCTATAAATTTAAATACATATATATTATCCTTTATGTATCATATAATTACTCTTTTCAAATCTGATATAATCTATAGAACAAATATTATCTGAAAATACTCAACTTCTTAGTTGAAGTATGTGGCAGATATGGATGCAAAGCAGTTAATTTAAAATTTTTTGGGTTTTGTTTATTCAGTGAATGACACCCAGTCCTACCTGGCAGAAGATCGTGAATTTTGAAAGTTTCCACCTACTGATGAAAGAGATTCTACAGAACTTGTCAAATCTTTGAAACTTGGAATATATTGCTTTCATAATATGAAGTTTCTTGCCTATCTGAAGTGTCTAATTTTTCAAGTTTGTAAATTTATTAGTGGTTTTAACATTGGGTGTTTTTGTGTTGTTTGCTTTGTTTTGACTGGAAAAGACAGTTTAAGGAAAAGCTAAATTCTATTAAAACATTTGAGGCATGTTTGTACACTGCTTTGTCAGGTATTAGCATTTACAACGTGAGGATACTGTCAGTATCAATGACCCAGTTTGGGGCCACAGTGCTGATGTGTGTGTAGACAGAGATACAGTCAGTGGGGAGCATCCTTATTCTAAAAGTTGAATCATTGCTTTCATTTTTCCTAAGGATTATATTGTTCATAATCCACAAAAACCGGAGTGGCCAAAAGTGATGAGGTGGCTTAAAATGGTCAGTCCTACTTTTTAAGTAAATTTAGTTTGAAAATTGTGATCATGCAGGCTTCTTGGGTTACGTGCTGCTTTGGTAAATGGTTCCCAAATAGCTAGTCCTTTGCCTTCTGGGTGAGTGAGGTGGGTGGGTATGTGTGGTGAAAACAAACAGCTGGAATGGCAAGGGCAAAAAAATGAACAATTCCTTAAAATGCTTTCATTTACTATTAACAATTGCTTTTAAAATAAATATTTTAGGCAACTACATTATCACAAAATTATACAAAATTTTTACAAGTATATACATAAGTTATTAGAGAACAGACTTTTAAAATCACAAGATTATAGCTATACATATATATTCTCCCATTCTGAAAAACATTCTCAGAAATAACTCCACAGAAAATAGTTACTGAAGATAATTTTTTAAATGTAAAAATTAGATTTCAATAGTATATTTTTAGATGACAGACTATATAATTACAGAGATCGAATGGGTAATTACAAAATAGGACTAAATTTTTGAATTAAAATAGATGTGTGTGTGGTTTTTAAAGTTGTTAAGGCAAAAAGTGTCAAATGCTTCAGAATTAAGAAACGGATCACTGATTTAAAGAATCAAAGTAGTTTTTTTTTAAAGCTATAAGTTGGTTAGAAAAAAGCAAATTAATGCAAAAGGGCTAATAAAGATTCGGACGTTCTCAGGACCAAATTTAACTGTAAAAACAGAGGTCACTGACTTCTATAGTCACATACCGAAGAGATAATAAAACCACATGGGTAAAAGTCCATATTTTAAGAGCATAAAACTAGCAGTCTGTTATGTGGCTATTGCTTTTCCATTGGGAGAAGAAAGAATTAACCAGTTATTAAACCATTTTGTAAGCTGCACTTTGCTGTGCTGATCCCAAAGACGAGACTTGAAACAGGAAAGAAAGCACATACGAGCATAAATGCTATGTAGTTAGGCGTGGGTGAAATGACACTTCCACTCCGTTTTAAAAAGTACACTCCATTGAATTTAAGGCATTTGTTCATTCCAGTGTTACTTGAGATGCTTTACATCTCTACAGAAGAAATTTGTTTTAAATTGTATTTCCAGAAATTTAAACAGAAACAGACTTTTTAGCATTACCATTTGTAAATGGTATATAGTTGCATTCTCATAATTCCATTATAAAGAACATGGTTTAGCCATTTACAAGGAAATAACATGCTAAAATTGGATTTTTTTTTTTTTTTTTTTTTGCCATTTTAATGGACATTGCCTGGAAATACATTTGAGAGTTTTTGTCTTTCATTTGTTACGGTTTTTATAGGCAAGCTAAGGTTGACTCTAAAATAGGGGTCCCCAAACCCTGGGGCCACGGACTGGTAGCAGTCAGTGGCCTGTCAGGAACCAGGCCACACAGCAGGAGGTGAGCGGCGGGAGAGTGAGCAAAGCTTCATCTATTTGCAGCTGCTCCCAGGACTAGCGTCACCGCCTCAGCTCTACCTCAGATCACCAGGCATTAGCGTCTCATAGGAGCACCAGTCCCTGGTTGCCAAAAAGGTTGGGGACTGCTGCTCTAAATCATTTGTTGGATAATTTGATCTAAAATGAACCACCATCAAAAATGGAAGGGAATGAGTGTGGCTTTAAGCAGTGAGCGGCATTGGAGTGCCGTGTGCTTTGGCATGCATTTATATACAGAAACGGGACTTAAAGGTGCCAGGAGAAGTCTCAGGTTACAAATTCAGGAGCTTAGTCAAATACTGTGCACACAAATAATTCTCTGGGTTAAGAAAAAGATAAACATAGGGCAGAATCTCCATGGCCTGTCATGGTTATTCACCTTTCTTTAGTCGATGGCTGGTAAAAGCAAAAATGGTGCTTATGGGATGAGTACATAAGATCAGCATCACCTTTGGAGGTGAAACAACAACGATTAAGGCTGACTTAATGTTTGGCCACTTGGAAGAACAAAAATGCAATGGATGCGATTGTATCCTATATAGTTTACTAGCTGAGGGTTACAGTTAAAGTTTGTACCTGCACTGTAATGGAAATGGAGTTTCTCTTTAGCCTAAAAAGCTGGCAAACTTGCCTCAGAAAGAAAGTCTATAACAGTCTCAAAAATGAAGAGGGTGGTGCAGGGGATTTTTTCCCTTTAATTTATTGACTGCCCCTTTATACATGAAGAGAAATAATAGTGTACTCTAAAATTTGGCTTTATTTAGGAGAATATTTTGTTGTGAATAATGAAAGAATACCATCTTAGGTTTCAAGCTTCATAACAAACAGTCTTCAGACACAGCTATTCAGAGCTTTAAAACTGACCAGGTTCAATCACTGGTTAGGCTTTCTGTGATAAAATTCAGCCATTTCTGTTTTTAGTATTTATAAGGTGTTGGATAGAAAACTGAGAATTCCAGAAACCTGAAGGGGAGTCTATTATACTACAAAGAGAACACATTAAAATAAAAACTCTAAGGACCAATAGAGCATCTTAAACTTCTTCACACTTAGAAAAATATATTTTTAAATATCAGTCTCCATAATTCCCCATCTTCAGGAATTTACGGATAGGCTAAACAGCAAGTTCCTGAATGGCAATTACTGATCTTTGGCAGCATTTAAAGTGAACAGGAATGAAGAGCCAAGAGTTCAGCCCCAATTCACCAAAAAGGAATTTCAGGAGACAAGTTCTACAAGTGAACTTGTATGCATTCCTTTTGGAAGTCAGCCTATGGGATGGCATACATCTAAAATTTTCCAATTAAAAAAAAAAGGCTGTAAAAATTTCCTTTCGAGAGTTAAACTGTATAACTTTGTAAATTTATGTGTTAAATGTTTCTATTAGACTACGTCTTTAAATATTCAGTATTCTCTCCCAGTTAAATACTGTTGCTACTTAAAACCTTAAACTGTACATCATTGGAAATAACTGTTCCTCATACTACTTTTTCATTAATGAGGGATTAACCATTTTAATTTTCCAATTATGGAGATGGCCTGTCATGGTTATTCCCCTTCCCTTAGTTGATGTGTGGTAAAAGCAAAAAAGGAGATGACTTCTGAACATAAAAAGATTGACAGCTCAAAAATGAAAATGTAGCAATCATGTACTATAAACTTTGGATTTGTCCCTGAACTTAGAACTGCCTGGAGAAAAATATCCTGTATAAAAAGTGCTTTTATTAATGCTTACGAAGTATCCCATCCTCCAGTAAAGCCTGTGTGTGTTCCCTCAGTGAAAATGTTTGCCTTCTAAAAACTGCTCCTTTAGGGTGATGGTGTGTTTCCTCTCCTTATGTAAACACAAGGATAAAATATTTCATTAAACAATGAACCTTGAAAATAAAATGTAAATCCTAAAAAGAAAGTTTTGCTAACTAGATGATGAAAATCATCCAAGTTGTCCTTTTAAGGTTTTGGTTGGTTTTTTGGAGTGCTGTTCCCTAAACCTCCCCAGCGGGCCTTGTACACACTCCCGAAAAATGGGGGGGTTTGCCTTTCACCATCCAGTATTCCATCTTTCCTTGAAATATAATTACCTGGCAGTGTATGGATTATGGACAGTTACCCAGTGCATATAGTATTCTGAATACATCAGTCTTCTATTTAGATGATTCTGGGCATATATCCCTGTTACAATCTTAAATTAGCACCACTTGACCATGCAGAGTTTGGTTCTTTTTTCCCCCGCTCTTCTGTAATTCTGGTTTCTTGAGACTTAATTTATAGTCTTCTCAGCATCCATATCTTTCAGTGAGGCATATGTACACATTTCCAGACAAATAAACTGCAATCAGAGGGAAAATTGCAATGAGTTGATTATATTCAGAAGTTTTTCCATTGAGCTTTCAAATCATACATGTATAAAAGTTTTCCTCAACTTTTATTCCGTATTTACACACTATGCGACTCCAGGGAGCCATCAGGTTATGCTACCTTATGATGCAGGCTGAGTCCACAAACAAGTTGTAGAGTGACGTTAAATCTCTTAATAACTGGTAAAGACAGTCTGCTCCCGGGCTGAGAAAGTTACCAACCTGCAGTCATCGCCTCCAGCACTAACAATGTGTCGGTCACCACTGGTAAATCGAATATTTGTCACATGGGGTGAGTGACCCATGAACCTTTTGTGCTTTGCCTGAAAAATAAAAACAATGAAAAAACAGCTTAGGGAGCGTGATGCACACAGAAGTCAAAAGTTTCTGTCGGGAACCACCATTTCCCATGACCAGGGCTGTGGAGAGAGTAAGCAGTTAGGACCGCGGCCAACAATTCAGCGCTTTTTCAGAATCAGTAATGGATCCGCACTTAACACAAACCAGGTTATTTGGGCAGTCGGTCTCTGGGTACCTCTGAAGGTTTTCCTCTGAGGAAATGCATTTGAAACTTCGTAGTAGATTAAAGGTTCGATAAAAGGCTAATCTTAACAGCTTTATTAGAATAGTTTGCAAAGATAGTGTTACTTGGGAGCAGGGGGATATAATTTCTAATAGATATTTCAGAGTAATGGACTTGGGAAGTTTGGAAAAGAATTTTAGGAACAGTATTTTGAAAGCAAGCGACAATAACAATTTTAGCTATTATATGAGAAAAAGTACTAATGATCAGACATCTAAATTGGGAGTATAATTATAGGAAATAAAATACCAAACACAAACTTACAAATTTTTCAGGACATGGGAAGTCAAATAACTTAACCATGCCAAAGTCATCTCCTGTTACAAGGCTGATTCCTGAATGAGATACACAGGCACAGCTGACGTCAGCCTTCTCGGCATGTCTGGACCAGATTCCTAGAACTTCGTCTCCTAGAATACTGGAGGGAAGGACAAAAACAGGTTTATCATAGTGAAAATTGCTTGGTAATTAATCTAAGTACCTAATTATGTTATTTAAAATAGAGGAAGCACACTGATAAGGCAAGTTACCTGGAGCCCTGAATTTCAACCTGTGATGTTAATCCCCCCACTTAAGGAAATTTTATAATTTTAAGGGTTTATAGATAAATCTTTTTAAATTAATAATACTTTTTGAGAGCTGATAGAACTATTTGTGAAATAAAAAGTGATGTTTATGCTATAGGAATTTGGTGGCAGTTTTCATTGACTAAGAAGATGGATACTCATGGCTACCTATTAATAACCAGCAAATCTGAGCAAATTCAAAGGTTTAATTTCTAAGAGCCACCAGATAGCATTCCTTTAAGACAGAGAAATAATACAGTTGCCTCCCTAACAGTACCCAATAGATGTTCTTATTGTCTGTTATTAAAGAAAATATCAAGACATCTTTAAAAAGTCGTAACTTTGATTTCCTTGCTTTAAAAGAACTGATAAAGCATGGAACTATATTCCACAAAAGGGGGTCCCAGCATGAGCATATCATTCTCCTCTAAGAATTCAAGATCTGGTAACAAAAACTTAAAACTCAATTACTATTCCCTTGTGGAATGACAACTGTTCAGAAATAGGATTTTTCAGCTTTCTTAACTTTAAGTCTCCCCTTCTAAATATACATATGAAATGTTTACCTAGTCCACGTGGCCCAAGTAATCCTGTCAATGGCAGCCTGATCCATAAGATGTCTTCCTGAAGGCACTTCATAGACATGCCGTTTATAGCAACCAGTGGAGACCTTTCATCGCGTGTTAAAATGAAACAAAGATTCCATTATGTGAGAGGCAAAATCCAGAAGTTCACAGTCATACTAGCAAAGTGCTACCTGATCTACATTTCTAACATTAAGAACATAAAAGACGATTACAAAATCTGTTATAAAAAATGGAGAAAAGGACTGAAAAAGACAGTAAAAAATGCAAAAACAGTGACTAGTAACTGCAAGTCTGGGCGCTCTTGGACCCAGTTTTAAGAGCGCGCACAAGGTGTGAAAGCGGAACTGTAAACGGTGTATCGCGCTGGTACTGTACCTGGAGATGTCTGCTATCTGCAGAGAAGTCCATTTGAATGACAAAGCTGGGGATGTCTTTGCAGTAGCTGATTCTGTTAAGTGTGGGGCCCAAGGACAGGTCATAAAAATCCACTGAATTCTCACTAGAACCCACTGCCAGAAACCGGGAATCTGGACTAAATCTGAATAAGGAGAAAACATGTGAAAGATGGGTTAGGCCACATGAAACAGTACAAACAATTACTCAAGACCAGTGACTTACTTTCTAGCTCTGAAAAATAAGTGGACATGTGATATGGCCTCAAACAGATTTACCTAATAGACACGCTTAGCATACCGAGATTCCATTTGTGTTACATGAAACAAAGAGCTTTACATTTTCCTTCAATTTAAAATGGTTCCTAAATTTTCATCTAATTCTTTTAAAAACATATTAGTTTTTAAAAAGCCACTAACAATTACATAACTTCTAAGTTACATAATGCCCTAGGATGGTCAAGATTCATCTGGAAAGATCGTGTCTTTTTTTACGCCTACAGCACCTGGTCTTCCTAGGTGGTCTCCCTTCCAAGTACTAACCAGGCCCTGCTTAGCTTACGAGATCAGATGACATTGAGCACTTTCAAGGTGGCATGGCCATAGACTAGATTGTGTCTTAATAGCAAAGAACACAGACCAGCTTAACTCACCTCAAGTTATTAGATGAAGTGTCACTACTTGAGGCTTGGAAGAAGGTAAAGGACAAAGTGCTATTGGCCTAGTAGTGATCACAGGAAGCAGTATTTGACAATTCAGTCTCTGGAAAACCTCATGAGTCTTGCTAAATGAGGTAGGTACCATAGGGACACTGGGAAACTAAATAAGCAAAGCCACTTGACTGTTTCATATGCTGAAGTTCTGAGGAAGGCTTCATTTGTAAAAGGTTTTTACTGGTGAAAAGAGTGCAAGCTTTTGACAGACCTGGATTCAGTTACCTATCCTGATCACATGGACATACATGCTTCAGAAATGGTAGCTACTGTTAAGCTTAAGCACTGAAGAAATAAAGGTTCAAGAAAAATTTAATTTAGATTCTGGGGCATAACAGATGTTTAAGGAGTATTAAGTAAAAGAATGAACTAGCTATTCAGTTGAGATTATTAAGAGATGTAAGAAATATTTTAAGTTCTAACTTTAGGTTTCCAGGCTAACAACTTTTGAAGGGCAGATGAAAGATAATTCTTAGCAGAAGGAACTTGCTGGACGTGTCCAGTGTGACACTTATTCATCAAACATTCCCTGAGAACTTGCTATTATAAGGCACTGTGGTGCCCCGTGGATCCATAATTTGGCAAGTAAATATGCATACAAACAGCCATGTGTCAGCACACGTCTGATGTGGGGCCCTTGAAGGGCCTGTTTTCAGCTGCAGAATGGGTGGCTTCAAAGTATACTACAAATGCTATTCCATTTGTTGACTAACCTGATATCGTGGATTGCACATCGTCTGTCTCTCTTCTTTCCCCAGATTTTTAGAGAGCTCACCAGTAAAATAATAAATTCTCCATTTTTCATCCCAATAGCCACCATGTCCCCTTCAGGACTGTAACACACAGTACGAGCAGCATGTCCCAAATTCACTTTGTTTAACATCTTCTGCATAAGAACCAAAAGAGTCACAGAGAACTTCATTAAGTGGAATACTTAAAAAAGTAAACCAGTTTCTCCCCCAAATTCTCAACATAATTCGGAGAAATTATAACATCTTTGAAAAGATTGTACCTACTTTATCGGCAATATCCCAGAGTCTCACGGTCCCATCTTCTGCAGCAGAAAGGAAAAAGTCCCGGGAAGGGTGTGTGGCCAGTCCCCATATGGGCCCGTCCACATGACCGTTAACTAAAACATTACATGCTGCATTTTTCTCTCCAACTTCAATGATTTCCGCATTCCTTGTTCCAACTAATATCTTGCCCTGAAACACAAGTGGGACCAATAGAGTTAAATACTAGTTGCTCTTAATATAAGAATGACCCTAATGACCTTCATGACATTGTGATTTATAAAAAGAAATTCCTATTTGGTCTTCCTTTCCTTTCTGTAACAAAGTTCCCCAAACTCTTAGAATTTACTATGGGGAGATAGCCATAAAGATGCCCTTTGTTATGTAAATGAGGCGACTTTTTGACTCCATAGAAGAATGGGGACTGTTTGCCAGGAGACCTGCCTCTGTGACTAGAGGTTGGAACTTTCATTCCCACCCTACCCTCCTACCTGGGGGAGGGGGTGGGGAGGGAGGGGCGGGGACAGGCCAGAAGCTGAATCACCAATGGCCAAGGATTCAATCAATCATGACTGTATGATGAAGCCTCCATAAAAATCCAAGGATTGGGTTTGGAGGGCTTCTGGGCTGGTGAATAAGTGGAGATGTGGCCCAGGTGGGGTGTGGCGGGGGGCGGCTGCTGGGAAGGGGCGTGGAAGCCCTGCGCCCCTTCTCACATACCTGGCACCGTGCAGTTCTACATCTGCCTGTCCTGGGAGTTACATCCTTTTACAACAAACTGGTGATCTCGTAAGTAACATGTTTCTGAGTTCTGTGAGCTGTTCTAGCAGATTAACCAAACCCAGGAAGCGGGTGGCAGGAACCTCCAATCTGTAGTCGTTGCTCAGAAACACAGGGCACAACCTGAACTTGAGACTGGCATCTAAGGGGGTGGGGGCCCGTCTCACAGGACTGAACCCTTAACCTGAGGAGTCGATGCTCTATATCCAAGAAGATACTGTCGGAATTGAGATGAATTTTCAGACACCCTGTTGGCAGTGGAGAATTGCTTGATATTGTGTGGGCATTCTCCCTCCGCCCCCATACACCATAGAACTGGGTCCAGAACCAAAATAACCTGCTTTCAGAGAACTTTTTGCTTTGAATTAATCTGGTAGCAAGCCACTCAACAGTGCATGCGTGCAGTTTTCTGTGCCTACAGGCCCATGTGCAAGCGCGCTGGGCTGGGCTGCACATCAGAGCTCCTGCTGGAGGCTGGGACTTCCAGTTTCTCCAGTCATCAGTTTGGACTCTGATGGTATTTTAGTCTGAAGATCTCTAAAGAGGTATAAATGCTTTGGGATATGAGAAGAAAGTACTGGATTTTAATTAAAAATAACAGGAAGCTTAATATTTACTATACAGAGGATGATACATGTAGATGATTTATAAATACACTATTGCAAGTATATGCGTGATCAAATATTGTTAGAGAAATGTGTGTTTCTAAGAAAATGAAACAACTGCATTCATCAAAATTAGTTAACTGGGAAGGAAATTCAGTTCTGTCTACCATAGTTGAATCGGCAGATTCAAGAAAACGTGGAGGTGTAAATACACTGCTCAGGGGAACAGCGTCCCATCCTGTCCTCTGCACTGGCACAGAGACTGCGTATGTGCCACCAGTGGAGCTGCAAATCAAGCAGCAGGGAAAAGGCGCAATAAAACCAACGAGCAAAGCCATCTTTAAGTATCATTCATCGACTTGCAGACGGTGAGAGAATCACGGGAATAAATGTTCTCTATTTTCTGCTGCACGGCGATGGCTCAAGGAACTTCTTACTTTGCCTCGGCACACAGAACGGACACAGTCCGTGACCTGCCCCGTCTCCAGCCTGAAGGCCCGGCACCGCCTTAGCTCCTGGTCCCACAGTTTGACTGCTCCTCCTTCTTTTGACCTAATGACCCAAACCAAAAAAAATAAATAAATAATAATAATAATAATTATTGGCTATTACAAATAATTTTTATTATAAACAAATATTAAATTATAAGCAGAATACTAAAAAAGACCCTGATATTTATAATTTACTTCATATATTCTTCTAAACTAAATTTTAATGGCGATTTTAAGACACACTCAAACATTCAGTTTAAGCAAATTTTATAAAAATTCATTTCTTTGTCATGAGCATTTGATTTAGTGTCCCTCCATCCATGTATCCTATCTCGTAACACTTCCTGATTAAGGAAATGTACAAAATTATTTTTAATGTTAAGAGGATAATGGAAATGGAAGGAGAATAAGATTACCGATGCCATGCTGCAGAATATATTTCTAAGGGCCAAAAGGCCCTTCTTTTCTACCGTTATTATGAAAATATCCTACTGAAACAGTTTACAGGCTACTAATGAGTAGGGCTGTGCAAGACCAGATGACTTGTGGGAAATGCAAGTGTTAGAGTCACATGGTAAAGACAAAAGATAGCCCAGTTATGGCTTTTCTCTTGGA
>NW_006494609.1:13119629-13154628 GCF_000325575.1 Pteropus alecto
GCGGAACAGTGTACTACTTTATTTTCTGCTAGATGGAACTGCTTGTCTTAGGAAAAAAAAACATGCCCTTGCACATAATACAGTCTTCCTGTGTGTGAAAGGCCAACGCTGTGTCTTTGTGTTCCACTGAGACGCGTGGGATCTTGCAGTCCTGTACCGAAATGCACTTACTTCCTGGTCACACAGATTATTGACATGCACGTGAATATGTTGGTAGGAAATCAATTATAATTGTAATCGATAATTATCTAGTCATTAATAATTATCTAATTGTAATCAATAATTATCTAGTTTCCACTGGAAGGTTTGAAAATCATTCAGAAGAAGGCCTCTCCACTGACTTAAATTTTGAGGTCTCGTATTAAACAATTTTACCTAATAAGTTTGCCTCGAACAAAAGCAAACACGGCAGAGTTTGTTTCCAGCACCCTCTCAACCTTTCTCATGCAGCAGGATGCATTTTACCCCTTAGGATCCAGTTTGAACAAAAAAAGCAAGCAGTCAAGATGCATCCTGGGTTCAATGGCAAAGATTCCCCCATGAGTCACCTGCTACTCAGCAAATACTTACACAGGCATACGGACAGTAAGAAAATCAGTTCTTAACCTGCAAAATAACTACCTAGCCACGCCTCAGAAAAATGATCACCCCAGTTGTTGGAGTTTAGGTTTATCTACAATGCAAACAAATCAGAAGTGATTTAAGATCAAAAGAATCAACAAAAAGGCACATAAAAAGCAATAAAAGAAGCATATGACGAGGAAGGTCACAGAGGATAATCCGTGCAGTCTAGAAACAGCCAGAATAACTAACTGCGGCCTCAGGCAGATCACAAGGCACTGATGCTCAGGAAAGCTGTGGAAAGAAGAAGGACTCACGGCCTTTCCTTGCCACCAGTCACAACCAGTCCATCTCGCAGGGTGGTGTACATGGCGAACACAGGCCCGTTGTGAGCTCTGGCCACAATCCTACACAGTATGTGATCTTTCCACACACAGACATCTCCACTGATGGTACCTGTAAACGTCAAGTTATTCTGAAAAGGAGTGGGGAAGGGGGAGATAAACTCATCAAAAGTTCAAATAGAGTTCAAGCAGATGCAGTTCTCTATGTAAGTGTGAGCCTGCCTCACCCCAGGTATGGAGGGACTGGAGGGAGAGAAACGACTCTGACTGTGAGGCTTCGCCTTGTCCGGGCCTTTGCCTACTCCAGGTCTGTTCCTCGTTAGCAACCTTGGACAAGACTTTTAACCTCTATGGGTCTCTGCTCTGTCACGTGTAAAACAAGGGAGTTCAGTCTCTAAGGTCCCTTCCGATTCTAAAACATGTAAGTCTAGCTCATATCATCCCTTTGGATTGCATCCTTCCAGCTGCCCCAGAAATAAAGGTCATTCGTAACTGAGAGTGAAAAAACGAACAGAAATAGGAGGTCAAAATAACTTTTTATGAGGTCTGCTAAAGTATTTTGGCATAGGAAGAAAAACTATTACCTATGGCAAAGTTGTAGTTTTTCAGATTTCACTAGCTCATGAAGTTAAAAATAAACATTTGCCAGTGCTTAAAATGAAGATAGCAAAAGTTAATGCATTTCTGCAATCAATCCAAAATAAGATAAATTTCTTAAGGTACCAAAAGTTTAATAATGCTTTAGGTCATTTGAAAATTGCAATCCCGATATAGCTTATTTATGTGGAAAGTGAAGAAATCAAATCCTGCATCTTGTGCTATTTTCAGCCTATTTTAGCTTCACTTTTAAAGCAACTCATATAAAATCTTCCACCAAAAACAATATGGAAAGAACCAATAGGAAAATAAGACTTTGACTTACGACAAAAACAAACTGAAATTTCCTTTAACCTTTCTGAGTATACCAGAGAGTTGGTATGTTTAATGTTCCTACAACAATTTAATGTTACTTCATATTCCTCACCATTTATACTTATTCTCTACAGCTCGTATGTGAATAATAATGATCTGTCATCTAGGAGCATCGTTAATTCATGCCTCACTGCAATAAGAATGTAAATGCTTCAAATGCAGAAACCAGTCTCTTACTTCCCTTGCTCTTCTCATAGCCCCCAGCAAAGAAGTTCAAAAGGCTTAAACGGAGCATCAACCACCCCGTTACAAAATAAAATATGCTCAGTGCACTGTTGCTTCAAACACAAAAGTCAATTATGACTAATATTTTAATCTCCAAGTTTATTTTCTATTGGGAATGGGCAGCTGACTACATAAGGAATTTTATATGTGAATAAAGTTAATCTACGTGGGCAAATTAAACACCACAAGCCTTTAAATATGTGGGGTTTTCTTCTGGAAAGGAATTACTGGTCTCATATTCTGAATCCCCAAAAGATTTAACCGGAGTTTGACATGGGATGGTCCACATTTTCAATGATCTTTTACTCAAAAACAAAACTGTGCTTAAAGGTTCTAAAGTTATAATTTTCTACCTACCGTGTTATATACCCACATAAACGCGTTAGGAAGGAACTCCACTTAGGGTTTTGATACTCCAAAGGATTTTAAAAGCCTGGCCAGGGCAGGGGATTAAAGGAAAGGGGTGTGAGTTGTAAAACAGAAGCGCGCGCGCGCGCGTGTGTGTGTGTGTGTGTGTGTGTGTCTGTCTGTAAGGCGATGGCTCTTGAACAGTCTATTCAGACCAGGAATTGTGCTCTTTCCTCTTCCCCTGAATGAGACACTGGCCCACTGCTTTGAGAAGCATTGAGTGAAAATGGGAGAGAGAAAAGAAATCCTAATAAACTCAAGGACCACTTGAAAATTACATTTCCTGATTTATCTTTCTTTTATTCTGACAACGATTTAGAACCTAGGAAACTTAGGGTGACATTTAACAAAATTTTAAAGAAAGCTTTTGAGAATGGCAATGGCCCAAGAACTCAAATGTTTCCTTATAATCCTTCTCCCTCATTAACTTTCCTCCCCACTCCCTGATTTCTGAAAGTATCAGAATTTTAAAAGATGAAATATATGCATGACCAGGACATATGTAATGATTAGTGGATTACGGTGCCATATAAAGAGCGTTAATGTGGCTTATCTAAAGCAAAAAAATTCAAAGTAGTCCAATTTACATAATTCAAAGTATACTACCACAGGCATTTTAAGAGACATACTGCACCAAATGCGACAGCGAGCATGGTCTGCATCCGGGCATCGTCCAGCGTGCTCAGTAGCCCTTTTTTGCTAATGAGAGCCCTTCCTGCCAGTGTCCAGAACTTCACATGCTTTACTCCCACTGAGACGAACTGGCAATCTGAATCTGGTCGGAATTCCGCCACAAAAATACGTTGGTTGTGACCAGCTTTGCTGGCAATTTTGGCACCTGATAAAAAAAAAAATAAGACAAAATTATCTGGGTTAATATAAGAACTAAGATAATTTTTATGGGATCGAACAGTTATTCAAAATATATAGTTCAAAAAACAAATGCTTATAAAAAAGAGAGAGAGAGAGAGAGAGGGTGTGTCCTTGCACTGCTACCTAGCGATCACACCATATACAATTACTTGTATAGAGGGTCCTTCGGACAGATGTTCGCAAGTGATGTGTGTATTTATGGAGAATTTCAGTATCACTTATGGGGGATTTTAGAAACCATATCTTTTTTTCTGTTTAGCTCTATGATTTTTTCCGCTAGCTATGTAACTGAAAAGTTCTGTCCGAAGTGTATTAAGTAATATTACCCTACTGATCTTCCATTATCACTTAGAATATGCTTCATTTCCATTCTTTTTAAAAACACATTAAGAACTTTATTGTTAAGTATCATACATGTCCAAATTTACATCAATTGATACATCTCTGCTCATTTTGCAGAACACAATCATTACACAATTTCCTTAAACCTCAAGGGCCACTGTTTTAGATCTTTCCCTGCTCGTCCCCCTCCGCACTTCTCTCTGTGATGCATCCTGTGCAGTCTGCTCTGCCTGAGGACAGACCCCAGCCCAGCCCAGGGACCAGGGAGCCCCTTCCAGCGGGGCTGGCCCTGCAGGGGCGGGCAGGGTATTTTCTCTTTTGGTCTCGGGCTGAACTCACGCTGGGCCAACCACTGAGCACCCATGTTGGGCCCCAAACACCCTCTCTCTTTTATAAGCCTGCCTACTGTTCTTTGTTTTCTCTTTGTCCCATTTTCACCCCACATCTGAGTGGATGACTGTAGATACTCTAAGGAAAATGAACTCCAGTTAAGTTTCATGGAGTACTCCAGAACCTGGATTTGGTAGTGGATTATTATTTTTTAATGAAAGTAGGGAGAAGAAGTTGGGGAAAATTCCCCAGACAGAAAGGGGCTGAAACAGTAGGATTTCATGCTCTGTGTTTCCCGCATCAACTAAGCCTGGCCAGTACTGTGTGCAGCGGACAGGCACTGCTCACTCCTCCCAACAGCCACTGGGGTTTGAAAGCAATGTCATTTCCATTCTTTTCGATCTTTCATACCCAATCAAATGATAATTAGCAAAAATGCTTAGACACATAGTTTCTTACTGAAAGGAAAGCAGCAAATCGTTTGTAATATTGATAACTTTCATTAGTTTGTTTCATGAGTTTACAACTTTGCTGGGTTTTTACAGCGGGACATAACTATAATAACACCTACTGAGTGTCATGTCGGGTTGCAGTGAATAATAGTTTCTATCGCCAAGTCAAGGCAGATGTTAAATAGAGAATTTGTATTACCATGGTATCCTGTCTTTAAAATCACAACGAAAAGAGCATCCTACCTTCCTGCCATCTCCAAATGGTAACAGTGTGTTCTGGGTCCAGCCCCACAGACAGCAGCAGCTTGCCGGTAGCGCTGAAGCTGACTGAGCATACTCCCTTTGAATGGTCGCATCTTAGCACAGATAAAGTCTGCTTGTTTATTGCATCCCAGATGTGGATAGAAGGAGCGGTAGCTAAACGAAGATAAAATCCAGAAGTTGAAATACATCTATTGCAAATGTTTCCATGTATAAAGCTGATGCATACTCATCTCTGAAGCATGGAAAAATATGTACCAAAGAAAAGACTGTATACTTAATTAAAAAAAATAACTCAAAACTAAGACTAAATTTTTAAAAAAGGGAAGAGGAAGGAAAGGGAAAAAATACTTTAGTCTATAGTCCAAATACCACTTTTGAGAAAATACCATTTAGCCAAGCAAATTAAGCAATCACAACTTTAAACAACTTCTCAAAAATAATGTTTTAGATACATGTTAAATCTTTATATAATTATATGGAGAAACAGATAAATATTACATGATTAAATACCAGGGTATATTCGGTACTTATTTATCTGAAGGACAGATGAAAAGCAAACACAAACTGGGAAAAGTAATAGGTAGGAAACCACTTGAAGCGATAGATCTCAGATGAAATTTTTAACCATATGGACAGATTCCTGGTAAAATGCTAAGTTCATATCACTTTATGTTTTTTAAAACAAGATTTCGTGAGATAAATAATCTGCTATTCTATTTTTAAAATTATATTTGTTGTTGTTCATCTTGTATAGCCCATTTCTACTGCTTAAAAATTTTCCCCCAGTTTTCTGTATTTCCTACATTAAAAAATCATAGCTTTGTGTGTTCCTTTTTTCATGAGCTATACCCTTTTAAAGTGAATAGATAATTCAGCAGATAATTCAGTCTCAGAACATAAGTACTTTTAGTAAAATAAATATTAATGTGAATTTGCTTCAAATAAATCTAAAATTATTGTATTGCAAAAATAAAGCAATATTAAATAGGATAAGCTGCCTTAAAATCATTTGACGTAGAAAGAAATTCTGGTCTATAAAGAAATATGATAAATTTAGACTACATTGTTCACCATCTATAACTTATAATATACAATGATAAATTTGATAGTTCTTCAAAGTCATTACAAATTATTAAACCAAGGATTTAAATTTGAGTATTAAGTAAAAATTGTTCAAAGATTTATGCAACTTTATGTAAAAAAAAATTAGAATTATATGGAAAGACAAAAATTTATCATATAAGGTATTTATGTGTGAAAAATTGACAATAATTTAAGTACTAGACTAAAATTTGAATGTTCTCCATTCAATAAAAGTCAAAGGATATGAGGGACTATAACTTAATCTCAATCAAGAATGTTAGGTGGTTTACATTTAAAATGTAAATATACACTGGTACATTACTATAACTTTTTGCCAGTGATAAACATTATATAGGTGTTCTATAACATAGAAACATTTTTATGTTTAAAAAAAGCACCATGAGGCAATCCATATACTATATTTGCCTAAATGTGATATAGTAGTTAATGAATTTCAAGAAACATCAGTTATTTTTGTCTCCACATTTAATGTCATAAATTACAAAGAGTTCCATTTATCTAAAATTTAAATAGCACGTAATCTTAAGTAAATTGAATTACTTAGCTTTTCAAACTTTTTTTAAAAAATGAGATAAGAAGCTTATATCAGCAATTTACATTTTAAAACATACAGGTACGACTACCGTAAGATTGCTACATAGACATTTAGACTGTTCTAAACTTAGATCGATGACAGCGGTAAAGATTTAAATTACTGGACGTTCTCAAGGTCTGACTTACCAAAGAAAAATTAAATTATGTTCATTAAGTATATTTTATTTTCTCCTATAGTCACCCCTTGGTTTCTGGATTTCTGTGAGGGATTGGTTCCAGGACCCCAGGATACCCAACTCCTGAGATATCCAAGTCCCTTATGTAAATCGGTACAGTATTTGCATATGCCTTATATTTACATACAGGCTATAGCAGGGCAGGCTTCACATCACTTCGTTCACATGGATTCAGCACAGTGCTCAGCACGTGGCAAATTCATTCTGTGGTTTTTGGAATTTTCTGAGACTTCTCCCCTCAAATATTTTTGAGCCATGATTGGCTGAATCCATGGATGTGGTGGTACCCACAGTTCCTGAGGGCTGACTGTAATCTGAAAATGGTCTCTCATTATGCTACAGCAGCAGGTACTTCCCTTACTTCTCCCCTTCCCGTCGGCCACCAGATATGAGTGTCTGTCGTGGGCCAGGCATGCTACCAAGAACATATACTTTCTAATCCCTCTTCTAGGCAGGTATGTTTTCTCATGAACATAGGCCCTGAGAAGGTAAGCGACTTGCCCTAGGTCACATACGACTCAGAGCTTGCAGAGCCAGCAGAGATGTGCTGTCTTTAGCACCCAGGTTCTCATCTTGCTCTTTCCATCACGTCAAGCTGTCTCTGGAAAATCAATCCCACCAACTTTTCATAACCATTCTTGACTCTTAGTCTCTAACGTAGAAATACCTCTTTAAATTACTAATTGGATCTCATCTCCTAAGTTTTAAAGGACAGTCTTTCTCCATCCCTGTGGGATGGAGAATAAATGCTATACTGTAAAACAAAATTTTAATTGGACCATTAAGTGTGCCAATTGTTATTCTGCCCTTTACTCTCTGTAGCGGACAACTCTTTGCTGTACAGTCAGCATCCGTTCCCTCCTTCCTGGTTAATAAAGCTCTGATTTCATTCAGGAACCCTCTCCTGCCTCATGTAGCACAAGTAATTCAGGGGAAAGGCATGGTGTGCTCAACTGATTAGTCTAAGCCCCTTCCCCTCCATCCTTAACTCCCGACCCCTCCCATCCCCGCCCTCTGCCTCTGACATCAGTGCTTCAGCTCAGTAACCCAGAATGAGGTCTCCTCTGGTACCCGCCTAGGAAGCATGTAACTCCAGCTGCTACTGGCAGCCTTTTTATGACCACGAATACAACCAGTCTTACGGGTGAAGTCGCTGCTGTGGGTGACAGCAGAAGAGGTGGAAAAAGGAAGTACATGGTGAGTTCCTGAATCAGCAACTCCTAAATCCACCCTCCCGCTTCATTGTGTATGCAAATAAATTTTCTTATTTTCTGTCATAGAGGGCACACAGAAAACCACTAGTCATTTATGAACAACTGCCCATTGTGACAAATAGTAACTAACGCCAGAGAAAGAACTCTCTGTCCTTGATTTGTCTTCAGGATCAAAAATGTCAAATTCTTAGCTCCTAATACAGAGAGTCAGGTGGGCTGAAGAAGTTTGTCAGAGACAAAAATGTTGTTCTCTTAGTGTGGACTCAAAATACATTTAATGGATTCAAATGGTAATTATACCGTATCTTTTCTAACATATGTATTTACTCTCCCACATTCCCAAGTGACAACTTAAAAACTTTATCCCCCACTTATTTCACCACCTCTTCACTCTGAGCTGATGAAATGGTGACAATAAAAGGCATCAGACAGTGGGGTCCTTATTTTCCAGCCCCCAAACTTCCCGATCTCCTTCATTTGAACCTACACTCCTTTCATTCTTTATGTCTGTGGATAACTTATTCCTGCCCAATTATTCCTCCCAAAGTAAAGTATCCTCCCATCTCAATTATCCAGCCAGCTCCTTAAGCAAAAATTAAGTTATCCTTAATTCCATACTTTCTGGCATGCCCCTATATCCAATTCATCAGAAAGAACCGCTGGCTTTACCTCCAAAATGTGTCTAAGTTTTCAGCATTTTCACTCCGGCCTCCCTAGTTTACAGTTGGTGGACTAGTAACAGCCTCCTAATTTTCTGATTACTTCTTTTTCCCCCTCTACATTCTCAATAGTGCAGAAAGTGAGTTTCTCAAAGTATGGATTATATCACATCACTCCCTTGCTTAAAACTCTCCAATGATGGACTCTGTACTCACCATGAATCCAAACTCCACGATTAGCAAAGCCCTACTTCTCTTCAAGTTCATCTCAGGCTCTCACCCCCAGTCACAATTACCTTCCTGTTTCTTGACCTAGCTTTAGGGCTTCCTGCATAGGTGTTAACAGGCAGGCCCAAGGTTACCATCATTAGGACTGCTGGTTGGGCTGGCCTGGCCTGGCCCCTGGCTAGTGTGTAAGTATGCAACTTTGGAAATGTTCCCTATGTTGACAAGGCTGTTTTGTCCACCTGGGCCCTGAACACCTGCTTTCTTCTGGGAGTTAGTATTTCAGTAGCTGGGGCTAGTCTGTGCCTATGTGACCAACCCCCAGTAAAAACCCTGGACTCTGAGTCTTGAGTGGGCCTTGCTGGGGAGAAACACTGCACCCGTGCACTGCATCTGGCTGCTGGAAGCAGGTTCTATGAGATGCCTGGGAGAGAGGGCTGGGGAGCCAGAGAAAACCTGTGCCTGGATCCTCTACACTCTACCTGATGTGTCTTTTTTCCTTGCTGATCACTCTAATAAACTGTAGCTGGGTCCTGTGATTCTTTCTAGTGAATCATTGAATGTGTGGTGGTCCCAGGAACCCCAAGGCAGGCCTCAGCCTTGAGCCCTCAGTTCATTCCTATCTATCATTTATTTTTGTATCATTCTTGGTTGAGCTAAATGTTACCACCTCTGAGTAAGCACTTTTTTTTTTATTGCCATCACCTTGTTTGCTGTTTTTTTAAATCACATTTATCACAACCTCAGATAGTGTTACATTTTAAATTTTATTTATTGCCTGTCACTCTCTAGAACAGGAGTCAGCAAACTTTTGCTATAAAGGGTCAGAATGAGAGAAAAAATGAAGATATGCAGGTAGTTGTATAATAAGAGAAAACAAATTTCCACAAATTCTTATTGATGGAATTCATTAAGTAAATTTTTTTTTATAATACAGATTTACTAATGAAAAGAATGAAATTATTTTTTACGGATACTATTTCAATTAAGTGAGGTTTAAAATCAGAGTTCTTTATAATCAAAATCAATTGCAAATGTTTAATATCTGTAATAGTTTTACACATTTTGACTCTGAAAATGTCTCACACAGGTGCAAATTCAAATATCAATCCAAAGCATATGACTAAGCGAGCATATTAATCACTCGGAAGGCATTTAGAGAATTCTAGTAGGGTCTTGTTTTGATATTTGCCTTTTAGCATGTAGTACACTGCAGAATAATCACTTTAAATTGAAGATTAGATGGAAGTTCCTCAATTGTACAGTTACACGGATTTTTTAAATATGGAAATTTTACTTGCACTTACTTCAAGACCTGAAAAATGACACTGGAACTATAGTTTGAGCCCCCAAAATATGTTTGCTGCAAATATGTGTGGGAATGGGAATCTCGCTTCTTAATTTCTGACAGCACGAAAAGTCTAGAACACAGTTTCAGGTTACTTGCAATTCAAACGTTAGTTGTCATCGAATGACTTTACTGCAGTATAAGTTTCACATATAAGCACTGTAATTGTAATTTCAGATTGTAATTGTAGTTTCCTTGAAACTTAAGGTTGAATTCATTAAGGAACATTATTAAGTCTGTGCCAAAAACTGATTTCCAAAGCCACTCAGTTTTCATACTAGAGACTGAGGGCAGTTCCTCTCATTCAGAAAAATTTCAGTCTAGGCTCTCAGCTCCAAAAATTGCAATAAAACTTGACCATTGACTGAACCACTGAACTGCTGTGGGGATAGAGCAAGTCAGGGGATTCAATCTCTATTTCTAACATAAAATCATGGAACTGATGATGGTTAAGTCTATGGGAGTGAACGAAGTTAATGGTTGACTTTGGTAACAAAATATGGAGGTTCAATAACATGTGACAGATTGAAATTTGTTTCCACTACCTGCTGATGAATAATAACACAATAACCACAGCCCTTAAAAGCCTTAAATTTCATAAGCTTTGTAAATTTAGCCAACTATCCCTTTTCCTGCTCCAGCTCCACACATATTTTTACCATCAGTTGTAATACATCTGAGCAGATTCCACTTCAAGCTGGACTGAATTAATGTTTTCTTAACTTCTCTGAAAATATTATCTTTTGTAGTTGTTCCATGGAGACTATTCATAGAGGCTAACTCTTCAGCCACTTCAAAGTTGGCACCAATTCTTCAGGTGAACAATTGGCAACATCTGTCAACCCATCAAGAGCCTAAGGGAAACCAAAATCATTTGCCTTTTTTTTTTTTTTGGTCTTGTTTTTGACTACTGATATTGTTCCCAATGTCCCCAACTCTTTTAGGAATAGTTTTTTTGCCAAAAAGCTAATAGTCTTAAACAAGTTTATATTATCTAGACGTATTTGCTGTAATCAAACATGATTTAATTAACGCTCAGTCAGTAAATAGCTTTTCTTGCTTGGTTAACAAATGAGCCATTCAGAAGCTTACTTTGGTTGTATTATTTTTTATTTTTGTAAAAAAAAAAATTAGGTTATGATGATATTGTTTTAAATTTTCTAATTTTTCTGATTGTTGGTATCCTGTGAGTTGGGAATATTGTGATATTTAATGTTTAATGCAAAAATGTTGATGTATATTGTATTCCTTTAACACAGCTATACTATCCTTGCATGATAAACACAATGTCTTACTAATATGATAACGATATAATCCATACTTCACTGTGCCTTAAAAGTGTCACATTCTAAGTCCACTTTCTTGTTTTCCCCTTGTTTTCACATGATTGATGAACATATGGTTAAAAAACAAAAAATGCTGTACAACTATGATACACACAGCACTCAAGACCTATCAGGTTAGAACTGCACCACTGCACTCTGCGGTGTGCCAAGCAGTGTGCCAAGTGACGAGAGTGTCCCATATGGTCTCTTTCGTAGTTCTACCATTGTAGTACAAAAGTTGCCATGGACAATATGTAACTGAGTGTGGCTGTGTCCAATAAAATCTATCTATGGATACTGAAATTTCGATTCCATATAACTTTCACATTTCATGAAATGTTAGTCTTTTGACTTTTTTCGACTATTTAAATTAGTAAAAAGTGTACTTAGCTCATGGGCAGTGCAAAAACAGGTGGTGGGCCAGATTTAGCCCAAGGGCTGTGGTTTGCCAACCCCTGATCTTGAGTGTTATCAAGAGAATAAGGACTTTGCCTGTTGTACTGGATAAATTTGTAGTTGAGTAGCCAAACTACAAAGTTATGCTTTATGCTGGAGGAAGGTAGAGAAATAGATACAAATAACTGAGAAATGTTTTCTTACTAAACTGCTAATTCTTACTATATTATGTAAACTAATATAATAAATTGTTACTATATTATGAAAGTTGAGTTGAAAAAGCCTTGTTATTAAAATATCTAAAAACAATGAACACATTGTTCATGTATTAGTTATTTAAATTCACAAATGCTGGTCAAAATCAACAATACTTATTTTCAAATCTTTAAATGATCTATTCATCTAATATGTACAATGGGGATAGCATATAGAATGATAAATTTCTTTAAAATTTTATTGTTAGGTAATAAAATTTATTGATTCATATTTAAGTTTTCATCCTGCTTCCACTCTTACCAGCTATATAATATTGGCAAGTAAATACCTACCATGAAGAATTCTTGTGATGACTAAATATATAATATATGCAAAGTGCTTACAATAGTGTTGGGCAAATATAAAAGGTAAAAAATATTAGTTTCATCTACCATTATTACAGACTGGACTCAGTATCATCACATTAAAATGATATATTCTTCATTTTAAAAAAATCCAAAATAGGGTCAAGTATCTTATTACTGTATAAAAATTTGGACTATCATTATTAAACTATAAAACTAAAACAGAAAATAATTAATTTTCCTTACCTGACATGTCTGCTGAATCACCTAAAATGGAAAAATAGCAGAAAAATAATTATCCATAAATAATGGAAATACTAAAAGTTAAATTTGTAAAACCTCAATTATCATAAAATAATGAGAATTTTTAAATAATTTAAGTGTTATATAGAAAATTAATTTTATGTGAAACTGAGTCAACTGTAAGTGAAGTCGATAATTTTGATTATACATATATATTAACATTCTATGTATATGACCTTTCAAACTTTGAGTAAATTATTTTCTTTGTTTTTAATGAGCTACATGAAATTTTCATGTTAACAATATTGATACGATTTAAATTGATATGACCCTCATTTTGGTTACAAAATGAACTGTTAATAGACCCTTTAAGGTTATAATGCATCTCTACTTGAAGGGAAGAATTAGATCTAAACCTTCTGAGAGAATTGATGGCAAAAGTTACCAAATAACTCAAGAAAGAAAAAGTTCTTAATTCAGGCCACGATTGAACCCCTTCCTTAATGTTTTCAAATTAAACATTTTCTATATGAATAAAAGACTGCAAAAAAAGACAACATGAAAGTCTATGCTTGTTATATTTGTGGTGGAAATATCTATTGAATGAAAGCAGAAGTCTTTAGCAAGAAAGAGAGGAGTAAAAATTTAGGTATCCTTTCAAGGTAGATGATTGTTCTTTACTTTGGTAGAGTCTATGTCCCTATGAAATAATGATTTCAAGGACATATTGATAATGTCGGCCCATAGTGTTCTGATATGGAATATAAAAAAGAATAAAGTAGCTGACAGCTGAACAGGCTACTCAGGAAATATCACTTTTAGTTCTGAACGTGCTCTGATAACAACCAAATGGTGAGAGGACTTGAAACTAGTCCATATGAAGAATGGTCGAAAGACTTGGTGTTTTGTTTGGAGATCAGGCTTGTCCCTGAATACCTGCAGAACCTGGGACAAGAATACAAATAAAGACCTAAATATCACAGGCCTAAGTATTTTCAAGCTGTCAATCAAGATAACTTAAAGAAGCACTTTATAACAGCTTCCAGAGGAGAGGTTACGCTACTTCATTAGCTGTTCAGTGATGATGGGGTTCAAGCATATGTAGAAGGACCCTTTATTGGAGATGTTACAGAAGCGATTCAAACATTTCATGACCGATTAGATAAAATGATATATTTGGCCCTGAGATTCTTAGATTCTAGCCAAGAAAAAAAAAGTTTGACTGACGAAAATACCACAAAGGCAAATATTTCAATTCCTCAGTGATCTAGATGACTTTTGACAAAGAGAACCAGTATCAGGCAGTGTTCTGTGCTTTGCAAATATTAAACAAGCTTGGCAGGCAAAGTGCTGATTCAATTCTCTTTAGATTCAGAAAAGAAAAACCCCTCACTCTTTCGTCTTCCCTTGAATCTATCTTCCCGCTTTAGTCGTTGGTAAAGAACTTTTGTTTTGAGAAAGGGCATAAGTAGGGCAAAGCACAGGGCTACGAGCAGGATCTAAAATTCAGCTCTGGACTGCCTGCACTTTGACTTGGAAGGAGAGAGATGGGGAGATCATTAGCCATTCCACATTCCCTATGGTGCTGACTTTCAAATTAGAAGAAGAGAGTCCCTCATCATGTGTCAATTATATCTCAATTAAAAAAAAAAATAAGCAGAGAAGAGTCCAATTTCATGAAAGATTAATTTGTGACCACGTTTCTTAATCAAAAGAGAAAACTGGGGCACTAATATGTTAGGGCTGCTAAACGGAGGGAGAGGAGGGGACAGGAAAAGAAGGAACAAAGCTGGGGAATGAAAGAACGAGACCTTCTAGAATTCTAGTCAGAATGTAAATTCCGTGAACGTAGAGATTTGAGGTTTTTTTGTAAGCTGCTTGTATCCCCAGCGCCTACAACAATACCATTCACATGGCAGGTGCTCAGTAAGTTTGTTAAATAAGTGAATTTACTCAATAAAAATAAACTGAGCAATAATAAAAAAAAAATAAGTATATGCCAAGAGGCACCAAACTAGATGCTTTTGTGACCGAAATGATAATAACATAATTCCTCAATCTTCATGCAGAGTGACAATAAGGCTTCAATTTCAAAAAACGGCGCAAAAAGGGGCTAGACCTATGTATTTATATTCAAAGATTAGAATATTTTGTATGTAACAGTTTGTCTACTTTCTTTTTAAAAGTAGAAAACTTTAAAAATAAAAGAATTCAAGAGTCTTTGTGGCATAACTGTAGAAGTAAGCAACCTAGAGAATAAGTATCGGAGTGATCAATTTAGCACCTGTATGAAGATGAAGATTTTAAAAGCATAAATTATCTTGTTTAAGAAGTAAAAGACACCTGAGGCCCGCTGAGATCCAACAAACCTCATGATTTCAATAACTTTTAAAAACTATGCCAGAGTTGTAAAGATCTGACTGACGGAATCTATGATGTGTACACAGTGGTCACTGATGGGTAGACGTGTCCTAAATAGACCTGCTAGCCTCTCATCATTTTGCTTGTAGAGTTATGGCCTTAATGTTTACATTTTCTATACTTAAAGAAAAAAAAGAAAAAGACAGCAGTCCGGGTGATTTCAAAAACAGTTGTCAAATTACATCAATCCCAGGAAAGGAAAAGGGCAGAGGGATTTCCCACCGTGGAAGAGCCTTGGCATCTCTCTCCCGTCAGTCTAACCCCTGCTGACGCAGATGTCCTGGCCCTCCGTCTAGTTAGTTCTTGGCCCTCCTATTTACTTCTAATTCTTCCTTTCTGCTTTAAAATTAAATCTTTTTGCTGAGCAGAAATTTCTGCTAAAGGACTAAATCCAACTATTTCAACTACCATAAAATAGCTTATTCTTAATTCTGAGCTGTCTGAACCAATTCAGATGACCAAAGTGAGAGAAAGGCACCTGAAGGAAATAATATGTTCAAACTGGTTGTGTGCTTAATGTGCAAATACATTTTGAACAATACACAAATATATTTTAATTTTTTCCTAGGATATCGAATTAACTTGAACAAGAAATTACTTAAAATTGTTTCTTTTTAAAATATAGAAACATACCTACTTGGCCAGTTGCCACTATGTTGATAAACTTGGGGTGCTGATTAACAGTGAGGCACAGAATATCATCATTATGTTCCTGATAAAAACTCTGAGTCCCTATAAAAAAGAATTTGAGAATTAAATTTGAAAACTTTAAGGTATTTAACAACCAAATGCACTTATGCAGAGCAATAAACTGCTGTTTAACTTACTTGCTTATTCAACACATTTTTGAGCACTTCATATGTGCACCTCATCATAAGGATGGAAAAATGACTCAGACACCTCAAAAGGGACAGAGCCCTAAAAGGCATAAACTTATGCGACACGAGGCTAGAGACAGCAAGTGCCACGAGAGAGTTGAAGATCAAAATGCTATGGGAATTCACAGCAGAAAGAGTCTAATTATAGGCACATGGATTCCTGGATTGACAGAGCAGATTCTGTGATTGTGAAGGTGAGTAGGGAAGGGAATTCTAGGTAAAAGAATACTTTAAGCAAAGGTACAAAGGCAGGAAAGTACTGGGTGTGCAAATAGATGGCTCATTTGGCTGAAGTATAGCGTCATGAAGAAGTGAGAAATATAATTGAAAGGCAAACTGGAACTAGAATTAGAGAGGATTTTGAATGCCGCCTATTAAACTTCATATTTTGCGATCTGTGGGGAAGTGCTGAAGAATTTTGATCAAAGATGTAATCCATCTAGTAATAGTGACAGTAAAAATCCTTTGTAGACTTTGACCATGCAGCAGGCAATAAACGTAGGCTTGTGCAAATAAAACAGGGGTGTAAAAGGTGGTAGGTTGGGTCCAGATTACAGAGGGCCATCAGTACGAGGTCCTCCAGAAAGCAAAACAAAACAATTCAACGATAACGCTTAACAGATCTAATATTACTTTAACACTTCTTCTCAAAATGAAATGTGCCTCATATTTTCCAAAGCTTGAGAGTTCAGTTAAAGGGACCAACACGCAATCATATGCGCTGTTAGCTAAACTGGTAGATCGGCTAGTAGACCACGAACATAGTGATGTATCCCCAAAACTGGAGAGGCCAAATCTCAGTGCTTGGTCTCCCCTCTGCCCTTGCTCCGCACCCCATCATTAGAAAGGTGATTAAAAATAAGAAAAGTAAAGAAAATTATAAGGACAGTCACATGCTGCGTTAACAACATTTTGGTCAATGATGGACCGCATGTAAGACGGTGGTCCCATGAGACGGTAATGAGCTGAAAAATTCCTATCACCTAGTGACATCCAAACATCATAGCACAAGGCATCACACGCGTTTGTGGCGATGCTGCTGTAAACCCACTGTGCTGCCAGTCATATAAAAGTACAGCACATACAATTACGTACAGTACAAAATACCTGCTAACAATAAAAAATGGCTATTTTACTGGTTCATGTATTTACTATACTATACATTGTATTGTTATTTTAGAGTGTACTCTACTTAAAAAAAAAGTTTGCTGTAAAACAGTATTCTGTGTTATACTGGCAGGTAGCTCTTGTTGATGGTGTTTCTTGATTGTATCATTTTTTTCCCCTTGTGCTTGACTTAATTTCATGTTGTTTCATAAACTGAGTGTGCTCCAAGTGTACAGTGTTTATAAAGTCTACAGTGTACATTAATGTCCCAGGCTTTGCATGCATTCACTACTCACCCACAGCAACTTCCAGTCCTGCAAGCTCCATTCATGATAAGTGCCCTTTATAGGTGTCCAATTTTTTACCTTTTATACCATATTTTTACTATGTTTAGATACGTTTAGATACACAACTACTTACCACTGTGTTACAACTGCCTATAGTATTCAGTACAATCACATGCTGTACGGGTTTGTAGCCCAGGAGTGATGGGCTGTACCTGAGCCTAGTGCGTCATAGGCTGGACCATCTCTGTTTGTGTGAGTGCGCTCTGCGAGGTTCGCACGCGTCACCTCATGACACATTTCTCAGAAGGTATCCCTGTCATTAAGCAGTGCATGACTGCATACACATAAAAGTGTACTTACACATTTATCGTTTTATAGTTTTTTTTTTTTAATTTTCTATTTTCTTTGAAGGGTACATGAAGTCTCACTTAAAGAGAATTTTCTTTCTAAGTGGTATTTTTTAAATGACCCAGATAATTAAATGGAAAGTTGCCACTGACTTCTGTGTGATCTTGGTGAATCCTTTTCTTTAGGAAACCACAACAGAAAGATATTAATGATTAATACTGACTAGGGGTGGGGGGTTATCACTGATATAATCTACTCTTTACCTATTCAGCATAAAGTTATCAGAAGAAAGAGCCAGAAAGTCTAGACTAGATAACCTCTATTTTTACATCCAACTTTCAGACTTTATGAAGTTTACATTTTTTTTGAAATAAAACAGAATTCAAAATTACATACTGAATGTTGTTAGTAGGCTTATTACATCATTGGTCATCAAATGATGCTGAGAACTTTGCTTTTCAACAATCCAATCAGTTAAATAAACATCAAGAAATGTTTTCTCACCTTATTGAATCCAACAAGGTATCATCAGTGAGCCAAAGGCAAGCAGCTTTCTTAGCTAGCTTCTTTGGCTTTCTGAAGCCTCAGTAAGAACACTACCCACCTCATCCCCACCCCTCAGCAGTCGACTCACCCAACAACATGTGATTTGCAACCACTACCAGAGCCAACCATCCAAACCATCCATTTTCACGTTAAGGTTATGGGGAAACAGTGAAGTTATGAATGGTTTCACTATAAAACTGCTTTTAACACAACAGTAAACCTTCACTTCTAACAGAGACCTGTGGGCACTTTGCATTATGAAAGCCTTTTCTGCTGTTATAGTCCATCAAGACTAGACATTTGGTTACTTGAAATAGTAATAGGAAGTTCTACAGTATTAAATATTTATATTCTGGGCTCATTCATTTTAATTATAGTTTTAACAAAGAATTTTAAGATGCTAAATAAAAAACCTTAAATTTTAAAAAAAAGTAGGGGATGGAGAATCTGGGTCTCCTACCTGTAGCAACATGGTGCAGAATCCCAATGGATGCAGTATGATAAATTATATCATCGCCATCATTTAAGTAGTGGACATTATTCCTACAGTCTCTGCCTCGATAGCCAAACACAAGCTCCAGCACGAGGTCCTACAACAATGATAAAACCATTAGACAGTCCCTCTCATCTAAATGTCCACCAGTTTTTGTTGTGTACAGTACTATGTCTTCGGTCAAAATGGAGGATGAGTTCTTGATGTTTTACAAACTGCGAACACAAAATTAAGCTAGACATATTCTCTATGTAACCTGTTTTGGACAGCTAAGACACACATTTCATACTTTTCTACATAAAGTATTAAAAATGAAAAGAGAATCACAGGTCATCTAAGAATTTTTTAGTCCTTAAGACTTCACGTATTGAACACCTGGATACTTCTTGTGCTCCAGAAAACAATATTTCAATTTGTGTTCACTGTTAGTTAAAATGTCTGATCCACATACACTACTCAGTATAAATTACGTCCAAGTGATGTATGTTTAAGGATCTGAACAGTGCACGATGTTGGTGCATAAAACCAAGCATGCCACCTGATAACTCATGCTCCGTTTCAGCAGATAATCCAGCTCCTGAAGGGTCCACCACTTTCACTGGCCTCGGGAGGCTGAGTGGGACAGGAAATGCAACCATCACCCTCCCATAGCCTCAAGACCTCGTTTATGACCTGTTTTAGCCAAGTTGGCTTGCTACTGCTAATACTGGGGTTATGAAATGCCTGGAGAACTTCCCTTCTTAATTATTGTAGAAAGTTTCTTCGGTTGGAAGTAGAGCCTTCACTGAACCCTAAAGTGAATACACTGCATGGGGTAAAAGCCCCTGGTTTAGTTTTAAGTATTAAATTTTTAACATAAATTCAAACCACTAAATGTAAGACACTGCGAAGGTGCCTGTGCTTCTGTCAGCCATAAATCATTCCCATATATTTACATTTAGAAGTCCTCTGAGACACAGTTCAATTCAGGATGTTATTCACTGAAAACTAAAAGGATGATGAATAAAATAAAAAGAAGCAAGATATCAATCTAAAACTCAGACTTGACAGTTAAGCAATCAATTTTTACAACCAAACAAAAAAGATTATTTGCAATGTTTATTTTTATAAAAAATGATACTATTCGGGTATTTTACAAAAAGGAAACAGAATAAACTCCAGATACATTTTAAAGAACAAGTTAACACCAGACAATGGGTTTTTCTCACCTCTATAGGCCTCTTTTTCTTGCCAACGTTGTTCGTCTGGAGTTTCTCTGGCTGCGGCGGGGCTCTGCTCACAGGGGGCCTAAGACAGGGAAGTGGGAATGAGGAAAGGCAGCGATCAGAGGCACCTGTCACTGAGCCTCCCTCACCTGCCATCTAGGAAGAGATGTCTGGCACGCCGTCCAAAAGTGAACCCCACCTGTGCTGCTCACTAGACTGTGATCTCTACATCTTTATATCCTCAAAAGCATGAAGGTGGAAAGAAAATACTAGACCTCTTATTCATTTTATTTTCTTTGCTATATATTTCATAATGTAAATACTATAATAATATGAGAGCAGACTGCTTATAAAAATATACAACTGTTAGTTTTACGTACTTAAAAACTTCTTGATGGGGTGCATTATCGACAAAGCTTGGATTACTGCTTTAAAGTATTTATCACAGTAACCGGCACACAGCAGGAACTCAATATTCTTCTTGAACTGAATTCTGAAAATATTTCTGCAAACTTTGTATACCGTTGGCAACAAAGATCATGTCAGAGTTCAAATTTGGACTCGTTATCTTCCTCTTTGTGCCCTTCACCTTCTCTTCTTCCTGAAGTCCCTAGCGTGGTTGTGGCATCACCATCAATTAGTCAGGCAAGACGTTTTACAGTTACAAAGCACTGTAAACCACACGGCACTCTACCGAAGGTGATTACTACTGCCTCCGACTCCTCTTCCCATATCCTCACTATTTACGAAACATGTATCAACCTTACCTGCACAGTAGCTCTCAGGCTAGCCTTCCATCTGTTTCCACTGCGAGTTCAGGATCTACTTACAATGCCCCATTAGGTTCTCATATTGATTCATTAAATGTGGAGGCTCTTCTCCTAAGACCCTTTATTTAATTTTTAAAAAACTCCACATCATTTAGTTTTAATTCAGATAACTACTTTTCAAATGTTTAATAACCTGAACACTGAATCTAAATCAATCATCTATCAATTCTCCCCTCCAAATTTTAAGCTAATATTCAATTTGTAAAAACTAAATCAAGAAATAAGACAAATTAACTTTCCTGTGAAAAAATTCCAACATTTATGAACAAGTCCATAAAAAGCATAATATTTGTATTCTTAAAATGATTTTCAAGTAATTTATGTATAAAAAGCAAATGAAGTATTAATATCTTGAACATGTAATATAAATGTGTATTTTCATATGTAATATGAAGCAGTATGTAGAAGGATACAAGCATGATTAATTGGTGGCATAAAAATTAAATGGACTTAGAAGACAAAGAACTTCATATTACCACAAAATTTTGGTTTCAAATCTTTTTCAATACTTTTTGAATGTCTATAAAAAATAAATGTAATTGAATTTATAATATTTTACACAAAAATATTTCTGCTGGGATCATTTTAGAGAATGATAGCAGCCTTGACTTTTTTCCAAGTCATTTTGTTGAACTTGATTCAATATTATCATCTGACAGCTTTAAGAAATAGGTAATTTTTTACCTGTACAATCCTGTGTAATAGTTAAGATATATTATTGCTTAAAATCATACAACTTGTAAAATTACTTATGTAGTATGAATCTAATAATTGAGATGTTATTCATTTCAGGAAGATTCATTTCAAAGGAGAGGAATGTGAAAAACTGAACAGAGGTGAAGAAGACCAAGTAACATAGCTCGTTAATGGGAAATATTAAAAAAAGATAAAAAATATGAAAATACAAAATTCAGCCTCATAAAACATAGAAAAGAAAGAGGATTACCTGGAACCTCTTTTCAGCAGCAGATAAAAAAGGACATGATTACAACAGAAATTTAAAATATTAGCAAAACACTTCCTATGATAAAATATTTTTACAAGTTTAATGATGCAGATAAACTATATTGCATACATTAAAGGCCTATTGTTTTTTATCACTGCATTTAAGAAAGGGCTTAAGTCACTCTTAATGGCAGGGATATCAGAAGAAGGTAAAAAAGAACAATAAGTGAAAACTCAATATGCTCTATGCTGTAACCATTAAAGCTTGCCATTCTTATTTTTCTCCACTGTTATCTGAATTACAAACAAAATATTAAAGCTTTGTTCTTAAGAAAGGGCAGTAAAACATTAAGAACTAACTTAAAAGGCTAGCAGCACGGCAGCCACTCTTAAGGAAACTGTCTACGGAGTCTAAGCTCTCCCTGTTCTGATCCAAGTCCAGTCCCATTGAGCAGGCAGAGTGAGTCACTCAGGACGACGCTGGACAGGGGACTTTGCTAGCAAAAGACGTAAGGTAACTTAAAAAAATTTTTCCTTAATAACATAATGACCACAACAGAATTGGATGGGACACAGAAGTCATCTCATCCATCCTCCCACTGAAACCAGGCATCCTCTTTACGTGTCTAGGACATCTCTTTAGTAGCAGCGGTCCTCAATCTTTCTGGCACCCGGGACCGGTGCTCCTATGAAAATCTAATGCCTGATGATCTGAGGTGGAGCTGAGGCGGTGATGCTAGTGCTGGGGAGCGGCTCTGAATACAGATGAAACTTTGCTCACTCACTCACCGCTCACCATTTACCTCCTGCTGTGCAACCCGGTCCCCAACAGGCCACAGACCGGTATTGGTCTGTGGTCCAGGGGTTGGAGACCTCTGCATAGAACCAATGACAACTGATCATCTAAACTCTGCATAAACATTGCTGGTGACAGGTCACTTCTACATAAAAGCTGTTCATACCCAAGACAGCAATTGTATCCCTACTTAGTTTTATTTTTTCTTTTAGATAAGTGATTCCTACAACTTGTGTGAAGTGGCCTCCAACTTTCCTTCATCCTGAGCTTCCTTCTAGACCACTGTAAACTATCAACGTCCCTTTAAAATGCAGAGATCAGTCCTAAATAAGCAACTTCACATCTGAGGTTAGATCTGAATGTTTTATTCCTGTTAAAACAGGATTAGATTATACAGGCCTTTTTAGAAGTTACATCACACTCTAGACTCATATCTTGTACACATCGCCCCTTGCATAAGACAGATAATTCTTGCTGTCTGCCAAATGAATTAAGGAGTACCTAATACTTCAGTTTCTGCACAATCTGGTCTCAAATCTACTTTTTTCATCCTTATCTTCCAGCATTTTCCTAATGGTATCTTTTTTTTTTTTTTTTACTTCTACAGTAGACGAGCCTTTCCTACAATGTTCTTTTTCGTGAACTTTTGAAGACATGAAAAAGAACATTTCATGTCACTACAAGTAGCTATAAGCAAAGCGTCCCTTCTTGCATACATGTCATTAAACACACAAATATCATCACCGCCCTATGGTAATGTTCTTAAATTAATGAATATATTAAACATGCATTAAATGAAGCTTACAGGTTTATAAACGAAAATTTATGAAATGTAGAAGTAACAGTTTTATGAGCCTCTTAAGAAAACACTAAAACTATCTTGAGTATAGGAGTTTATGAGACGTCAGCTATAAAACCAGTGATCATAATAAAGACTCTTATAACGACGCCCACACACTGTACCTAAAAAACGCCAGCTCTTTCGTAGAATTAGTCTTATTTCATTTTCTGATTCTTTCTTGACAAATTTAGTTTCATGTTTTACAGGAAAAAAAAATCAATACCTTAATACTATGAAGACCAAAAGAGTAAATTTTTGAGTATTTTCTTTAATAAAATACTTACCTTACTACCCCCTGCCTTCAACAGGAGCAAGAATAAAAAAGGAAACATATTTGAAAACTGATGAATAAAATGTAGCAGTTCAGTAAAGAGAATAAAGGCGAGATGACAACAGAATTTTAAAGAAATACAAACATGCCTAATCTTATGTTTCATTTGTTTGAATATTTTTATTCAAAACTATTTGAAATTTGATTGACAATAAATTACTTTAAATACAGAAAATTTGCTTCACAAATATTTATAGAAAAATAACATATTAATGTCATTTAGGCAAAAAGACCCCACAAAAATATCAACCAAGTATAGTAATTATCAAATTGTCATCATAGTTTCCTTTTAAGTGGATAAAATATTTGATAAGCATTTAACTGTTTATAAGGTATTTTGTTTCATATTTGATGACAATATTTTATTTAAAATATGAAAGCAATTATTTATACAGACCATTTTCTCTCCTCATAAATATATTCAAAGTTGGTAAAAACAAATATCTCTTCATTTTTATTTCCTTTGATTCTTTCATTTTTTGAAAAAGAAGACTCCTAACTATGAATCTCATTACTGGCTTCTTCTGTCTTGATATTTTCAGACGAATTTAGTAGAGTTTAATTATAAAATAATTTGAGAATCATGTGCAAAATAATTTCAAAAATAATTTGAAAAGATTAGCTGTAAAAAAATGCAAGCTGACAGCAAAGATTAAGTTATGACAGTGTCAAACCATTCTTCATGAGCAGTAAAATATTTCCATCTGTCAGAATTTGGGTCACTTGACAATGAGGTAGAAAATTTAAGTGTTTTACCATGAAAGACGGCCTACACATTAAAATTAGGTCACATATGCTAACATGCCAAATTTATCTGACAAATGATAATATTTTTCTTTTAAAAAAATCAATATAAAAAATGAAAAAGATTTATGGGAATGTCTAGAATTCCTTCTTCTCTAGAATATACTTTTCATTTTTCACGAGCTGTGAGATATAATTTCCTTTAAGCACTATACTGCAAAAAGTCTAATTAGGAACACCCATATTTTTATACTTAACTATATTACTTTAATAAATATATTAAATGTTTAATATATTTGCCACCCTGAACAAGCCTGATCCCGGCTGATCTTGGAAACTAAGCAAGGTCGGGCCTGGTTAGTACTTGGATGGGAGACCACCTAGGAAGACCAGGTGCTATAGGCGTAAAAAATAAAAATAAATAAAAATAAGGGATTGTAAGCTGACAGGGTCCTTGCAATCTGTGAGATCAACCAAGGGTTTCCTTGCCTAAAATAAATAAGTGTGTGTGTGTGTGTGTGTGTGTGTGTGTGTTGTGTGTGTGTAGTGTTCATTAGTTTATGAATATTTAATTTCAGAGTGTTTTTCAGAGTGTTTTTCAGGGTATCTCCTCAGGTTACTTTGTATTTTATTCCAAGAGAGGGATGTCATTGGTGAAGACCTACTAAATTCATTATTTCATTTAAACCTTGAAATACTCCATAAGTTAGAGATTATTGTGATCATTTTACCTCTAAGGAAACTGAGGCTCAGAAAAAAATGAATAGTTTTTAAAGGTCACACACTGGTAAATGATAAAAATGAATATTTTAACCCATTTATCTGAATCCAAAAACCATGCCCTTTGCACTGTATGGTACTGCCTCCTACCAAGTTCCTTCAGCCTTGAATCCTGTGCAAGTATTTAGAGTATGGTATGGTCAGCTTTCTTGAAATGTATCTCTAACTTATTACTTTGCCTTTTTATACAGGATGACAACATAGATTATCAGTCTCTACCCACTTTCTGTAAGATGACTCTCCATTGGTACTACCTGAGGTATACCATCAGTAAACAGGGTACCTGAAAAAGAAGTTGGGGCATCATCACCTCAAAATTCCACCTAGAACCTCCCTGGGAACTTTGGGGTACTCAGCTCAACAAAATCTCTAGTTCTCTCCCACTTCTTCATCACTATCATGTATCGCTCTTCCAACTGCATCCTTTCCCTTGAATATTAAACACAAAATTGCAAACTCCAATCCCTCTGCCCATGTTTCCTCATGATGTCATATCTGTCTAACTAGGTTCCAACGCTCTTCAGCACTACCCTCGCCAACTATACATTCACTTGAATTTTCCACAAATTTTGTTCAATGTGAATGCATCCCCTTTCTTTTTTAACTTGTCCCTCAAATATTCTTTCTAACTTCTCATAATAAAGTTTTCCTCATCACAGCTTTCTACAGAAGAGGTCAATATTGTTTTTACCTCCCACTCTCTGTTTCTCACTGCTGTTTCTGGATGATTTTTACTTTATTCATTTCTTAAAACCTCTTTGCTTCTGAAATCCATGCCATTCCCTGATCCATATGCCTCTTTACTGTTTTCTATCTCCCCTAATGATTTTAAGAGCCTCAGGTTCATAATTTCTCTCTTGATCTGTCACCTAGCTCAGAGACTTTTATTAAAAAGTTTTCTCTCCTCATAAAACCACTGTGTACATGACCTTATTTTCGATTTGCTGATTCTAGACAAAGACCAATAATTCCCACTAGAGACAAGCTATACTTCGACTTACCTTTCTGGAAAATTTTTAAATGATTTTCTATCTTCGATTAAAGGCACATGGCTAAAAAGGCCTTTTCCAAATTTAATAATCTCTCTGCTTGTGTGCTTCCTAAAAAGTACTTGGTATTGGCTTCAATTTTTATTATCTTCCCTCAACCTCACTGCATATATTTATAAAGGTAGGCAAATAAGATTCCTGTAATCATACAGATTTTTTACATAGCATCTTCCTCTAAACTACTTGCAAAAGACAGTGTCACCACCAAAAAGTATTTAAGGACAAACATGTTTTCTAAGACATGCCGAGGACTGTATAATGCGAGTATCACTGTTACTTAGCTTTTGCAAAAATTCATTCAGTTAAACAATAAATTCAATTTTAAATACTAATAACTTTTTCTTCATCTAATTTTAAACTTGATTGTTACCTCTCATCAACTGAGGGTTCTTTTTGTTGCAAATGAGGCTTGATCCCAAACATTGGACGAATATTTGTTGATAAGGCTCTGATGGTGTAACTGATTTCATTCTCCCTTGTAACATCACTGTCATAGCCTACCATTAAAATATAAGAATTATTCTCTAAGTGATAACTGAAGAGACCAATTATGACCTTATAATTTGGATATAAGAGTGTTCGACGATATGAAATAAAATAACTGTATTACAGCCAAATTATGGAATAATATACAGCCAGTAAAAATGATATAGAATATTCAATGATATGCAACAATGTTTTCAAAGTATTACTAAGTGATAACAGCAGGCTACAAAAAGTTTGATATGATACCATTTTTAAAAAAAAAGTATATAAACACATATCCATATTAATATACCCCAAATGTTAACAGAAATTGCCTCTTAATGGTCAGATTATGGATGTGTTTATTTTTTACTGCAAAATGTATTTTCTAATTTTTCTATAAAGAGCTGGTACTACTGGTATATTAGGAAAAGTCAAAATTATTTTAAAATATAAGGTTAGATACTATAAATTTATTTTAACAGTACTTAAGGATGAGTATCTTACATTTGTAGATAAAGAATATCTAAGTCATCAAAACATAACAGTGTGTTATTCTTGAGTCACGAAAGAAATTTTGGTGTTAAAAAGACCAAACAGACTAAAATCACAATAATTCACACATTATTATTACTTATTTTAACGTCAGCAGTTTAAATCAGTTGCAGTAATTTTTTCTATATTTTAGTTAAAATAAGATATTGAAAAATGACATACCCCCATCTTCTTCAGAATCTGTATCAGATTCTTCACTATCACAAGGCCTTTTTTCTCGATAGCCCTCCATTTCATTTGTCCAAACCATTAACGACATATCCGGGCCTCCTAAGGTAACCAACATGCTGTCATCATACGTCCAGCGAACATTTGTGACGTGTGTGCTATGAGCCACATACCTCTTAAACTTTCCAAATTTTCCCTAAAAATAAAAAGTCAGTCTTTCTGAGAAATTTCATTACTTGAAAACTGTTATAATTGTGAACTTCCTTAATGTATGATTTGAAATTAATCATTACAAATGCAACTCATAAAAAAATAAGAAAATACTGAAAAATTCACTGGAATAAAAAACAGCAATTCTCAAGCTGGCAAGGACAGGATACAGCTAGTTTTACACACTGCTAGTACCATGGACTAATATATATTTTAAGAAATTGGCTTGGTATTCTGTGTTAGAAGCATAAAAATGTTCTGACCTTTGACTCACCAATCCCCCTTCTAGAGATCTATGCTAAAAACTGCTATATGTGCAAAAAAAATATTAACTAAAGTATTTACTTATAGCAGTGAAAAACTTTAAGTATTTTAATGTTCGTCATAATACTAGTTAATTACAGCGTGTATCTATGGAATAGTATATATCTGTTAAAAACAATGGCTATGCAGATGTAACACTGTTGGAAATAGACACCATAACTAAGAAAGTCAGAATATAAATATCTATACACTGCATAGTCATATTAGCAAAATTCATTATCGATCACTTTATTATATACTCATGTTAATATCTTTTCTCTTAATTCATTAGTGTTTTTGTTTATAAGCCCCACACATGGGAGTGTATTTTTCTTTTAAAAACCAAGAAAAATCCAAGTCATAGATACTGGCAACTTTCAGATCTAGAATACCAACATTACCAACACACAGAAGCACATTTCAGATTAATGCACCACGAGCAGGTTTTAGATGGACGTCTTTTCAAGGATGTTAAAATAAGAAATGTTTTAAATATATGAAACACAATGCTAGCTAAATCAGTGAATTCTCTGGGAATAAAGACTCTTAATAAAAGTTAGCTGAAATAAGAGAGGGATCTGTCAATAAAATACTACAAGAAGGCAGTTTCCCTAAGAATTTGTGGTTATTACTATAGTGAGGTGAAGGAGGAATCTGTAGACCAATGTCCTAGGACCTATTCTTGGGGCATCTACACCATCTAGAATGCTGGAAGTGAAGTTTCTGACCAATTGGTATTTTATTTGAACATAATCTTATCAACTAAGGTTCTACCAGCTAAGTATGTCTAAAACAGGAACCCATGGAATACATTCTTGGGCACCGGAGTTCTCTATGAGAATTTTTAAACCTGTGTTTTCATTTCAATGAACTAAAGATAGTAATATGAGCAATAACCATCATGACTTGAATATTGTATATGATTTCAGTGCCCTATTTCATGAATTTATCTTTATGCTCATCTTGGTGCTAAATTATAATATATATCTTAATTCGTGACAATTAAGTAACAAATGCATCTAGATTTTACACATGAATTTTATTTTTGTGCTAAGTGAAAGCCTAATGTATCTTGGTAGTCTGAACAGAGGAGAGCAGTAAGAGAACCGAGTTGCACCCAGTAGCATAGGCGTGTAATACTCCAAAGAATCTGTACATCATTCATGACATTAAATTGATGCTGTTTTCTTAAAAATTTTGCAGGTGTTGTTATTTATATTATCTTGTATTTAATTGGTTAAAACATATTAAACTTTAAAGCTGTAAAGTCTATATTTACTGTCAATGGTATATATTTAATCAAAAGAATATTAAACTTATTTAAGTTAATATTAGGCATAAAAGAAATACTTTCTCTAAAAGGAACATCTACATTACTCGGTACTGAGAAATGTATATATATTGTACAGTGCAATATATATAACCTAAGGCATGGAATCACAAATTACAACACTAGATAAAAGCCATAAGTATGTCAAGAATAGGAACATAATTTGGAGACTTTCATATTACGTTACCTATTACCTACATAATATTCATATTACAACAATGAAATGCTATGAAAGGGCGTTGCCTTAACTCTTTTTATAATTATATTAGGAGAATTCAAGAAAAACACATACTTTAGCAGGAAATCTAAATAACTTCACGAATCCTAAATCATCCCCAGTAGCTAGAATCATCCTGTCGCTGGTGAGGCAAGAGGCAGTTACATCTGAGACTTCTCCAGTCACTGGCCAAATTCCCTCACAGCATAAACCAAGCACACTTGTCCATGATGCCCAACCAATTTTTTCTACCTAAAATGGGGGGAAAATGCTGTTAGTTTGTAATATCTAAACCTAAAAATTAGCAACCACATCTGAACATTTGCTTTGTAATTATATGTGTCACAAGTAAAATTAAAATTTTAATTAAAAAGTTATTGGTTGTCTTGGTATTGTAACTTTCCAAGTCTACGAGTTTCTGCAGAACATTCTTAACCTACCAGAATTATTCCAGAAGTACTTATTATAGATCCACTGTGTTTCAGATGCTGAGCACCCAGTGAAAAGAAATAAGCGTACTTCCGCTCTTCGAATAATCAAGAAATTTAGTCTTACACTTCACATCTAAATGTCTACTAACACACTATAGGCTTGTTTTCCAATTAATCATTACTGGAAGGACTTTTATTTACAATTCCTTCTTTGCGAAGCCACTTTCATGTTAAATTTGTTTCACCTCTCTTCCTCGGCCATATCATGTCAAAAAATTTTCGCTAATACTGTCAGGCACAAAAACTGAACATAGTTTTTCCTTCAAATAGGAATTTGCCAACATGCATTTTAGGCATATGGGTTTCAAAAGATTTGGCAGACACGCAGTACTCCAATCTTAGACGTCATGTCTTCTATTTGCTATTGCATGCTTCTTGTCCTCTAAGGAAAGTAACTGAAGCACAGTGAGACCTACAAGTGACTCATTCCTTTTCCGAATAAAGCATCTTTTCCTGTAGTCTGACCCAATGAGATTAAACTCACAAAAAGAATCTCCATAAATTGAATAATCGGAGGACAGGCTTCACGTGTAACTAAACGACGGAAGGCAGGCATCAGTTTTCTAACCACTTTCCATCACATTAAGGTCACAAGCACTCCTGCCCATCTTCCTACCTCCACGCTGGGGATGCTCTGTCTTTTTCCTCGGGGAGCCTCAAAGAATAACTGTTCTTTAGCACCAGTGTTGACCTGTAAAAGCTTTCCTTAAAAAGAAGTTAAATATATATACACATATATAATCCTATATTTATAATCTTATAGTTTTGTTATCTTAAATGAGACCATTCTAAGCATAACATGGAAACATGAAGCTATAGAGAAAATTTAATAAAATTAAATTTTACCATCTAAACATATAAACCTTATATGTTAAAAGAATACAAGTAGTTAATAAAAATGACAAAAAGCCTATGGTGACGAACAATTTAAAAATGCAAATTAAAAAAAAAAGATGTCATTTTTCATCTTAACCATGTCAAAAATTAAAAAAGAATTAACAAATCCAGTTGCCGTCATGGGTACGAACCCTGACGCTGGACATGTAACCTGACAGAAACGTTCTGGAAGGAACTTTGGCATTTAAATAAAGTTTTCAAATGCAAAATATATATATATATACACACATGCATGTGCGGGCACGCGTATGAAATATAAATACATTTATATTTAGTATGATGTTTAATTTCTATGGAAAAAAGTAAGCTTAAACTTAAAACATTTTCTTCTGCAGTCAACATACATTAAGAGCATTTGATTTTCTTAATCCCCATATAACTAAGTAATTAAATTCATAAGTGGTTTAGTTTTTGTGTATGGATATACATAAAAACTATTTCTGTTATGCATATTTTTAAAATCCTAGAGACATTTTTAGAACTTTTTTAAGAAGTACATTTTGTTGAACTACATTTAGAAAAACGAATCTACAGTTCTAGATTTATATAGATGAATACATAAAACAAAAATCCTTAAAAATAGATCACTTAAGATATTTAGCATTTATCCGAACTTATTAAACACTGTCATATGCCACGCAGCCTCTAAAAAACCAAAGATAGTTAAATTCAACATGTTATTCAATTATGACTATATTTAGGGAATGTATTTTATACCAAATGATGGAAAAATGACTTTAAAATCTTCATTAACATATCTATTTTCCAAATTTTAAGTTATTCTTTATGTCAAGCTCATCTGACAAAAACCAGGACACATGATTAAAAAAATTTTGTACAATTTTAAATTACAAATTAAAGAATTTATCACTTAACTGTACTATCATTTGCATTACACTAGAAGTACTGAAAAGTCTAACCTCATAGCATTCATCTTCAGATGTGATATAAAGAAGTGGAAAATAATTTTGAGAATATCCGCTTTTCACAATGCTTTAGAACTCATCTGTTGGATCACTTTTTGTTTCCATAAAATAGCTATACTAAGTCAAATGAAGCTTTTATCAAACAGTTAAGTAATTTAAATTCTTACCTCTAAAATCCCAATCAATATGGGTTATGTAACTTGTAGCGCCTTTGCATATTCCTACTCTTTTACTACTCATTACATTGTATATGTCTATGAAGCTGTCATGGGATGCTACTGCAAGATATTTCCCAGAACCTATAACAGAAACGTATTTGATTGACATTTTCTACATTTAGAAATATGTTTTACATTGTACAACTAGAGTTAATTTTCGTAATATTTTTGAGAGGAACTCCTGGGTATTTTGTAAGCTGGAACAAGATATGTGCCAAATGGCAGATGGTAACATATTTTTTCAGGTGTATTTTAATTAACAAAATGAAATTGTTTTTTAGTGTAGTCAAGTGGTTCAGTGAAAAGCAAATGTCAAAAATGATACGGAATGTAATTTTGATATACTTTACATTTAACCAAAAACATAAAAACCTTCCAAATTTAGAATAGAAGTAAACCAACATAGATAAATTTTGCCTTAACATTTAATTCCTAAATTACAGTAATGTTACAGTAACCATTAATAATTCCTAAATTATATTATTACGGATAATAAATACATGAAAACTGATGAAATAAAATTAATGTAATTTCAAAAGCATTAAGAATATAATGAAGACAGTCCATCCAATCCCTTTTATATTACAAATTAAGAAATGAAGCTCAGAGAAGTGCCTTGAGTCAACTCACACAGAAAATTTAGTGACAGAATTGTCACTCAAGATATTTACCACTGATCTAATAGAGTTTTTACTTCACCACACTGCCTCTTCTAGTCAAACAAGTAAAATTCTGAGATAAAATAACAGTTAATAAAAATTACACATTGATATATTCATTACCAGACCCAAGTTAATAACTAAATGTGATTTCAGTGCAATCTTACCTGGTGAGAATCGGATATCTGAAATGACATCTTTCCTGTGGTGAAAAGACACGAGATCCTCTAGAGTATCTGCGTTCGCCAGTAAGAAGCTTCCATCGCTGAGACCCACGGCTAAGGCTTTACCATCGGGAGAGAAACAGCAGCATCGTCCACCTAAAGGAGAAAGAGCAGGTGTCAAGAGAATTCCTTTTACTAAAAAAAAAAAAAAAAAAAGAAGTATATGCTTAAGGAAACTTTAATTTCAAAGAAGATCCCTATATTCAATATGTAGTCTCAAATCAATATGAAAAGTCAAGGGATCCATATAATAAAGTTTTCTACTGAAATCAGTGGTATACAATTCTAAGCAATAATACAAAATATTCCCTCTTCTGATGTTAACAAAAGCGAGGCCTGATATTTACCTTAAAAGAAATTAAGTTGATGAAAAAGAATGAGAGATTTTAACTAACATAAAAAGCCCATGACACATGTGGAAATTTTATTTTGGGGGGTGTGGGTTGCTACCCTTGTGGTTTCTATCCAATGAATCAGAAGTTTAAAAAATAAAGCTATCTTTATAAAAGTGCTTTCAAATTTAAAAACATCTGAACATAGGCAATTATTAGTTTAAGCTAGGAAGATCTATCTACACGTTTCAAAACCACACGTGAAGAAATAATGATGTTAATATTAACTTTACAAAGCAAGGGTTAATTCTGTATCAGCAAATGCACAAAAGCATGGGCTTGCCCTGACAGCAAGGGTAGTATAGCAGGTATGTTCAAAAACCCTAAAGGCTTTTGGTATCTTGCATAAAATTTGGGTGGGGAGAGGTGGGGTACAGCTGCTACAGAATGAAAAATTATAGAATGAATTAAGAACAAGTAGTCACTTAATCACCAAGCATACACTGGTAACGAAGAAATCTAGGATATGCTTTCTGAGATTTAAGAGTCAAGAGAAGATGATGACCTGGAACACAGTGGCAGTAATGGAGGCGATGAGAAATGGAGGAATTTGGATATATTTTGAAGATAGAGCTGGCAAGACTTTGAGGAACTGGGATGTAAAAGAAAAAGATAAAAGTCGAGGCTATACTTTTACATGAATAGTGATGTCATTTACTGAGATGGGAAAAACTAGGACAAGTGTTTGGTTTTGTACCCATTAAGTTAAGGATGCCTATGAGAAACTCAAGTGAATACATCAAGGAGCCAGTGTGAACATCAATACTCCTCAGAGCTCCAGGGAGAAGAATAAGCTAGAGATACAAACATGGGTAGTAGCAGCATACAGATAGTATTTACAGCCAAGGAACTTGAATAAGAGCTTGTTGTTAATTTATTGCCTTTCAGCTGCAAAGTCGCCCCTCTTCCTCCTGCTATGTGATACTGGCGCTGGATCCTGTGCACATTTTTCCTTTGCCAGCTGATTTGATTTTGGCCAGTAGGTGGTGCTGTGGGGCCCCTGAAAAAGGAAGGGACTTTCTTCCCGGGGGCTGAAGCTAGTGTACCAATGAGCGGGCAGGGTGGGGTCCGAGTAGGGATGAGGGAGTTTCTCCGCCACAAGAGCAGATCAACCCTCAGTCAAGTTTCTTTTGTACTGGCAGGTTGTGTGGTCCTGTGGCACCTACACCGAGCTTTGAGTCTCAGCCCTCTCAAGGTCATCCTGTGTCTGCAGTCCACCAGCCCTATAGGTGGTAGCTGCTTTCTGCAGTCGCTACTTCTCCACCTCTTAGAATTCTCTTTTATCCCTTTTAGGAGTTAACCACCTTTCATTGAACAGTTCTTCATATTAAATTTCCCCTGTTCGAATTATTGGGGTAGTTTCTTTCTCTTGACTGATTTAGAATTGGAACTGACCGTTGATTTAGTCATGTCTTTCGGCTTGAGCACAGGGCTCAGTCCTGCCAATGGCAGACACGATGCTAGCACTGCAAGATAAGCACTGGCATAATGATTAATCAAATTATCTCCTGCGGTTGATTATGATGAAGTCCAAGAAGTCCAAGAGGCCGTTGTCCTTGACCATTACAAAAAGAATGATGACTTCGAAGACTGTACTGTGCAACTGAGTGCACAGAACATTTCCAGAAAGAAGTAATAAGTTCCTTGTTAAACTCTTAGCACAAGAGTTTGTGCTAGGTCAGGGTTCTTAGTAGGGAGACCTTCCACAGCAAACCTAAAAGAATCTGA
>NW_006494609.1:13154674-13221352 GCF_000325575.1 Pteropus alecto
ATTACACAAAATGGTGTCAGTTACAAATTTACAGAGTCAATTGAATTTACAGACTCCCCGAGCTTCTTATCTGAATGTCAGGGAATTGACAGGGAAGGAAGGGAACTTTGAAACTTGGAATGCGAACTTTGGTTAGACTCAGACACAACTGAGAATCTTGACTTTCTGTGTTATTCTGAGTCTCACTGGCCAGTGCAAAGAGGCTTGTTCTCCTGTTTCTGAGAAGACTGGCATTCTGGGGCAGATGCCCTGTCAAAAGGATGCTCAATCTTCTTAAAAACCATTCACACCAATCCTCTGCTGTCACTAGTCCCCAACCTGGCTCAAATCTAGCATGTTCTAGGGGAGAGGTTGGCGAACTTCTGCTTCAAAGACCAGACGGTAAAGATTTTCAGCTTTGTGAACCATATGGTCTCAGCCACAGCTACCCAACTCTGCTGTTGTGATTCAAAGGTGGACTGAGACACTACATAAATGAACGGGCGTGACTGTGCTCTAATAAAACCTTATTTATGAAATCAGGAGGTGGGCTGGATTAAATCCACAGGCTAACACCTGATGTAGAGGACTCCAAAAGCTTAGGGAGCTAAGAATGTTAAAGTAGGTTTTTCATACATAACCGGCATACCCACCCGCCATCTACATCCCCTAAAAAGTCTAGAAACTAGTCCTTTCATGAAGGCACTGAGAAATCCATTAAGGGCAGCATCTGCATCCTGGAAAAGCTCTGTTACTGTCCTATGTAGGGTCAGGAACGGGAGATGCCGCCATTAATATGGGCTCCCTCAGACAACAGGGATCATCATAAAGAAGCAGAGGCCAAGAGGTATCGGTTAACCACCAAAAGTGAGGTAGATTCTTTTTCCCCAGAAGGGCAGCAGGGATGCACAGATAATTGAATGTTTTGGCCTGTGGGGATTTCCGAGGGGGTGGAGAGGCGGGGTGGAGGCAGGGCTACTCAGTCATGGTATCTCCAGGAATGAAATAGATGAGCAGGCTACTAGACTAGTGTCTGATCTACACAACAGAAAAACTCCACACCAGGTGGCTAAAAAATCTAACCACCGCAGTAGACAGTCACAGATTCTCAACCAGTTTTTAGACCTAAGCCTATACATATACTCAAAGCCCCTTCATTAAGGGAAGACGAGGTCCCACTGAAGAAGAACCCTGAAGCATTGCCATAAGTGTATAATGTAAATTATCCTCCAAGGATCCGCGAGCACTTACTAGAATGACTGAGAAGAGGAATATCCAGACTTTCAAGTATCACTAGACATGGACTCTGAATTGACACTAATTCTTGAGACACAGAATATTGTTGTACGCCGTTCAAGTGAGGCCTTATGGTGACCGTGTGCAAGATGAAATTTTAGCCCAGATTTGAATCATGGTGGACTCGGGTATGTGTGTACCCCACCCAATTCCTGAATTTGAACAGATAAAATTGGCAACTGGTAGAATTCTCTATACTGGCTTTTTGATCCACGGGATAAGGGTTATTATGAGAGAAAGAACTAAGTGAACACCCTGGATCCTCTCTACCACGACAATAAACCAGAAGCAAAACTGCAAGCTTGAGAATTGCAAAAATGAGTAACAATACCAATGACTTGAAATACACAGGAATGAGAATACCTATCACATCATCGTTAAAACTTGTCTGTCTGGTCGGTGCTGAAATCAGATGGATTTTAGATAATAACTATGAATAACACATTTAATCGAGTCATGAGTCTAACTGAAACTACTCTTCCAGATCTTGACTAAAACAAATTAACACAGCCCCTAGCATTCTGCATGCAGCTATTGCCCTGGTTAACCCTTTTTTCTCCAAACCGACTCATAAGGACCACCAGAAGCAGTTTGCTTTTACCTGGCTTGCATCTGTGTACACGTTCAAAGCCTTGCCTCAGGGCTATTTCAACTCTCCTGTTCTTTGCCATAATATAGTCCACAGAGATCCTGATCGTCTTGATATTCCACAAAACATCCCAATGGTCCACTACATTGATGACAATATGTCGAATGGATCTGGGGAGCAGGAAGCAACAAGTACTTTAGATGTCTTAGTAAGACATAAGTGAATCAAGAGAGTGGCAGATAATCTTCACAATAATTCAAGGACCTGCCACCTCAGTGATGTTCTGGGGAATCTAATGATCTGGAGTATGTCAAGATATGCCCTCCAAGGTGAAAGACAAGTTGCTGCACCTTCCATCCATCACCTACCACAAACAAAAGCAGGAGACGCTTGGTAGGCCTTTGTGAAAGCAACATATACCGCATCTGAATGAGCTGCTTCTACCCAGCATCCCAGTGACTTAAAAGGCTTCCAGCTTCCGGCTTCCAGCTTGCAGCAGGGACCAGAACGAGAAAAGGCAAGCTGATTTTCTACTTGGGCCTTATGATCCAGCAGATCCAACAACATTCAAAGTGTCTGTGATACATAGGGATAGATCCTTCGGAAAGCTACCAAAGGAGAATCATCCTGCAGATCTCTCAGATTTGGGAGAAAATCCACGCCTTCCTTTACAGATAACTATTTTCCTTTTGAGAAGCAGCTTCTAGTTTGCTACTAGATCTTGTTAGAGAGTACGAGTCTAGCTAAAGAGTATCAGGTGACTATGTGTCTTGAGTTCCCTCTCACAAACTGAAAGTTATGTGACCAAGCTAACTATAAGTTGAGTGCACACAACAGCAATTTATCAAGTGGAAACGTATAAAAGACCAGGCTTGGACAGATCTGGACATTACAAGTAATTTGCATGAACAGGTAGCCCAGACTCCTACAACAATAATTCCTTCTGCAATGCCTCGTCTCCCAATCTATACCTATGACCTCAGAGGTGTTCCTTATGATCAGCTGACAGAAGAAAAAAATCTAAGCCAGATATACAGATGTTTCTATACAATATGCTGGCGCCCATCTGAAAGCATTATGGCCCCACTGAGGGGTGACCCTGAAGAACAGCAGTGAAGGTAAAACTTTCCAGGGGCCAGCACTTCCAGCAGCACATTTGGTTTTCCATGTTTGTAGTGAGAAATGACCAGACAGAGCTACAGATTTAATAGCAATTTTTCACTGTTTGGATGAACACTTAAGAATTGGAAGAAACAAGATTGAAAGATGAGAGACAAGGAAGTCTGGAAAATACACGTGTGGAAGAAACTCTCAGAAAGGGCATAGGCTGTGAAGATTTTTGTGTCCTAGAGAACGCCCTCCAGAGGGATCCTCTGCAGAGGAGGCTCTCAATAATCAGATGGATAACTTGCTTTATGGATATCAGGCAGCCTCTGTTCCTGGCCTGCTAGCGCATTCTCAGCAAGTCTATGGTGGCGAGAATGTAGTCTATGCTTGGGTTCAGACTTTTCCTTATTAAGGCTGATTTTGCTACCACTACTGCTGAGTGTCTAATCTGCTAATAGTAGAGGCCAACAGAACTTCTGATATGGCACTATTTCCAGGGAGACCAGCCAGACACCTGATGCATGTGGATTACACTGGACCACTTCCATTATGGAGGGGGCAGAGATTTATCCTCACTGGAAAAAACACAAGTTCTGGATTTCCCTTCCCTGCCCCTACACTTCTGCTAGCACCATCATCCATGGACATACAGGATGCCTTATCTACCATCACCAAATTCCATGCTTCTGATCAAGGAACTCATTTCACAGCAAAGGATGTGCGGCATTAGGCTCATGCCCATGGAATTAACTGGTTTTATCACATACCCCCAGAACTCAGAGAAAGCAGCTAAAAGAACAATATGATGGCTAATTTATGGCACCATTTGGGAAACACCCTTAAAGGCTGGGGTTTTTGTCTTCCAGGATGTCGCATATGCTTTGATCACAGACTGTTATACATGGTGATGTCCGCCTCACAGCCAGAATCCATGGGGCTGGAAATCAAGAGGTGGAGGTGAGAGTGGCTCTTCTCACTATTCTCATCTAATAGCTGACTTGCACGATTTTGGTTTGCATCCTGGCAACTCTAAGCTTTGCTGATTTGGTCCTAGCTCCCAAGAGCAGGAGAATCCTCTCACCAGGGGACACAGTGTTTCCATTGAGTGGGAAGAGACTGCCACCTGGCCAAGTTGGCACCTTATGGCACTGAACCAACAGGCAAAGGAAGGGGTTGTTACCGTTCTGGTTAAAATGATCAATCCTGATGACCAAGTGGAAACTTAGTCACTGGTACACAGTGAGGAAACAGGGGACTATCTCTGATACCCAGGGGAGTCACTGGGATGCCTCCGTCCATCAACGGCCAGTGGTAAAAGATTAATGGAAAACAATGGCAACGAGAAAAAAAAAACAGGTAGAGAAATTGAGATTTCATATCATTCATTAATGAAGGTTTGGGTCATCCCGCCAATTAAGTAGCTCCAACCAACTAAGGTTCTGGCCGAGAGCAAAGCAAGTATGGAATGGGTCATGGAAGAGAGAAATCACAGGTCTCAACCACAACCTAGAACAGTTACAGAAACAGAGACTACAGATACACGAACGCTTCTTATGTGCGTATTTACTTTTCTCTCCTTTATCTCCCTCATATTTTATAAAAGTTTGTCAAAGCTTAACTTTAGAATTTAGTCTTAAGGTAACAGAATATTCAGTAAAACTGTGACTGGATTTGAAAGTAATTAATCTAATCAGCAATGACTACAATGACTATTTGAACGGTATATCTTCTTTCTTTGAGAGGAAGGTAAGAATTCCTCACTGTACCAACGGTAGCTGCATCTCGTTCGGTAGAAACTATTGGTAGAACGTGAGCATAAGGTTAGTTCTGTGGCTGTACTGAACTCCAAATGTGTGTCTAAAGATGCACTGGAGTGCTGATTAAACATAGGGCTACTATTATTTTATTGCCTCAGTTCCAAATTTACCATTCTTTGGGCTTCGTAGACTTCTCTTTTGCCAGCTGAACCAACAGGCAAAGGAAGGGGTTGTTACTGTTCTGGTTAAAATGAACCAGGGCACTGGCTTGCATGGGGACTGGCAGTGCTCCCCACAGTGTCAGCTCCCACTGAGTCCTCCAGCAAGTTTCCCCAGCATCAGAGTAATGGCTCTAATGGTTCTGCTGTGATTTGCAGCCTTCGGCAAGATGCTCTGCCCACACAGCGGTAGCTCATGGTTCAACAGCCTTTGGCCCGGGTTAAGTTTTTCTCCAAGCAGTGGTCCTGCCATGGGGTGCTAGCCTGCACCCTCTGGCGAGCTTTTCCTTCACCCCCTGACCACTCTCACTGATTCTACAGATTCAGGAAGGCACAACAAGTCCTAAACGGAAGAGGTTAAACCACACACATGCACGATTTTATTAAACTACAGAACTGTAAAACAAAGCAAACGAGGACAGTGGAAACCAGAGGAATAATAACTTTCAACCGATAACTCCAGAAGCAGTTACATTAGCATTCGATGATGAAAGTCAAAAATCAAACCATGTTCAGACCAGCAGTGTACCAAGGGTAGGGTGGTGGTAGCGGTTCACCCTGAGTTTAAAACAATAATAATAAAACTAAATAAAAAAGTTTGCTTTTTAATTGTAATGTCAGTGATAAAATACTTCTATCAGAATAGACCACCCTCATCACTCTGTTCTTGGCACGCCAATGGTGCAGAAAAAAGCAGCTGAGGGCATTTCCAACGAGTCTTTATTAAAGAAACTCGAAGACTGTGTTTTAGGAAGAAAGAAAATGATAAAAGTACAAAAGTCTGAGATACAAGAATAAAAGGTGAACAAAGAAATGTGCAAGCAGAGATAACCTAAGTAGGCACTGACTGCATAAAACAATAACGTCCGATTGAAGGGAGATTAAAAACCCGGAAATCCTTAAAAAATTCAAAACAAAACTACTATATGATCCAGCAATCCAACTCCTGGATGTTTACCTGAAGAAAACGAAAACACTAACTCAAAAAGATTATGCACCCCTGGGTTCACTGCAACACCATTTATACAGCCAAGATAAGGAAACAATCTAAGTGTCCACTGGGGGGGGTGACTGGATAAAGAAAATGTGACACACACGCAATGAGATATTACTCGAATAGCCATAAAAAGAATGAAATCTTGCCGTATGGACCTTGAGGGCATCATGCTGACTGAAGTGAGACAGAGAAAGACAAATACCATATGTTCTCACTTATATGTGAAATCTAAAACAAACAAAAAACCCCAAGCTCATAGGTACAGAGAACAGACTGGTGGTTGCCAGAGGTGGGGGGTGGGCAAAATGGGTGAAGGGGGGTCAGAAGGTACACACTCCTAGTTATAAATTAACAAGTCACGGGGACGTCATGCATAGCATGGTGACTATAGTTAACAATACTGTAATCCATATTTTAAAATTACTGAGAGAGATCTTAAAAGTTCTCAGCACAAGAAAAAAAATTTGTAACTCTGTATGGTGACAGAAGTTAACTAGATTTATCGTGGTGATCGATTTGCAATAGATACAAATATCAAAACACGATGTCGTGTACATAAAATGAATATAATGTTATATGTCTATTATACCTCATTTAAAAAGGAAAAGAAAATCTGACAGGGATTAAAACTAAGTATGTCCCAAGTTTGACTGGTCAGGAATTCCTATGGCCTTGTGAAAAAAAGAATATTTGGTTTTCCATGTACACAGAAGTGTGACTGTGGTTTTGGAATCTTATTTAACCCCTTGCATTGAAAGTTCGATTATAGAATCACTAAAATAATAGTTGGTAATTCTAATTTTCACCGACCAACAAACAAAACACCAGAGTATGAAAATGATGACACCAATAGCTTTAAAAAGGGGGGGTGGTGACTAGAGTTCAAGTGTTCTAGAGATTGTGATTCACTTCAGATTTCAGTTACGTATACACGTTAAAGATTTAACAGTAACCCTAGAATAAACTCTGTAACTTTTAAGTTAGTAGAAGCAAGTAAAAAATAAATTAAATGACTGAATTATAAATTCATGTTATGTAACTTCAACTTGGTCCTCATTACAGCTAGACAATCCTTTCCTTCATCTGCCGATTCTATCACATTTCTTCGTCAGTCACAATTCACAACTTTTTCAACAGAGCTGCTCCTACAACGTCTTCGTGCTATAAAATAACATTTCCTCCCACTTTACTAGGAAATCTGAAGCTATCTGTATATCCTCGCCTTCTCTGGGATAACAGTAACAGCCTTGCTCCAACGAATGAACCCTCTACCTCGCTACCCTGACAGGTTGGCCTCATTTGTCTCCTATAAATATGCTCAGTTCTGCTTCATCCTAAAATCTCCTCCTCTCGACTATGCTATCTGTTTTTAGTTAAGGCCTTCTTCCTTGGTTTCCAATTCTGAATTACACATAATCCATAGTCACAAAGGACAGGAAACTTCTGTTTTCTTCCTATATTCTTCCAACATGATGCTGAAAACTGGCTCGGGACAGACATGATCACAGGAGGTCCCACAAAGCAAAGATGAGATAGAATTAATTTTCTTTCTATAGCTTCATGAGCAAGTGGACATAGAATAAATATTTAAAGTCTTTATATACTGACTATTGTTTTCGACATTTGTGAGTGTTAGAAAATAGTAACAACTTAATCTACCTCCAAGTCCAAGAGCCTCTTACCCTTTTTCAGCTTCCGTACAGCCAACATACAATGACTAGGAGAGAGATCCCAGATTCTCAAGGTTTTATCATCACTCACAGTAGCGCAGATGGGCAGATAAGGATGTGTAGCCAAACCCCACACCTCTCCTTCCATGTGTCCCTATGAAAAAAGAGAGTTAAGATCAATTTAACCTAAAGCCATGTGTATTCAGAAGAAAACTCAAGACAACATGTGATAGTATCTGATAATGACAGGACAATGAACAATGAGTAAGTTTATTAAAACTTTTCTCTATCTTTGGAATATACCTTAAAACACCTTTGTAACAATGTACCTCCACAATTAAATACAATCAAGCCACTATTAAAATTATCTTAAAATCCTAAAACGTTCACTGGGTGGAGAGACTAGAAACTGGCTGCTCTGGAATGTTAGTGGCCACACAGTGGGGACTTCCTGCATGACAGGGGAAGAAGCTCCACAGACCTGCTGACCAGTAAAAGTGGTGAAAATTATTATTATTATTATTATTTTAAAACCATTTAAAGTCTCTGGAAATGGTTCCAAGTAGAAACAAGTCAAGAAACGTTTACTCAGGAAAATCTAAATTCTTTAAGAACAGTGAGAGTCTGCAGCATCTGAACCGAGATCCACTCCTTCCCTCCCTCTTCCTAACCCACTGCTGTGGAAACTCCACACCAGACTGATGGGACCAAGAAGCCAGGTGTCTCCCCCTCCGCCCCCAGCTATTAGTTGGAGGGCTAGCTTCTCAGAAGGGGTCAGGGGTCAGCACTTCTAATTCCGCTCCCAGCTACCTGCTGCTGAGGCTGAATCCCTGGTAGCTGCTGCTAAGTGGGAGCTGCCCTCTCCTGCCCACCCTCAGTCAGAAAGGGAGGCTCCACCTTGGCCGCGGTGCCACTGAGAATACTGGGGCCTCAGTGGCAACCCAGTGAGACCTGAAGCTACGGCTCCCTCTCCCACACCAAGTTTCTGAAGCAAGGTACACTAAACGGAGAGGTCCCACGATCGTGGCTCAGAAGACCATATTAACAGACTTTACAAAGCGACCCACGGAATTCTGCTGCTACACACACTACTGTACGTGGTTTTTTTGGTTTTTATATATATATGAATGCCTGTTGTATATATACTTTTAATTATTATAGTTTTATATTATCTTTACTTCTGGCATGAAAAGTTTCTCAAAATTTTCTTGATTATTATAAGATACTTTTTCCTTTTTAGATGATTTTTAAAAATCTTTCCAGAATTTGTGAAAAATATCATTAGGATTTGGATTACGATCATATTGAATTTATAATTTATGTTATGTCTCAGTAAATGTTCTAGTCTTCTTAACACGGGTCTTGCATACTTTTATCTATATTTATTCCTGCTTATTATATAATTTTCTTTGAAAGTACCATTTTTGTTTCATATTTTCTAACTGATTATTGCTAATATACAGAAATATTATTGATTTTTATATGTTGATTTTGCATCTATTCACTTCATAGGACTCCTAATTAGTGCTAATAAATTCTCAGTTTATTCTCTTGAATATTCAACGTATAAGATTCAACGTATATGATATCTGCAAATACCGACAGTATTGTCTGTTGGCTTCTAACACTTACAGCTCTTATTGTTTTGTGTTAATAAATTGGCTAAGACCTCAACACAGTGTTGGATAATAATAGTGAGAACTGGTACCCTTATCTTTTTTTGATGTTTAAGAGACAGTAGATTTAAAATCTTAAACTCTATAATAAATACGAAAATATTAGGATGTCATTTATGACTTCTAAAAATCTTACAATTATGAAGTTTTGTATTTGAATAGTTTCATCTCTGGATTCACCTGTAAAAGTGTACTTAGCTTAACATTTTCCAAGGGATCATAAACACCATGACTCCATCATCTTTTTACTTCAGTGGAATATTATGAGACCGAAATTAAAGAGCAAGACATAAAAGTTTATTTCCTTAAATCTCCTTGGTGCACTGGGATATTATATTAACATTAAAGTATGTGCAACGTTCTCGTCTATGTGTGCTCTTCGTATCTTAACAGTAGTGAAGTGGGGGATGGAGAAGAAATAAGTCTGTATTAAGAAAGAATATAATTCTCTTTCAGGGCAAACGGCAATCTCAATATTGGGGTTACTATACAGAGTTGCACGAGGACAATTTTTCATTAGGGTAGATCCTACCTCATTTGCTATGTTTTACACTCTTGATTTATTTCCCTCCGTATTTTTAAGAAAAACATAATACATATAGGAAATTTACATGTAAAAAATTTATATAGCATTTTATTGGAAATATGAAGTAATAGCTAATTATGCTGTTTCTTTTCTATTTCTGCTATACAATTTTTTATATTTCTGGATTTTTGTTTTATTAACATTTTCACTGATGTTTTTAGCAATAAAATTTTAGCATACATCCATTTATTATTTTCCTAAGTCAGAAACCTGACAAAGAATGAACTGAGTTTCACAGAAAACAACTGCCTTACGTTCAACAAATATACTTCGAAGAAATAAAATTAAATAGAAAATAAATGGACCAAGTTAAATTAATTACAAGGGATTTTTCTTTCCATTTGCTTGTTTAGCAAGAATTAAGATATTGGTAATTATTCCACATGATAACATGCACATTTGTTTACTGATAGCTACTCATTTAGCTATAATTAAAAGTAAATTTTTTTGGTACATAGTAACATTAACTAGTATTTTCCTAATTAATTTAACATTATTTTACACCACTATCAACTTTAGGCTCTTATGTTGAATCAATTATACACAAAGGAAAAAAAGCATATTAATATTTGAAATTACCTGGACCAGAAGTGTTATTGGGCCATTTTTATCCACTTCTAGTATTTCACCATTCTTTGTGCCAACTAAAATATGACCATGTCCTAATGATATGGCACGTATAGATGGGTTATCTTCCAAGAGAAGACCTGAAATGTTAAATGGAGATGTTCTTCTAGGTATGAAGTTACTATAATAGAAGGATGTATATATATACATAATGCCAGTGATGCTATTTCGACAATGAAAATCACATTACAAGGTTGCTTTTTCCTTTATTTTAAATATTCTAATAAAACCACTGAGTTTTCTCCAATTTACTAATCTCAAAAAGTAATTACCACCGATATCCTACCATTTTATGATTCTATATTATCCCAGATCCTCTAGTACCATTCTGACAACTGCTTCTTTTCCTCTTCTATTTGTACCTCCTCATCTACCTTCTGACCCTTTAAGAGCATGTACAATATTCTGGTTAATAAAAACTCAATTTAATATTAATTCACTTATGTCTACTGCGTCCTAGGCAGGCTTCGGAAATACACTGGTGAACATGACAGAGCCAGCTCCTGCCCTCGCAGAGTATGTAATGAGAAAGAGACCATGTATGAGAAGCATACTGGAAAAGGAGCATAAAGTAAGAGAAATTACCCTTTTTTAAAAAGGAGAATATAAGTGGAAGGAACCATCCTAGAAGAAATAATGTTTGAGATTTGAAAAAAATAAATATATGGTCAGGTAATTGGAGGGGGCAAGAGGGAAAAGAAAGAGCAAGTTCAAGGGGAAAGTACACTACCCATCCCCCACTTCTGCAGGGGATGTGTTCCAAGGCCCCCAGTCGATGGCTGACACTGCGGACAGTACCAAACCCTATATATATATACTGTTTTTCCTATACATTCATACTTATGATAAAGTTTAATTGCAGGGGATGTGTTCCAAGGCCCGCAGTCGATGGCTGACACCGCGGACAGTACCAAACCCTATATATACTGTTTTTTCTATACATTCATACTTATGATAAAGTTTAATTTATGAGTTAGGCACAGTAAGAGATTAGCAACAACAGCTAATAGAATAATTATACTGTAATAAAAGTTTATAGTTATGGTCTCTCTCAAAATTTATTGTACTATATTCGCCCTTCTTGTGATGATGTGAGATCACAAAATGCCTTATTAATTTGAGAACTTTCACCTTTTCACTTCAAGGAAGCATTTTATGGCTTCTTTTTGGCATCTCTAAGTTGCCAGCATCACCGCTCTTACACTTTGGGACCATTATTAAGTAAAATAAGGGTGACTTGAACACACTGTGATGCTATAATAGTCGATCTGCTAACTGAGGCAGCTGCTAAGTGACTAATGGGCAGGCAGCATATACAGTGTGGAGACACTGGACAAAGAGATGGCTTCCATCCCAGGCAGGACGTAGCAGAATGACAAGAGCTTTCACCATGCTACTCAGGACAGTACACAATTTAAAACTCATGAACTCTTTATTTCTAAAAATTTCCATTTAATATTTTCAGATTGTGGTTGACTGTAGGTAACTGAAACCACAGAAAATGAAACTGTGGATAAGAGACGACTGTAACAGTATAGGGAAAGGCCTGGAGGTCAGAGTATGATGCGGTGCCTTAATGTGCTGAGAGAAAGTCGATAGAAAATAAGGGCCTGCAAGACTAGTGAGGCAGGGTCAACAAAATACCAAGGTGAAACAAAACGCCACGTTTGAAAACTGACTTCCTGATTGGTGGTAAATGCGATGCTCACATGGCAATTTTCTTTGGAAAGTTAAAAATGTTAAAAATTAACATTAATGATATTGTTCTTGGTTAATATTTTACCACGCGTTTCACAGAAAACAGATTTTGAAAGGACAGCAATGATTCTGGCATTCAGTTAAGTGTGATGCTTGTCTAGTAAAGAAGGAAAAATATATTCCATCTGTTCCACCTTAGTGACCATGTGTGTTAATGAGCCATTCATTTTTTTTCTTACAAAGTGAATTAAGTCTTAAATCACCTTTAGATCCTGGAGCCAAAGCAGCTCTCTTTATAGCATAGGTCTTGAGACATCTTTCAAAGGAATCATCCCAAAGAGCTACCACCCCATCTTTTCCTCCAGTTACGAATCCCTATACAAGTAAAAGGTTCAAGTTAATAAAGGTCCAAATAATTTTTTAAAATAACCTTCTTTATATTGAACACTTCTATAGGAAAGAACATGTATAAGCAAAAGTTATATCTTGTAATGAACGGAAACTAGCATGAGCCCTTTACATTTTTTTACACTCCAAATGGAATCTGCAAAAATATTACAGTGACACTAAACATTCTACCTCTAGGATGGAACTTTAAGAACACTTTCTGTTATCTGAAACCATAAGGTAGCTCTCTGCTGCTTTCGGCAAGTTTACATACATTCTCCTGAGGCTTCAAAATCTCATCCTTTTAAAAAAAAGGATATAACAGTAGCTACCTTGCAGGATATAATGATAATATATTAAGCACTTAAACAAGTTTTGACACATAGTAAGTTATTACAGATAGTAAAATTTTTTTTTTTTTTTTAAACAGCAGACCTATTTTACTCTGTGTTCAGGAGTTTGAAAAGAGGATTAAAACAAAGTCAGAAAGACCAGCTCACAGATTATTAGGGGGTGGCACAGCTAAATTGAAAGGCAATGTTCCTTTACTTGTGAAAATGCTCTACACTCCATGATCTAATTAGGTTTAACTTAAAATATCTTTAGGTTATTTACCTTTTCCAATGAATGCATACTGAAGACTGGCCCATCATGTGCTTTAACTGTTTTTACAAGAAAGATGTCTCTCCAGATGCACACGTCTCCTGTGGATGTTCCAGAGAAAGCCATCTCTTCAGTCCATCCATACACCGCGCACATCATCGTGTCAGTTTTCCCCAGTGTGCCTATGTAGCCTTTTCTTCCAATCAGTCCTCCCCCTGGTTCATAAAAAAAAAAAATTACGAAAGTATCACTTTCAAAATGTATAAAATTACAAAGCAGTGCATTTTCTTTTCTATGGTTGTTACTGTTTAAATAGAAAGACGTGTAACAGCAATGAGAGTTAGTTACAAAGAAAAATATGGGCCTCTCAATCAGTGACTTGAGCAACACCTTGTCTGGCTGGGGCAGCCATACCTACGGTGGCTTTCAGGTCATAGCTTTTAGATAAATAAAACGAATACTAGGTCGGTGTGTTAATGAGCCCTCGGCACTTTTGATTGTTTTTCAAATTTTTTATTACGACATATTTAATACAAAAAAGTATAAAAACAATACAGAAACCACCTATATATCCACTTAGTAACTTACATAAAATTGCTGAAACGGTTGAAACGTGTTGCCAGTCTCATCTTCCTTCTTCGCCCCCTACTATTCTGAATGTAATGTCGATTATGCTCACGCATTCCTTTACACATATTTTCCTACTTATTTTTATGAATCGTTAGGCACTATGTCATATTATTTTTAATGTTTTAAATTTTTCTATAAATACCATTCTGTATGTATATTCTTTTGCAACTTGTTTTCACTAACAATTTGTTGTGGAGTTTTATACATGTTGATTTGTACCTCTAGAAAACTCATTTTCACAACTATACAACATTCCACTATGCAAACATAACACGGTCTGTCCATTTTCCTACTAATAGGCATTTACTTCCAAGTTTTTGCCATTGAGAACACTCTTCTATACAAGTGCAAGAGATTCTCTAGGAGTGGCCGTGGGTTGTACAAAAGGAACAGCATATAGACAAGAGATGTCATCTGTTGCCAAATTGTTCTCCAAAGCTGACACATCAACTTACTATCCCATTAACAGTAGGAGTTCCTGTCATTATCCACCTTTCAGGAACATTTAGGATTGTCAGATTGAGGGGTTGAACTATCAACTGAATTTTACTGTAGTTTTAATTTGCATTTCTCTGATTATTAATAAGCTTTACCATCTTTACCTATTATTACTGACCATTTCCAATTGATATCTTTTGCCCATTTTTCCAACTGAACTCATGATTCATTTATTCAATAAATATATGTAACAGCCACTGTACTAGGGGTAGAGCTATGATCAAAACAGACAACAAAATTCCATGATTTCATGGAACTTCCTGGTGAGACAGTTGATAAATGTGGTAAATAAGTAAAATGTACAGTACGTTTGATGCTGATGGGTGCTATGGAGAAAATGTAATCGTAAACAGGAGATAAGAAATGGGAGGGGTCCATTTTGAGGAGGATGGTTAAGAAAGGCCTCATCGAGAGGGTGGTAGTGGAAGCAAATCATGTGAGAAAAGTGTTCAAGGCAGAGGGGTCAGCAGGGATCTTTAAGGAACAGCCAGAGAGGCCAGGATGGAGTAGCGAAGACAGTAAGGGAGGTGGCAGTGGGAGGTGGGGTCAGAGAGGTCACGGGCAGCATCACAGGCCACTGTTAGAATCTAACTTTTACTCTACATCAGATGGAAAACGTGGCTGTGGAATGACAAGATCCGGCGCTTCATTTATTCACGGGTTCATTCTGATTTCTGGGTTGAGAGAAAATCGAAGAGCAGCAAGGATGAAAAAGAGTCGAATGGTGATTTCGATCACCTGGGCAAATGGTAAAGGTGGGAGCATGGAAGGTAATGAAAAGTGGTCCTACTCCGAATGTATTTGGAAGATTGTCTTAACATAGCAGCCGGTTAGTGAACGTGGAAGGGCAGCTGGTAGAGTGGTGAAGGACAACAAAACCAGACTGACATCTCTCAAAGAGAAAGGAGAATATTAATTGCCAATAAAAAGTCTGAACAACTGTTTGAAGGTGTTTTAGTATGTAGGTAAGAAGAGAAATTGATTAGCAACTAGAGGGTAGAGTGGAAAAGTTTTTGTTTAGTTTTATTTATTTAACCCATTTCCTTTTTGCCCCGAGAATACTCGCAGGCAGCATGTGCAGCTGCAGCGTTTACCCCGAGATAACTCACGGATCACAGTCCTAACCTCGCCCCCAAGGCTTGCCACGAAACATCTCACTTTTATTATTTTCTCATCGCTCTAGTATATATCGATAGTCTTGGGAAACAGATGACAGACGTCATTCTATTTATAGCATTCTGTTTTTAATATAGTAGTGGCATTTCCATTTATAAAATATAGTAATTCTCGATCACTGAAAATGTCAAATCCTGGAAAATGTAGCATCAGGCGGAATGTGATGTTCCGCTTTGTGATGTTCTGTGCTTTGAAATTTACATGAAAAAAAATTATTAAATACTGGTCATAATATGCATTTCTGTTACATTAGGATTAGCAACAAGTGCTGCTTAGAAATAACTCCAAAAACAGCTTTTATATTTTGTTTTCACATTGAAAACTAGCCAGATTTGCTTCAGCCGCAAAGAGTGTGTTTGTGTCAAATTAACACTGGCAGTGAGCTGCACTTTTTTTTTTAAAATGGGAAATGGGTTAAGATGGGGAAGTAACAGGGCACTTGTACGCTAAAGGGAGTCAGGAGAGCGGGAAGGCTGATGATGCAGGAGGAAAAGGGAAGAAGAGCTGGAGCGATGTCCCTGAGCCAGTGACAGAAGGGATCCAGGGCACATGTGGCGGCACCAGCCTTTACTAGAGCACAGACCACACGTCCAGAGCAGGGTCGGTGGACCGTGGACTGTGCGCCAAATCCTGTCGCCACCTGTTTTTGCATGGCGCCCACTGGAGCAGCTGCCCATCTCCTTCTCTGCTCCCAGAGCCGACCTCTCTGACTTTTGGCTGCCAACTAGCAGCAGCCCAGGGCCTGAGCTGGTCACCATCTACAAGTGGAGGACTTTGCTAATGGCAACTGCTGGGCTCCTAAGAATGGAATCGCACTGCAGGAGCTGTCTTGCCTCTTGCCCGCTGCCAGAGCTGCGAAGGTTAAGGCTCTCCAGGAGAAGGATGTGCTAGGATCCATGTGTCACTGCGGCACAGTGAGGTTGGGCACGGGTCCCCTACTCCAACCTGCCAGGCCTCTTCATCACAGCAGGCTGATCTGGGAGATAATGTCTACAGCTAGTGGCTGGGGGCAAACTGGGTAAGGCAGGGCAGGAGTTTTCCCTCCTGTTGTGTAAGCACCTACAAAATAGTCTTGATTTTGTTCCTGGGCCTGGAAAATCTAAAATATTTACTATCTTGCAATTTACAGAGTTTTCCACCCCTGGTTTAGATAATCATTGGTTGGGTTTTCTGATACACACAGCATGTGTTCCTATTGAGCAAGGTCTCGTCATCACTGCACTCAAAAAACTTTTAGTGGCTCCCTTCTCCCAGCAGCCACGGTCCTTAAAGGAGACACTAACAACTTGGAATTCTCAAAGCTGACATCTGGAATAGAAGGTAAGAAGCTACCTGTTAGCCTCAGACCTAAGTCATCTTTAACTTAGTTTACATAAAGCTGTGTATTTAGAGGGTCGGACAGCAGTTACTCAGACAAAGTGGTTACTTACTTCCCACTTGACTAGTAAACTCTGAGAATCAGAACCCCAAAAGTGAGGAAGGATGAAATGCACACCAAACTCTTAACCTTTATCGTTTTATGGTTCAGTTTCAGGTCTACTATATGTCTAATCAAACTTAAGGGGGAAAAAAATTATTCGATTGCAAATATTTTCATTTTAAGGCTATTTACTTTTTTAAGTAAATAGCCTTAAAGTCTCTTATTTCAAAACAAATTTCATTTTTAAAAATTTTTAAAACAAATTTAGTTTTTTTTTTTTTCAAGGCAGAGATAATAAGCATTACTTGCTTGGTAATTGCAATTCCAAGTGACTAAGATATCAAATTTCAAGTTTTGTTTAAATGGATAGGAGTGAAAATTACAAATATGTTTAAAATGTACCAAATAACAGTGAATCACCTTTTTAAAAATTAACTTTTGAGTAATTTCAGAATTTCATAAAAGCGCAAAGGTAACAAACAGAGCGATCTCACATACAGCACTCCTCACCCAGTTTCCCCTAAAGTTAACATCTTACGTTTCCACGACGAATCAAAACTAAGAAACCAACATGTCTGAGATATTACTATTAACTGAACTCCAGACCTCATTCAGATTTCACCTGTTTTACCACTAATGTCTTTTTTCTGTTCCAGGATCCAATCTAGGCTACCATATTGCGCCTAGTTAAATCACGTTTAAAAGTAATCATTTCTTAAATTTCAAAGAAATAAAAAGCACTCACCTGCTCGGCGCCAAAATTTCATGTGTTTAATCCCAGCTGTAATTAATTTATCAGGCACGTAGGGGTTCATTTTTACAACAAAAATTTTCTCTTTACTTCCTCTGAAATAAATACCAGAATGTTTTAATTATGAAACTCTCCTGTAATAATCTTTTGCCTAATCCATACCCTATCCTGATTACCTCATTACTGAATGCTTGGCCTGCTTGTCTCACGTTTGTGCCATGTAAACATGCATTTGTACATTTGTTATTTTTGTCATTATTTTACTAGTAACTCTTCTCAATAGAATCTTAAAAGATAGGAACAGCTGAGAACTGAACTTCTTTTGGATGGCACCTATGATAGATCTATGCGTAGGGAATGCTACTTGTAGCATGAATGAGTTAAAGAAAAATTTTTATAATACTTTATTATAGTTTAATATAGCCTTTCCAAATGTAAAGTTTCTTTTAAACTCTCTTATATAGACATTGTCTACACATGCTAAAAATATAATTTATATTTTTGAGTGTTTTAATGTCTCACTTTAAGAAATAGAAAGTCAAAAAAATAGTTTCTGACATTTCACTATTTCCTCCTTTAAAGAAATTAATATTTTTATCATAAAAATAATACACGCTCATTGTAGAAAATTTAGAAAATAAAAAGCATAACAGAAAAAATAAAGATATATAGCTTCTTTATGATGTATGTGTGTATGTATTTTCTTTTACTCATATATATAATGAGCATTTTATCAGGCTTTCCAATGACTATATAATAGCTTATCATACGGAATTCACTCTACCTGTAAATGGAAGTTTTAGACAACAGCTTTTTCCAATGTCATATTACAGCTACATTAAAAAGTGAGCTCACAAGGGATAAAACTATAAATGAATTCTGAAATTATTTGTCGTTTTACCATGATTATACTACTTATTCAATGGTGATAAAGATGGCAGCAATAGGTTATGTTTGCTTGATTTCAAAATTGGTTTAATTTTCTTTGAAGTCTAAAGTAATCTCAGTATTCTGCCAATGAGATATCAAGTTTTTTCTCTACCTTGCTATTGAGAGTTTCTCTCCTTTCCTCCAGTCCCACAGCACAACAGTGTGGCTGTCATCTATTCCAACCGAAGCCAAACGTTTGCCATCCGCTAGGAAAATTAACCAGAGAGACATACTGACCATTGACATTTGGAAGACAAAAACCATAAGTACATATTCTTAAACCACATTTAAAATTTTATAAAATAACATTAAACGTCAGGTATGCATACAGCTATACAAAAGAACCAGAATTTATAAGGGGTGGAGAATTGCTTCTTAATGCATCTGACCATATCTGCTGACATTTTCTCTGGCCTAATTTATCTTATCCACCAGGTTGGGATGGGAGAAAGAAGAAAGATTAAAAAAGTGGAAAAAGGAAATCAGAAAATAAGAAGGAAAAGAAAAATCAATTAAGAAGGAAGAAAATATTTACTTCATTCAAATTCACCATAAGAACTCATAATGATTATGAAAAGTTAACCAAATAAAAAAGATGTAGGTTACAACTACTTATTGCCATTAATATGACTATTTTTAGGAAAGGCTAATTATTTTAGTTACTATTATCAAGCAGCGAGTAATGAATATGTTAGACAAACAACTGAGCTAAGTCACTCATGCTGACAAGTGTGCGTGTGTGTATAAGCTGAAAGGCTCAAACTACAATAAAACGTTTGCCACTCTGCCATGCTCTCTGCAAATCTCAATTAGTTCATTAGCACTACTATTGTTTCTTGTTAACGCCCTTATTTTGCTACTCATTTTGTTTCTTGACTTTTAGCAAGATCTCTGAATATGTATATACATTTCACCCAAAACTCTACTGTGAATAATTCACTATCAATTCAGAGCAGCAGAAAGTAGAAATTCAGTTTCTTTATATAAAATCCTCTATTAATATCCACTCCCTAGCTTTCATTGTAGATCTATAATTGCTTAACTTTTAAATGTACAGCAAAGAGCTAACCTACCTAAAATAGGAAGAATTATAATTATAGCTGAAATTATTTTGACAAGCCAGCTTAGAATTGTCACTTCATAGAACAAATATTATAAAACAAATATTGCAGGTCTTGCCTCTTTCCTTCTTAGCTTTCATCTTAAATATGATCAAAGTTTACTCTGCGGTTATAAGACACTGAGATCAGGGTTTGTCCAAAGTGGGAGATGCATACCAGTAATAATAATTGAAAAAGTCTTAGGTATTATGTAGACATTTTTTTAAATTAAAAATTGTTGGGGTGACATTTATCAAATCAAGTAAGTTTCAAGCATACGATTCAACAGTATGTCCTACATATTACTGCCGTTTGAGGCCACATGGACATTTTAACAGAAACATTAAAGGGTATTAAAAACGACACTTGTTAAATTATAAAATAGCCAGAAAACCCACACTTCCATTGCCGTGATTGAATAGGACAAGAGCATATACATTTGGTAACAATTGTGAAGGTCACAGCTAAACAAATTGAGGCAACACCGATTAAGATTAAAATGCTATGTATTGCCTCTGCATTTTGATCATTCTTACTGAGACAGGAGACAGTCTTACCTGAGAAATCAACAGCACACACACCACATTGGTGGCAGCCCTTTAATATAGACAAGGGTTTAACGGTCTCTGTATCCCATATGTGAACTGAGGGATCCCTACCTACCTAAAATAGAAAGAATTATAAAAGTCATTTTATACAATTAAATCATTTTCATTTTTTCAAAAGGAAATCATTTTATAGCCTTTGTCATATTTGCTATAGAAATTTATCAAATAAAAAGTATAAAGCATATGTGACTGACTGATTTTCTTACATTTGTCAAAAAGCTGATGAGGCTAGTCCCAGTGTTTCTGCAAATGTCCTAGATCTTTATGACTCCTCAATCTTATCCTATACTTCGTCAATAAAAAAGAATGTTTAAAGAGCACTTGTTATTGACAATGTTCCTATGCTAGATACAATGAATACTAAGACATTCAGGTAAATTTTGCAAACTCATTGGGAAAACAAGATATTTTCAGATGAATGGGAACTTCCGGTAACATATGCTCAATGAAAATGTTGTAGAGAAAATCTTCATGGAAGAGATGATACCTGATCTGGGCCTTCAAGAAGTGCAAGTATTGGATAAAAAGAGAAGCAAGCAAGCACAATCTAGGCTAAGATAATGGTGTAACAAAGACCAGAGGGGTTAAAGCACCAAGCAAGTAAACAAGACTGAATAAACAATTTTACTGCAACACTCTGTTCCTGATCTTTTAACTTGGTTCATGATGCTTGCTGATGCACAGGTAAACTATCAATTCTTAATTATCTCTTGAGGTCATGTATTCACTTTCTTTATAATGATTAAGAGATATTATAGCTTTGTCTATAAAGGTGACTCCTGAATAACTAATATGGTAGCCAATTATCATTAATTCTGAGACTAGTTTTATAAGACAATAAAAACAACATTGCAATCAGCCAATATTTCATTGTTATTCAGCCAAACAATACCCATGACTGTTTTCTATTTAACTTCTGTAGAGTTTGATACTTTTCCTAACTTCACAGTACCACTCTCTCCTGGTTCTATGATCTCCTTGACCCTTAGTATCGAGTTTCCTTCACAATTTCATTTCCTGTCCCTTACATACAAACTTGCCCAAGATTCTGTCTTTAATACTCTGGTCTTTTCATTCCACATTTTCACCCTGAAACTTCCAGTTTCAATAGTTAACAAATGACTCTCAAATTCTGCTGTTAAACTTTTCTTCTGAATTCAAGACTTATATTTTAATTGCCTACTGGATATCTCACATGGAGATGATGATGGAGATGATGATGATGATGATGATGATGGTGATGGTGATGGTGATGGTGATGATGATGATAATGATGATGATAATGATGGAGATGATGACTAACATTTACTGAGAACTGACTTATGTGCCAGAAACTGTTCTAAACACTTTATAAGGATTGACCCATTTAACAATCACAATAACTCTAAGATACTAATAGTACCCTTATTTTACAAGGTACGGAAACTGAGGTATAGAGAGAAAGGTTAGGTAATTTCTCCACAGTTAATAAGTGGAGGAGCTTGAATTTAAACACCATATTCAGTACTGGCTGAATAACCGTATTATCAGAGCACACTTGTGGGGCATGTGTCAGTCAGGGATGAGGGGAGAAGGGAGAGACGAAGCAAGTTCTCGGATATGTTACTTACCCTGAGTCTTAGGAAGAAGAGGAGGAATCAGATAAAGTTGGAGGGTTATACAGAAGTCGAGAGGAAGAATTTTCCAAAGGGGAGAAACTAAGTAAAAAATGTGAGGCAGCATTATTTATGCTGGACAAATTCTAAATAGCTCAGAAGGAAGGAGCATAGTTTAAAAGGAGGTTAATTGTAAGAGACAAAAAAAGGAATTTGGAGAGTTAGACTAGGCTAAATGTCTTGAATTGCATGCTAATGAGTTTAGACATTAGCCTTCAAGCTACTTATAAACACTGGAGAAAAAAAACAAAGATAATTAGTGGATAGGGAAAATGGATAGAGGAAAAAAACTGAAGCCAGGAGACCAGTTGGTTGGTTATAGTAATGGATTAAAAATTATGAAGCATTGAATTGCCAGTAAAGATAAAGCAAAATTAAAACAACAACAACAACAAAGCAAAGCTATATATATCCAGGGTAGAGAATCGAAGTATATTCAGGGCAAATAAGAGATGCAACCCCAGATCTCATTGGTTATAAAGGCTGAAGAACAAGACTGACTCTCAGACTTAGGCAACCCAGTTAGACAGTGCCAATGTCTCAGTAGGAAACAGTTTGGAAGAGAAGCCTAATCCCATTGATCTCCATTTTAGACATGCTGAATCAGAGCTACCCTTAAAACATCTAAATTGTATATATACAGTAATTCGTCCAACTCTTATACTAGATTGTTGAGTGGCACTCAACAATTGAATTAAAAAAAAATTCCAAATTAATCAGTCAATAAACTCAAGTTGAAATCTATAAATGAGATGCCAGGTAAGATTTTTTTCTGCTTCTTTCCCCTCCAATTATAATCACGTTCCTGACAAAAAGGCATAATCTGTATTCTAGTCTCCAAAAAACAGAACACCATTTATGTTTGTCATCTAAATTTCAAAGCACTCAGATAAAATAGTTCAAGGATACTTTTGTTTTTAATAATTTTTTCCATTTTGAAAAATTTTAAGAAATATTTATTTTAGAAATTGATAATTATAGTGATGGGACTGGTTGGTTGTAATTTAAGACAGGAAAAAAATGGAAAAGACTGGGAGAAGTAGAGGAGGCAGCGTGAGCCTCTGACCTGGAAGAAAAGCTTTGACCCAAAGCCAGAAGCGGAAGAGATATGGCTTGATGGTGAAGGAGATCAGAATACATCATAAAGGCAGGATATAGTATATATTATTTTTTTTCATCTTTGAGACACAATTGACATATTACATCATGAAAGTTTAGGTTGATTATACAGATTTTTCTTATGCTAGAGACGACTCAGGTTGATTATACAGATTTTTTTATGCTAGAGACAGACTCAGCCCAGAGATGGCACCAGAGGAATCTACAAAGAAACCTTATTCCATTAGTTTCCTCCTTCATATTTACTTTTCCATTTTGCTGCCCTTGGAAGCCTAAAACTGCTTTCCTTTGTCTTGTCATTTCCCTAGAAATTTATTGTTTTCTATGTACACTTAAAATCTAAGCCACCATTTTTAATTACTTTTGGTTTAGTTTTCTCTGACATGGTGTGCACTGTACCTATTAATGAACCATTTTTCTCTTGTTAATCTTTTTGTTAATGAGTCCCAGCTGAAAACCTAGGATGGTAAGTTCTACCTCCCCTACAGTAGACATCCAGGGATGGCCTACGGGCATACTTTTTTTTTTTTTTTTTTAACGTGGCTTGTATTCCCTAAAATCCTAGAATCATTATAGTAAATGACCAGTTTTTACACTGTATTCATTCCAGTAGTACCAGAGTACTGTCCAAACTCTGCCACAGTACAATGGGTACAATAATTGTGCTTTAAGAGGAACCATTTATATAAACTAAAGGCAAAGGTAAGTGGTGTCCCTGAGGCCCCCACTGACCCTTTTAATTAGTTCTTCCACTGATGCACTCTAAGATTTGAATAGTCCAAGCTACTTGTATTTCTTTAAATTAGCTGTTTTGTTTTGCTTTGCTTTTTTCCCTACTTTTATATATGATATAACACACTTAGAAAACTTTTGAAGGGAAGGTAGACAGGGTAAAGGGGGTCAAATATGTGGTGACAGAAAGAAATCTAACTATGGGAGGTGAACACACAGTGTGCATATATATATATATGTATACATACATATACACACACACACACACACACACACACACACACATGCACATATATGCCTTACTGTTAAAGTGTAAAGCTTAAACTTATTGAATTTCGTTAACCAATGTCACCATAAAAAATTAATTAATTAATTTTTAAAAAGAAAAAAAAAAAAAAAGAAAACATTCTCCAATCTCCCCGTCAGGTAAAATTCTCAGCCCGAACATCGTCATCTCTATGAGGGTTTCCTTAATTTTGAGGCAAAATTAACCAGTCCTTCATTACGTTTCAAAAGGACTTTAGCCATGTCTCTACATTAGTGGTTCTTACCAGGGGGTGACTTTTGCCTCCCAGGCAACATGTGGCAGCGTTTTGGTTGTCACAAATGGGGAGGTGGTAGTACTGGCACCCTGCAGGTAGAAGGATGCTGCATTGCACACGACAATGCAATTATCCTCACGACGAAGAATTATCTAGCCCAAAATATCAATAGTGCCGAGGTTAAGCCATACTTATGACCCTGGATCACAATTTCTCTTGCATATATGTCTTCTCCCCTCAGAATATGAGTGTTTATCATGGCAAGATGATGTCTTGTTTATCTTTATATTCCCAGTACATTTCCTGGCACATAGCACATGTTCTATAAATATGTTTGAATGAATGGAAGAGGGAGGAAAAGGAAGGAGAGAAAAAGAAAGATAGAGTGAGGGGGAGGCAAAAATGGACGGAGGAAACATGGAGAAAGTAGGAGTTTTCTCTCCTTTCAGGGAAGCTATGCAGGATGACACGAGCTGCCCATCCCTTCGCACAACATATCCTAGAATGTACATTTACACAGTGTTTAAATTCACGCAGACCGAGGACTTTAGGCTGTGTTAGTTTTTAGCTGAAAGATCTTTGAGGAAATTATTTAATTTCTTTCAACCTACATTTCTTCAGTTGTAAGCTGGGGGAAATGGTTTCACTCTCATTGAGGTGAGTTGAGACGATACATTAACTAGTAAAGCGCTTACACACAGTAAGACGCTGTGAACATCACCCCTTCCCTTCCTTCTCAACGAATATCCATATGGAGAGGTATCAGTTAAGACTTTTCTCAGTATTTTCTATTTCAGTATTTCCGCTTTGTACTTTGGTAAATCTAAGTAGGTTTCTATCATGGTTGTAAAATAAAAACTAGTCATAAAACATTTGTTAGATAACTCGTTATATTATTTTAGATAATGCAACTTAAAGAAACCGTATTTCTAGTCTTTGTTTTCTTGCAAATTTTAAAAAAGTAAGATTACCCTCAAAGAAGGAAGATAAGCCAGAATTACTCATTTCAGATTAAAATTAAAATAATTGAAATAGAATTTAAAGAAAAACTGTAGGAAAAAGTTGGAGTAAATTTTATTTGTAATATGAAACTAAGATCCAATTCTGAAGAATTCTTTATTCTTCATTCCCTAGAACACAAAAGACAGAATTTTTTAAAAGAGGACTTACTTAATTTTAAAGCCAAACAAAGGTCTAAACTATCTGGCCTGATGTAACACAGTTTTTCAAAGGACCTACCTGGCCTGTTGCCACGTAGTCTTTCAAAGGATGCATGGCCAGGCAGAGAATATCATCATCATGACCCAGGTAAAAGCGCTGTGTGTTCTGCTGTCGATTATAAATGACACCCACTGCTGCCACATGGTACACAATTTCACCAATTTGAGTATAAAACAGATTACTTCGACAGTCATAACCTCTGTAACTAAATGTAGAAAACATATCATATATTAACTTTGGCCTTTTTTCTGATAGTTATGAACCATACAGAGAAGTAGGAACCTTTTAGGTCATTCAATTTCTTGTCTTACAAGATACTAAACCATTAAAATAAAATAAAAATATCTCAGATCCCATAAACTTTTATGAATTGCTGATTATAAATAGCTAAATCCTAGCTACTGAATGAAAAAAGCAAGGTGTAGAAAAATGTATATAGCACACTACTAATATGCATAAGTACAATACTAAATTTGTATACTATAAAATAAAAATAGGTGCTTTTTTACAAGTAAAACAGTATAGGAAAGAATAATATATATTTTTATTTGTCTGTACATACATACATATTTCTGGAACTAATAGTGACAACCCTTGGAGTGGGGGAAATGATGGCTAGAAGGCAAAAATTTCGGAAAAAGAGTTTCAAAGTATACCCTTTTATACACATTACTGAACCATGAGACTACATATTCCAAAAATAATCTAAAATTATACACATCCAGAAAAAAGTAGCCAAATCTTCTTTAAAATGATCACTATAATTCCATTCATAGCAACCTGTCTTTGCACTTCAAAGAAAACCAATTCTTAAAACATAACTGCATAGAAATACTGCCTATTTTAACACTGGAGGAAAAATACGTTTGCTAAATCAATCCCCTGAAATTCTTGAAAGCATTATCAGTCAGGTAAGAAAATGATTACTGCACAAGGGGGAGAAAAGAATTGGATCGGAGAATCTGTTGTTCCAGGAAGAAATGTGAGACCTGTACTGCCAGATGTTGTAAGACAATTCGGAAAATGCATTTTATGGAAATTAAAATGTGAAGGCCAAAATGCTCAGGCCAAAATAAGCTACAATATCATTCCAAATCAGACATATTTAGGGGAGATGATAATCTCTTACATTTTACTTATTCATTTGTTTAAAGACAAGAGATCCATTTCTATAAATATAATACTAAACTTTCTTCGAATTAATTTATTTAATAAACACTTATACAGTGCTTATTGTGTACCAGACATTTTTTTTTTTTTTTTTTAGACAAGGTAACCCTTGGTTGACCTGCAAGGACCTTGTCAGCTTATAATCTCTTAACTTTTTTATTTTTTACGCTTACAGCACCTGATCTTCCTAGGTGGTCTCCCATCCAAGCACTAACCAGGCCCGACCCTGCTTATTAGCTTCCGAGATCAGATGGGATCGGGCGTGGGCGTGTTCAGGGTGGCATGGCCATAGACAAGACAACATTCTAAGTCGCCGCCACAACTGACTATTTCCTCCTCATCAGAACCCTATCAAGTAGGTACTGTTATTTCCATTTTACAGATGGGAAAATAGAGACAATGAGAGGTTACATGGTCTACTCGAAATCACACAGATAATAAATGTAAGCCAAAATTCAAACACATAAATGAAAAAGTTTTTTTATACCCATGAACAAAGTGTAATCGAATACTATTTCCTGGAGCCCGTATTCTTCTTTTAGAAGTACCACTCTGTTTCTCTTTGTATTGTTCTTTGAGCTGAGGTAGATCTTCTTTGTAAACCTTGAAATAATGTACACAAGTAGAAATACTTTTAGAATATATGTTGACAAAGATTTTCGTGGATTCCTAAGGTAACTTGCAAACACTGGTTACTACTGATGACTAAAGTTTTAACAACTGTCTTAAATAGGAAGGTACTTTATGAAATTTACTTCCTTGGCAAGACCAAGCTAATTTACATTTTCTATGTGTCACACTGAGAAAAATATATTTAGTGTTCCATGATATTTTTATGTTTCATAAGATAATATTCTAAAGGGAATAAATGGAAGTGTCCTGGGCCAAAAGCTATAGGCAAATATCACGGTCGCACTTAGTGTATCAAGCACTTACTGTCAAAGAACACTTTACACAAGTATACTTTAACTCTTAAAGGCAGAAAACAAATGGCCACGCATTTCTTGGAAAATTAAAAGCCACAAAAGATAAAAGATGAGCAAACAACAGGGAACAAGATAAAGAAGAAACTGGCCTTTTTCAGGGAAAAATCATGTGATAAAAATTACCTGCCGACGATAGGTGAGCTGTGTCTCTTGTTCAATTTCAGAATCCAGTTCTGGAACATCAGACAGATCTGAATCTGATTCATCACTATTAGAGTCAGCCAGACTTTCTGTAATTTTAAAAATGAGACATTTGTTTAAAGAAGATTAATTTCAAAACAGCACTGTGAAATTAATGATTAAGAGCTGACTGTGCCAACTGACATGGAGACAAGCCATAAAACAATCAAATGAAATTACCTATTCCAGTGACACAGATGTCAGTAAACCGTACTAGAGATTATCTTCCTCTCCACTCACTGCAAACTAAACAGCTCCTTTAAATCCCTTCCCTGGCTCCCCAGTGACCGTTACATCAAATTTAAATGTCTGTGCAAATATAAGTGAATATAACCTATAATTAACATGAAAAATAACTAGAAAATACTATATGTAACAAATGAATTAACACCAGATAATTTTTCTTTGTCAAAAAAACTATCTACAAAACCTACATACCCATCTCTCTCAGAGTAAATACATTAAATGCTGGTGTTGCTAATGTAACTGTTTCTTCACTCATCATTTGACAGATTAAAATGCATCCCAAAGTACTCTATCTATATTCCATGCCCTCTGACATCTGACTTTAAACATATAGACCTGATATTTAAGTTTAAAATTTCTACTAATAAGCTATATTGTTAACTTATGAGGCTAGATTATATTTAAATAGTAAAATAGTTATTTGGGGGGTTACTGACAAGTTATTTGACAGAGAAATTATGTTGGCAGTGTGTACTACTACTCACCTTGGGGTGCTATGTGAAGAGCATCTTTCAGTTTTCTTTCAGGAATAAATTTCCACTGAAAGACAGAGTGATCTGCTCCACCAATAGAAATAACCCACTGATAATCATGTGACCATCTGACATTAGTTACATGAGCTGAGTGGCCAATATATTTTTTAAACTTGGCTCCTATAACAAAAATATACCTTTAAATTGATAAATGCCAATGTACAAACATACCGCCTCAAACAATTTCTATACCTAAACCAATGCATCCTCTTTCCACTGTCTTATGACCAAAGAGAAAAAAACGTTAATTCAAAAATTTGTTGAATGAACAAATGATCTTACTTCAAGGGATGTAAATATTTGTTCTACTGACTCACAAATACAATTTGATAGAAACCACGGGGCTGTGAGGCATGATCTTACTGCTTTAAAAAAAAGCCTGCAGCCACAAGGGGATCGATTTTTTTCATATTAAGATATTTAATGTTTCGGTTTGACCTTTGGTCTTAAAGTGATGTTCAACCAGTCTACTCCACCTCCCACAATTCTCAGCCCCAGCAGCCACAGAATCCTTTTACGACCTCAGTCATCAACAAAATACTTGCACACCTTATACGACAACATATAAAAAGGATTACAGAATATCACCAAATGGAATTTATGCCAGAAGAGCAACGGCTGACGCCACATACAAAAATTGACCCATGTAATATATCATATTAATCATTTTTAAGTCTCTATATTTTGTATAATGTCCTTCAATATGGGTCTGTCTAATGTTTCTTCATGGTTAAATTCAGAGGAGGTGTTTCTGGCATAAGTGATGTGTCCTTCTAGATGCATCATTTCAAAAGGGCTGCCATTCTATCATTAATGAAGTTAAATTGTATTATTTGCTTAAGGTGGTATACACCAGATTTCTTCCATGATAAAAGAATTGTTTAACTTTTTGGTTAGATTTTTAAAAATCTGTATGATAGGAACCACTTTTATAGTTCTAGGTTCAGAATACAGTCTCTGTATCTTGCTTAGATAAACTTGATATTTGGCAACATACATCCTTGTTAAAGTACACTGAATACATAATGTTTGGCCTCGTTTTGAAAACATTTTAAAAGTTTTATATTAAGTTATACAAGGCCTGTATGTCTAGATGGCAAAGCTCTCAATTAAAATCTAGAGAAAAACTTTTACCTTGGTCATAAATTTAGGGATCAAAGCATGAAAGATTTGACCAGAATTTATCTAAAATTACAGCTTACTGCTGCTTAACAGTAACGCTGTTATTTTAGGAATCAATTTTTCTTTTTTTGTAGCTGAATAGAAATCAGTTATTTCTAGATGGATAACCTGCCACAGTTCACCCAGTGGTTTAAGGTAAGATTCAGTCCCATATCCTTTATATGTGTTAATGATTCAGTCCCATCTCATTTTAATGTGTTATGTGCCCAACAAGAGGACTGTGGTTACTACTCCCTTTGATGGGGCCCTTTAAACACTCTGAGGCACCAGAGAGTCTTAAGAGGTAAAGCCAGAGATTCCAGCAAATTAAATTCCGAGTTTTTAAGATGTACTGATTTTGTTATATTTAGGGCTAACGAAGAAGAGAGATCTGAACATCTATTCTAACTGACAATGCTGCATGAGAGCCCCAAGAGAGCTGTAAATAACCCTGTAAGTCCCTTCCAAACTGTTTGCTCCGTGACTTTTCAAAGCTCAGTTCCTCTGGGAGAACCAAAACAGCACAACAGGAAAGTTATGAAATAAGTCTAAGAGAAGCCAGTTACTTCAAATCAAAGGGACTGTGTTAATAATTATTTAATAACCAGCACTGTTTATATAACTATGATAAATGAATATCTTAAAAGTGAACCTAGACACATTTTTCATGAAGTGACACTGACTCACCAGAACCAAGCATACATTCCTACATGCTTCCAGAATTCCCCGTGATTATCCTGCGTCACTATGCCTATGACACCAAAATGTAATAGTCTATTTAGCTCTTACCTCCTCTAATAAACTATAAGCTCTTTGAAGATGGGGTAGTATCTTGTTCACTACATCTCTCTAATACCTGGTACAATGCAAACACCCATTAGGGGAGGGAGGGAGAGAGAGAAAGAAGGAAGGAAAGATCACTTTTTCCCTTTACTCTGCCTTGACTCTTGAGTTGGAATGCTAGATCGTAGAGGAGGAAAGAAGTGTAATGAAGGGAACTGAGTGGGCAAAAAACATGACTCCAACCTTATAATTCACAGATGGGGATGCTATGATGTAAAGAATATTAGCGTTGAAATCAAAAGACTAGAGCTCAAGTGTCAGCTTGACTACTTAATAGGACAGGAGCTGGAGCACATCACTTCTCCTGGGCTCCATTTCCATTTTAATATAAAATGGATTATAAGCTCTCAAAGTCTCTTCATTATGAAAACTCTTATGATAATGATAAAATAGTGAAGGCCTAAACAGTATGTTATCAATTAGGACTAACATCTCAGAGAAAAGATTTATCAAGGCAAACCAAAATAGTCATAGAAGTCTTCCTAATTTAAATACGAAAAGAATAATAATTCTTGGTAGGATAAAGTAATATACTAAAATATTTATATTTTGATGGTCTCATTTATTTTTTAATTTCTTTTAGGGATATTTGAACACAAAGCTAATAAATTGCAGCCATATGACAAAAATTTTTCCCCCATTTACTATGTTTTAATGTCCTTAAAACTTCTTGATATAAAATATGAGAATATCTTTCTTATAAGAAATTCTTCCTTCCCAGAATGTCTTTCTTAATCTAGTAAGAGAAAGAATTTCTTAATACATAAAACAGCACTATTTATTTAAAAAAAGAGAGAAATAAATTTGACTACATTGAAATTAAGAAGAGGTCGACAAAAGACATTAAGAAAATAGAAAGACAAGTAAACTGGGAAAAGACATTTGCAGCCCATAAAAATTACAAATTATTTGTATCTGGAGTATATAAAATAACTTCAACAAATCAATAAAAGAAACAACTATATAGAAAAATGGCAAAAGATAGAAACTGTATTTGACAGAAAAGGAAATGCAGAAGACCAAAGATATCGGAAAAGATGGTCAACCTTATTAGTAGTTAGACAAATTAAGACCACAACATAATGACATTTACATTACCTAGATTTACAGAAATTAAAAAGTGTGGCAATGCCAAGTGCTGAAGAGAATGTGGGTCAACAGGGTTTATAAAATGATATAAACTCTTTAGATAACCATTTGGCATTTTCTTATAAATTCTCTATGACCCAGCAATTTTGCTCCTAGATATATATCTTTGAGAAACTTGCACAAAAGACTGGAAATGACCCAAATGTCCATTAACAGGAGAATAAATACATGAATTGTAGCATATATTCACGGCACAGTACTTTGCAGCAGTGAAAAACAAATACACTAGAACTACATGCACAAAATAATTTTTACTGAAGATTTCTAATAAAGCATACTCTATATCTACAATGAAAATTATCTTGTGCTCTGCTTTATTTGGTTTCCAGAAAGCTCACATTCAATTTTCATGTTTGACTACTGTCATTTTCTTTATCTGATTTTAATACTATGGTACTTCTATTTATATTTCCCCTGGTACTATTTCTCTCTATATATAATTATTGTAGTACTTATGGACCTGTTACAAGTTAACTCAAATACTTTATGGAACAATGCATGCAATAAAGACTAATAAAGACTAATACTAATTTCGTTTAATTATCCCCAGGACTATGAACAGAATGATTAATATTATTTTAGAATAGATCCAAGAAAGGTGTAGAAAATAACCCCTTATTTTTCTTAACCCTAAGATTATAGAAAATAAACAAATGTCAAAAAGAATATGTTAGGATTTAAGCAAAAACACACTCACACGTGAAAACCAACCAACAAACCAATTGATTCCAAACTATGACCTGAACTTGTACAGCTTTTTCAGAATTCTTGAGAAAAAGACAAGAAAAATGTCTCCTAAAAGATATATATGTTCAACTAGTTAAATAATTAAGATAATAAGCCATGAAAAAAGTAGAACTAGCATTGTACAGTCTGACTATAAAAAGCAATTTTAGAAGTGGGGAGAAAAATTATTCTTTAAAAAGAAAGAGGTATTAGTTCATTCATAATATATGGACTCAAAAATAATTTTCTAATAAAAACTTCCTGTTCAACAATATAACATGACAGTAATTTTTAATTAGCAAACTAAAAAGTAGCTAATTCTGTTCATTTTCAAGAAACCCTTCACTAATCAATACACATATTTTTAAAAAAATATAAACTCTCTTATTTATCTCAAGACTAATGTTTTGCAAGATCTTTAAAGTCTTTTATAAGACAGAGGTTACTAAATAGCATTTTGAAAGAAAAGGTACCTTTTCTTAAACAAGGATATCGGAATAATTTTACAATTCCATAGTCATCAGCTGTAACTAAAACTTGGCCAATATAGTTTCCATCTACTGAATTTATATCATTGGTATCTGAATACTTGGGCCAAATTCCATTTACTTCAACGCCTGAAACACATGTCCACGAAGCCCAGTGAACACCTTTTATTTCTTCTTTATTTGTCACTTCTTTTCCTCCTAAAAATAAATCAAAGTCTTAATTTAAGAAATTATTTCATTTAATTTTTACTCAAGCATAAATTGTACTGATAACATGGTAAACTCCAAAATTTAAATAGCTTCCCGCTCCAGTTAAAGTAGAAAGCATGAACAGGTAGGCAATATGGTAAGAAAAGAAGAAAATTAAATGCAAAGAATTTTTTTAGAAGCCACTACTGATTATACTGGTTCAGACACACACACAGATTTGATTATGATGGGCTTAGCAGGTTCTCCCATGTGGAAAATAAAACTGAACCCTGTTAAAATCATGCTACAGATTAGTCACAATAGGGTAATTTAGAAGAAAAAGTAAAAGCTAGAAGAAGGTGGCCAATCGAGTATTAAAAAAGAAACCTAAGAAGGTACGTGACTGAGAAAGAGAGAACACTGAAAAGGACCGAGAAAGGAAAAAGAGTGGGAAGTAACACACGTTACATTAGGTAACTCGACTTTAAGATTCGATCTTCATTAATGCAGACTGTTAATGAAAAACTTTTGGGGGAGATGTATTAATTATGAATCTAGTCTTTTCAAATAAATTATTGGAAAACAGTAACTAAGCATTATACTAAAAGTACTGAAAGATAATATTTTGATAATTACTTTTATTCTTTTTAAATCTTTGATGGAAACTTTTTTGAATTTAGTTTGTTAACTCTATTATCAGTATTTACAAATTTTATTTGAGGTAACCACAAAAACGCAAACAATTGATGGTCAGACATTTGTAGCAATTATATTTAATTAGTTCCACCTATAAAAATGGATTTTGACATAATAGGACAGCCTTATAGAAAAGATGACAATGCCTAAAATATTAGCTCAAATCTTCACTGATGTCCTATAATCAAATGTAACTTACACTCTGCTTCTAGTGAAATTCTAAAATATATTATAGGAACTAAAAATCTATAAATTATATATAATTTACTAGAAATCTGTACCTGGCATCCTATAAAAAAGCCTTTTACCGTTTCCATCATTTGTCTGTAAATATCTACTGTCTGAGGACCAGTCCAGATGAGTGATGAAACTTAGTGATCCCACACATTCCCCAAATTTTTTATAACGTTGAGCAACTCCATAAATGTCAACTGAGCTGTCATTGCATCCAACAGCAAGGTAAGTTCCATCTGGTGAATATTTTAACTCATGAATTGCTTCCTTCCTATCTTTAATATGTACAACTTCTGTCATATCTCTGTAAAGGAAAAAAAAAATTAGACCACATGAAAAAATTTATTATAGAATTAGTTGTTTTCAAATGTGTCCAAAATGATTATGAGGCTGTATCAAGTATTTATAAACCATAAAACAAAAGTGAATGAGACCAAGTAGTATTAATTCAGAAATAATTATTTTGCTGAACAGAAATATATGATTATAATATATGCTGGAAGCAGAGAAAAATGCTGAATTTCACTTCCTAAATTACTTTAAGTAGTTTAGAGAGTCATATTAAATTTCTGGAGCCACACAATAAAGAAATAAAGTCACAAATTTTTATGCTGAAGTTCCTTGTAAATATTGAGTTTATTTAAAATGTTTCATTATAAACACCATGGTTTTCAAATCTATGTTTATAACGAGCCAAATATGCAAAATTGCAGTTAGGAAATAAAGGAAGGAGGAGTTTATATCATTTCAGTAATACATTTGAATATATTTCTTTATATAACTACCACTAGTAATTTTTATTTCAACCTCTTTGACCTTTTTTGATAGAATACAAATTCTTTCCAATTAGGGACCATGTCGACCAGCAAAGTTAAACATTTTTTCAATGATGCCTTATAACTGAGTTTCCAAAATAATGCAGGTGTTGTAACAGCTATAAAAATGGAGAAACGCTTAGTTTAACACCATTGAGTTTCCAAAAGTCGTGGAGCTGGTGGGGAAGGGAGAAACGGGACAGCGACGGAGGAGGGGCAGGAGGAAGCGAGAATCCTTCTTTCCAATTAAGGCCAGGGTCTTTTTCCCATATATTTTTTGCATTACCAGTCTGAAATGCTCCAGGTGATTTCAAAAAAGACATTTGAATGGCTATTTCTCAATTTTTAAAGTTTCTAAATGGACGAGTTAAAGCAATCAAACTCCAATTTCTTCCAGTAACACTTACTAACTACTCGCTTTGTTTTAAGCACATGGAATGTAAAGATGAACCCATCTTCTGTGAGAGATGGATATGAAGTTATTATACTTAATAACCAATAAAGAGTGGTGAGTGCTCAAAAGGTATTGTGTGAAGTTCTATAAGAAATACTGAAAAAAGGTTAAAGACTAAAGGCAGGAAGGGACAAGGAAAAGTGATATCTATTTTAGCATAAACCTGAGGAGTTGAGTAAGTACAAGAGAGGGAAGGTTTTACAGTAAGAAGGTACAGCATCAACAAAGGCACGAAAATATGCAAGTGTACGGCACGAAGCAAATAATGTAACATGGATACAAGATGAGTGGGAAAGGTCATGATTGTTGGAGTTAAAGAGAACAATTGAGGACGATGTGTGACATCTGATATACTGCCCCAGAGTTTGTGCTTTGCCCTCGTGTAAATCATATAAAAGAGATCGAAAATGAGCCCTTTGGCCAGAGGAAGGATGAGATGACCTAGGGAAAAAATACAGACTAAGAAAAGCAGAAAGCCTAGGTCTGAACTTTGAGGCATTCCAATATTTATTGCTAGGCAGAAAATAATTAGCTTATAAAGAAAATGGAGCCAAAGTAGTAGGCTGAAAAGAAACAGAATTAACATCCAAAGCCAGAGAAGAGAACATTTTGAGAAGGAACAAGTAGTTAAGGGTTGGGTCAAATACTGCTGAGAATCAATGTAGATGAGAACTGAAAAATGTCTCCTGGCTTTAGTGACAGGGTACTCTTAGTGAGGGTTTTTCAATGTAAAGAGAGGGCAAAAGCTATATTGGAATGGGGGTAGAAAGTTAATAAGTTAATTGGAAGAAAAGAGAGATAGTAAATTAGGCAGTTTTTTTGAGAATTTAACTGTGAAAGAAAAGAGAGTAGAAATGTGATATAACTACAGAGAGACTTAAATTTTAGGCAAAAATTTTAAGATAGGACTGACTTGATATAGTCGATTTTTTTGACATAGGGAAGAGGCATGTTTGAGGGGGATTTTTTCAAAGCATGAAGCTACTAATAACAACAAAGCTTGATGCTGCTAATAACAACAAATTTAAAAACGTCATCCATTTTTAAAGCCTCAATGTCCCTTCCATCACCCTCCCCACCTTCAATGGGGATCATTACTGAAAATCAATACTACCAAGGAGTAAAGATCAGGACCCAAATTTATAGCTTAATCTACTAAGCATTCTTAACTCCCAAAACGAAGGTTTCTGAGTTAACTTAATTTTCCGACAAAGCCATTTTTATAAATATATTTTTTGATATTTAATGAAACTAATACCTGAAATAAATATATATTAATAAAAAAGGAAATGGGCAAAAACAATTATACATTCTACCTTACTTAGATACCTACTGTTTCTATTTTTGCCCTAATACCATACCTTACTCTAAGTACAGTGAAAGAGCCATCCTTCATTCCGAGAGCAAGATGGATTCCATCTACATTTACAGCTGCACAGCGAATTGGTTCTTCCATGTTACACCTTGCTATTAGTGCATGATCTACTAGGCTCCATATCCTGTAACATTTAATGAAAAGATAGTTATAGAATAAAAGAATAGTTAACTAGTGTTTGCTTAAAAACGATAGACTATGAAAAGATTTTAGTTAAAATAATAATCTCATCTTAAGCAAGACAAATCCAGATTTTCAACTATATGCTTCATGGCAAGGAATCCTTATCTATGAAAATAGGAATACTGTTCATGATTAAAATGACAAGAGTTGATAGAATCCTTTATTTTTAAAACAACATAATGACACTGATATTTTCCAATTATTCATTTCAGATGATTCCTACCTTGATCAAAGGAGGGATCATATATAATATAGTGATATATGACATACACTATATATATAGTCTCTTAAATTAAGGATGACACTTAAGACTATGCAAATTCAGTCTATTCAAGACTCTAATGTTGGAAATCTACAACAAAAAGTAGAAAATACTCGTTGTTTTAAAATTAAGAATTATACTTCCAAATAATCTAAAGGACAAAGGCAAAATCCTAATGAAAATTAGTTAATATTTTGAAGTAAGCTATAACAGAATTGTTTTATATCAAAACTTGTGGGATATAGCTAAAATAGTTCTTAGGGAGGAACTTGGCAGATCCTATAAAAACAAAAGCTATAACTTAATGAACAGGCACCTACCCCAAAATGTCCAGAAAAGATCAGTAAAACTAAGATTTTTTAAATGTTTTCATAGCAGTATCTGTTTTTAAAAAGTTCTGTTTTCATAGCAGTATCTGTTTTTAAAAAGTTCTGTTTATTGCTGTCCTACAGGAAAAATTATTTTGTATATTGTTTTTATATCCAGGAAAATGTGCTAAATTCTCTTTAATTCTAATAATTTATCTGTATTTTCCACATATACAATCATAACATCTACAAATAACAGTTGTTTCTTCTTTTCCAATCCAAATATCTCTCTTTATACATAAATATATTTTATACTACACACACGCGCACACAACACACAAACACACACACACACGTATTTGGCCTTACCATGCTGACAAAGACGTCTAGTCTACAGCTGTATGTAATGGCGAAAAAATATAATGGTAAAAGTGGGCGTCACTGTCTCCTGATTTTAAAGGAAAGCTTTCAATGTTTTAAGATTATGATATGATAAAAATGTGATATTTACTGAAGACTTTCTATGCTCTACCATAGGGGTCGGCAAACCACAGCCTGTGGGCCGAACTGGGCCCAGTGCCCGTTTTTGTACAGTCTGCAAACTAATGGTTTTTACATTTTTAAACGGTTGAAAAAAAGTTAAAATAGCAACGTTTTTGAGACATGAGAAAATTGACTTCTAATAAAATTCAAATTCGTAAATTGAGTTTTATGGGAACACGGCCACTTTTGTTTGCATATTGCCTATTACTGCTTTCGCTCGATCGAGGCAGATCTGAGTCACTGCAAGAGTCGATGGGAGACAGTGAGTGACACATCCCTCTGCACGGCTCCTTCAGCGCGCTGGGAATTGCAGTAACACGGTTTTAACTTGATAGAATTTCGAGTGCTACCAGAATTAACATGTGGTGACATTTTATTATTTTTAATTTCTAGTACAAACCCATCATGTCAAAACAGGAAGAAAAAAAAATGAACTTTGAATTCTGCATTTTTAAGGCACAGTGGAACACGGATTATATTGTTATTGAATTAGATGGTAAAGCATTGTGTTTGTTATGCAATGACACGATAGTTGTCCTAAAAGAATACAAATAAACATTGCCAGATCAAGCACTCATCACAGTATTGTAAACTCACAGGAAAGCAATGGTCAGAAAAATTAGAAAATTTAAAACAAAATATCTCACTGCAGAATTTCTTTACAAATTTGAAAATGAAAATGTTTCAACAAAAATAAATCTCTGAATGGTTCATCTGTTAGCCAAGCAAAGAAAGCTGTTTATTAGTAGTGGATTAAGTAAGTCATTTTGGATTGCAGCAGCTGAAGAAAGGTGTCCAGAGAAAATAAATTTAAGACTATTAGCTTTTTGGTGAGAACATTTGTTCAAAGAATTGAGGGTGTTGGGAACAACACCAACAGTTAATTAAAAAACAAAGCAAATAGTTTTAAGTGGTTTTCCTTGAATACTGATGAGTCAACAGATGTCACAGATAGTACTCGGTTGTTTATTTGAGGAGTCGATGCCAAGTTTGAAGTAATGAACAGTTAGCTTCTATGAACAGTATGTGTGGAACAACAGGCTAGAATATTTTCAAAGGCATCAGAGAGAAAGCACTAATCTAATACAACGTAAAGCGTAATCAAATGGTGGTAAACAATATGTATAGGGGAAAAAAGGCTCAAATTTATAAAGCCTGTGAAAATGTAAGGTGTTGAGCTTAAACAACCAAATATTTCTCCAGAAAAATGGGTTTATTTGGGAACAAAGAAGAATTGCCGCTGGAGACACTGCAGTCTAAAGGCAAACCACACAAGTCCCAAGAAACAAAAGAGAGGAAATTTTAAAAGAGGAGAGAGAAACAAGGAAAGCTATTATAAACAGTTCTTCCCGTCCACCTCTGTAACCAAAGGGTGTGAGAGCTCCCCCTTCTGGCCTCCTGACTCATTTGAACCCATTTCCCATTTAGGAAAAAGAAGCGCCCACGTTAATTTAATTTTACATAAACATACTCTTTGAGGCTGAAGCAAACCTGACTAGTTTTCAATGTGAAAATAAAATATAAAAACTGTTCTTACAGTTATTTCCAAACAGAACTTGTCTCTAATCTTCATGTAACAGAAACGTATATGATGATCAGTATTTCATAATTTTTTTTCATGTGGTAAATTTCAAAGCACGAAACAACAGGAAGCAGAACACCTAGTATTTGACATTTTCAGCAATCAAGGGTTACTATATTTTGTAAATGATAATACCACTACTAAAAACTTAATGCTATAAACAGAATGTCATTTGTTTCCAAAGACTAACAACATAGTAGGGATACAAAATTAATAATAAAAGCGATATATCCCGTGGCAAACTTTGGGGTAAGGTAAGGACTGTAATTCGCGAGATATCTTGGGGTAAACACTGCAGCTGCAAGTACCACCAGTGAGTATTCTCAGGGCAAATGGGAAGTGGGTTAAATGAGGTTTCTATTCATTAATTTTTGCAAAGCCTATGATTATTGATTATATTATTCTTTAGCAAGTATTCTGCAAAACGTTTTTTTGACTCATGTTTTAGAACCTAAAGTGTTGACCATGAACTTCATTTGCTTTGTGGATTTAACGACTGTCAGTTCTGAATTTTTGTCAGTGATAGAAGCTAAAAATCCTGACTTGCCCTACCAAACAGCAGTTTAATGGCTCAGCATTAATAAAGTTTTAGGATATTTTGATTTCAGAGACACGAATGAAATTTTTCTGAACTAGAACTGCCCTCAACTATTATTAAACACTGAATGACTTTGGAAATTAGCTTTTGCTGCAGATTTGATACTGTTTCTTAATGAATTCAATCTAAAATTATAAGCAAAAGCTCTCATATGTACAACTTATATATACTGTGGTAAAGTTATCTGGACAACAGTTAATGTTGTTTAAATAATACCACCAAGCTGCTTTATATCCCTCCTGTGCTATCAAAACTTGAAGCAAGAAACAAAATCTCCATGTTCCCACACAAATCTGCTGGGGATATTTTAGCAGAGCCTAATCTATAGTTCTAGCTGGCTGTGTTGGACCACCTTCCCAGGGCAGCTCTAAGCCCTGACTTCTGCCTCTATGCCCCGAGAAGGCCATTAATCTAACGCAAGCATATTCAATGGGAAAAAAATGCTCTCAGGATAAAAGAGGCTTTGGCTGACTGATGCTCCTAAATACTCACAATTTGGCCAACAGTTCCTTACTACCTCGACTGTTCTTTGAACATTTTTTTCAAGTGACTTACACTTTAACCAGCATTTTTAGGTGTTTTTAATGGAAGTGTTCTTTCCAAGTAACTTGCTCACCAATAACAGACAAATCTGAGCAATTACTTTTTTAAAAACCAGTTGCCGTTTTTTCAACAGCTGTGCAGCAGCTGGTAATAGCAGTTCATCTAAAATGAAAGGAACTGTAAAATAGTTCCTAGCAAAGCACATGGGTAAAGTGTAACCATATAAACAGAGCTATGGCATCTTCCACCTCCATAAAATCAAGTAGCACAATGACAGTAAATGGAATGACTGATTAACAGACCTTTAAAAAAGTGGTTCTCTGGAAAGAATTAGGTTGCATCCCCATCTTCTTACACACACTTGAGTAAATTTATGCTGATTAGGACTTAGACATAAAAAATAAAACCACTAATGTATGAAAAAAATATGTGGAAAAACTAACTTTGGAGAAGATTTCTTTATGATAGAAAAAGCAAGTCATTAAGAAAATGTTGATAAATTCAGCTACATAAAACAAAATAACAAGAAAAAAACATTTTTTTTTACAACAAAAAACTACCTAAGTAAAAAAACAACTAAACTGGTGGAAATTGTTTGCAACTCACATCACAAAGGGTAAATATCCATCATATATAAAGAGCTGCAAAAAATAAAGGAGAAAAAGGATACACAATTCTACAGAAAAAAAGGCAAGAAATATGAACAGATCATAGAAAAGATTCTAAGGAACTAATTATTTTTTAAACTAGTAAATGGGAAAAAATTAAGTTCTTTTGTCCTTTTTCTGTACAAATTATACCCAGAATAATCAAACAGGTGATGAGAAGAAATTCTCTTTATAAAAATACGGTAGCTAACAAATTTAACAAATGATAAAGTTAGAATACCACCATTTGAAATTCTTAATGAAATAACAGATCTAGGTAATACATTCTCAACAGGCATAATATTACCTCAAAAGGGCTAAAGATCAGTTCTTAAGGATGAAAATCTTAAATATTATAATGGTTTGTGATTCTCTAAAGGGCCACAGTACAAAAACAGATATACAGTTTTTTGTAGTGTTAAAATTTCATGCAGAAGAGGTGTGATTAGGGGGAAAAATGTCTAAAAAGTCTCATTAGGAAAGCAAAAAGGTTGAGAAACACTGATCTATATAATAGCCATCAATGGCTGCTAATACAACAAAAATAAATAAATAAAAAGAGAAACTACGTATTACATACCATTAAAGAGGGATATACATTATTACCTAGGAAATAATCTTGGTAAAAATTCTTAACTGCATCTCATCAAACCTCTACATCTATCAGTTTACAGGATACATGGAAGAGAGAACATGTTAAAAAAAAAAAAACACTGAGTATGCAATTAACCAAATCCAGCACGTGGAGAGCTCTAGAAGGCAAATACTTTCTTCAACGAATAAACTGTAAGAAGAAAAAAGGAAAGGAAGGAAACTGTAGAATAAAAGAGATTTAAAGATAGATCAACAATTGCAATATATGGACCTTATCTGGAGCCTAAGAAGCCAAAGAAATGCTGTCTAATAACAATATTGTGATGATGTTTAGAGCTATCTTTTAGAGATACAAATGGAAATAATTACACATGAAATGAGGAGAAAAGACAATGACAAAGTGGAAAAAGTATCTCAACTCATATCACTGACCATTGGTTCTCAAACTTCACCACACATAATAATCACTTCGAAGGCTTATTAAACCAGATTGATGAATTTCTGATATTAGGTCCTAGATAAAGCATGAGAATTTGCATTTATTACAAGTTCCCTGGTAATGTTGATGCTGCTGGTCCAGGAACTACAGTCATAGAAAGAGGGCTACTTTCTTTAAAATGTAGACAGATTTTGTCAGATCCTATTTAAAAATAATTAGAAAAAGATCAATGAACTATTAGATAATAGGCAAAGAGATTGAGCAGATCACAGAAAAGAAAATGCAAATTTCCTCTAAACATATGAAAACATACTCAACATCCATCAATATGACAAAAATGCATGTTTTCAAAAACACAAGATATCATTTTTCACCTTTGGGGTAATTATTAGTGTTGGTAAGGGTGTGGGAAAACAGGCACTGTCATACACTGCTGATATGTATGATAGGTATATAAATTGTTACTGACTCTGTGCAAGGCATTATCTATCAAAATTTTAAATGTATATATCCTATCAACAAAACAAGTAATTGCAAATGTTGAGGAGGTTCTGAGGGAAAAAGGAACCCTCATATACTGTTGATGGATATGTAAATTGTTAGAGCCACTATGAAAAATAGTATGGAGGTTCCTCAAAAAATTAAGAATAGAATTACCATATGACCCAGAAATCCCTCTTCTGGGTATCTACTCCTCAAATTCGAGAACATTTATCCATAAAGATATATGCACCCTGACATTCACTGCAACATTATTCACAGTAGTCAAGGTATGGAAACAAGTGAAGTATCCTTTGACAGATGATCAGATAAATAAGATGAAGTACATATATACAATGGAATATTACTCAGTCATAAGAAAAGATGAAATACTGCCATTTGTGACAACATGAGTAGATCTTGAGATAATCATGCTAAGCGAACTCAGAAAACGTTGAGGACCGTATGATTTCACTCACATGTAGGATATAAAACTGAAAGCAACAAATGAACAAGACAAACAAAAATCATAGACACAGACAACAGTTTAGTAGTTACCAGAGGGGAAGGAGGTGGGAGAGGAGGTATATTATCAGTAAAGGGGGTCAAATATGGTGACAGAAGATTTGACTTAGGGGGGTAAACACACAATGCAATATACAGATGATGTATTACTGAATTGTACACTTGAAACCTGAATAATTTTATTAACCAATGTCACCCCAATAAATTGAAAAAAAGAAAAATGAAAATAGAATGTATATATGCTTTGAACATTGCTAAGAATTTACCACAGAGATATTTGTATTTACACATGTACAAAATGGCGTAGGTATAAGGATATTCATTGCAAGCATTATATTTAATAGCACAAAACTGGAAGAACCTAAACTCCCAACAATAATGGATTAGTTCACAGTGGCCAGGACATGGAAGCGACCAACGTGTCCTATGATAGATGATTAGATAAAGAAGATGTAGCACATATAACAATGGAATACTGCCATCAGATGAAATATTACCATTTGCGACAATATGGATGGATCTTGAGATAATCATGTTGAGCGAAATAAATCAGATGAAAAGTTGAAAACCATATGATTTCACTCGTGTGTGGCATATAAAACTGAAAGCAACAAACAAAACGACAAACACAGACTCATAGACATGGACAATGGATTAGTGGTTACCAGAGGGAAGGAGGGTGAGGGGAGGTAGAGAGTGGTCAAAGGGGTCAAATATTTGGGGACAGAAGGAAATCTAACTTTGGGTGGGGAACACAATGCAATATATATATGACATACTGCTGAACTGTATACTTGAAACTTATTTGATTTTATTCATCAGTGTCACCCTAATAATTTTTAATTAAAAAAAAATAATAAGTACATACTAAGAGAAAAAAATAGATTAGTTGAAAAAAATCACTGTATATCCATGCAGAGGAATATTACATGGTTGTTAAAAAGGTGTAGGTAGCTCTGTAATATTCTGATATGGAAAAAACTCCAACTTATGTTTCTAAGAAAAAAAATCTTAAAATAGTTAATTCTATTAATTTTAAGTGCCTATTAACTGTGCTCATTTGTTATACCACAAGCTGATTAACTTTAAATCTAAGTATTTAAAAAGTGTTTATGTTTATCTGAGTACAAATTCCAGCCTATGCAATTATTTTATAATTTGCTTACCTGACTGAACGATCATCACTTCCAGTCACAGCCAAAGGTTTAGTAGGATGGATGGCAAGTGCCCAAAGCTCACCTTCACAATGCCCTTGCATAATTAGGAAAGGTTTATTTCTTTCATGCACCACAATTTCAAAAATTTCACTGTCCTGTGTTCCAACTAGGATGTGGTCACCCCGCCAACAAACACTCCTCACAGACAAACCTAGTCAAAAGTGAATTGTATTTAAGATCAATGCTGTAATAACAGAATACCGGTTGCCTAAATCAATATTAATTTTTATTCCTTTTTATACCTTAGATGTAAGATAAAAGGAATATGCAAGTCTTTGATCCATACATCTTCTTCAATTATCTATACTGTTTTCTACATGGACTACTTTTCTCTTTTTATATACCTAATTGCTACCCATCCTTCAAGACATACACTCTTCTTCCTTATTAGACAATTTCAGTCATAGTCAAACTACTTCCCTCAACCAGAATCTTACAACACAGTTTACACCATCTGAAAAGTAAGTATTTAGGAATTACCTTTATAGAACTTTATTTTCCTCTTGTAATAATCAGACTTTTCATGTGCCTATATTCCATTTGCAACCTGCTCAGAAAATCATTAAGAGAGACTTCTACTTTTTCTGTATACTCTACAATCCCTTTTGTAACCTTGGGAAAGCTAGTATTTCTCTCAGTTTTCTTATCTGTATAATATGACTAACAGAGACACTGTGTACAAAAGCTCTCCCAATCCTCAACACACTTTATTTTCAACAGTTTATTTGCTAAACAGTTACATTTAGCATTCTAATAGTAAAATGTTTTCAAAATCCAAGGTTACCAAAGTAAGTACTTATCACATCTCTTTATGGGTCGCATTTTAACAGTCATCAGACAACAAAAGAATCTTTGACATAACAGTAAGCCTAGACTGTCTTTAGGCAAAGTTTCTCCTCTTCAGTAGAATTTCAATTAAATGCATACATTTTAAAGGGCAAATGTCTTATTTCTATTTACAAAACATACATTTATATTTACTAAAAGAAACAGATGATCTTTGGTATATTTAGAATTTGCCTGCTAATGAGATATTTATTTTTTATTACCTTTGTATCCCTGGTCTGTTTCCCTGAGATCAATCACAGTAATTGGTTTAAAAGTTAAATCCCAAAGACGAATGCAGCCATCTCTGCCACCAGTAGCAAAGCCTTCTTCACAAGCATTCATGCTAAAAATTCCTGCCTAGAAGAGGAAATAAAATAATTTAATAACATATACTTTTTAATAAAATCTACGAGATGAAGGTAGAAACCCACTTTAAAAGCTTTTGATGTGACACAGAAATAAGCCAATATATCAGAAAACACAAAAATCTACAAATAAATGTATACATAGGAACTCAATATATGATCAAGGTGGTATTTAATGATATGGGCCTAACATAAAATAGTTAAACCTTACACCATGTATAAAAATGAATTATAGATATAAAATTCCAATTGTAAAAAAATAAGACAAATACGTTAGAAAAGAATCAGAACACTTATATAATTTTGGGCTGTGAGAGACCTTCTAAAAATTTTCATATGAGAAAAGATATAAGCAAAGACAGACTGGGGAGATATTTGCAATGGATATGACTGTCAAGAGATTAATATCCCTAATATACAAATAAATAAAGGAAAGAACGTTCAACAAAAAAGAGCAAAGAATATGAAAAGCAGTTTAATAGAAAAGGAAATTCAAGTAGTCAATAAATATAAGAAATTTCAGCAATAGACAGGAAACAAAGTAAAACAAGAAATTACAATTTTTCCCCAGAAGACGAGCAAAAATTTACAATACTGGTCACATCTTGTGCCGATGAATATGAGGATGAACTGGTATTTTCCTATGTTGATGGCGAAGATGTGAACTGCCACAACCTTTGTGGACGAGAAACTGGCATTTCTGGTCTTTAGGCAGTTTGCTTAAAGCAAGTCCTGTGTAAGTGTTTCCTGAATATATTTAATACGTAATAGTGGTTCACATTAATATATTTAATAACTTTTCTAGTCAGGATCTTACTGTTCACAGTGTAGTAGCTCCGTAGCTTTACTAGGTGAGGGACCCAACTGCTAAAAAGCCCACATCAAAAACCATCACCAGTTTTAAAAACAGATTTTTCCCCCTGATTTGATAACTTAATTATATGAGAATCTCATGAAGTACAAAAATTAAATTCCTTTGCTGCTCACTTAATAAATTGATATTCAAATTAAAGTTACTTTTTTCTAGAAGTGTCCCCCGATTTTCCACTGGTAAATTAGCCAATAAAGCACTAGCTTTATGTCAATGTGGTTAACCGAGAATTCTTTTAGATTGAATTTAACACGCTTTTTTTTAACACTACTCTGAGAAAGACACCATACTAAAGAAATGGTTTGAACAAGATCCTGATTAAACTAATTTAATAAACATTCTCGTGTCTGATTGGATATTTCTTCATTGAAATCTTAAAAACAAATAGACAAATTAATTCAGTTACAACATTTTTCAAGTAACTACACTGATTAGAAAGTTTACTATTATGCAATCTTTGGTTCTAAGACAAAAAGACAGTTAACATCTAAAAGTGTTTAAACTATTTAAATATACTTACAGTATGGGCTCCTTGTATTGTTCGTATAAGATTGATTCCTTTCCAAACATATATATCCCCATTGAGTGCACCAGAATATGTCAGTTCATCCCTTGCACAGGCCAGGCACAATATCGTCTGAAGGTCACCAGTCTTACCAAAGACCCCTCGTTTGGGGGTCAGAGCGTTTCCACATAAACTCCAGAACTAAAAGGTACATAGTATAGGCAAATTACCTAAGAATGCTTATAAAATACAGTAAAACATTCCCAAAACTTTAATGCTACGTTAGAGCAGCAGACTAGAAATTACCTAAGAAATTCTCTTATGATAACAATAGCATTTAACATTCACATCCCCACCCTAGTGTTGTCAATAGCTACATTATAGCAGATAAGTCACTGGTTTCAATCTTTATCTGTAAGAACAAGGGGGGATGAACTACATTACTTTAAAAATATGTTATGCTTCCCTCGGGTTTCTGAAAAAACGTCTATGTGAAACTTAAGTAAAAAAGTTGGGAATGAATTAGCAATGAAAATGAAGACACCATATTGCTAATAGGAAAAAAGACCGAACCTAATATTCAATCTCTGATGAAGACAGTAAAGATGAAATAATGAAAGGATTAGTATGTTGCTCTCATTGATACTGTCAAAGCTAAGCCATTCTTTTACATGCAAAGCTTAAAAATGTGAGATATACATTTGGAATGATTAGGTCATTCTTGAAAAAACATAGGAAGTCAAACGTAAATCTTCATGTCCAGGATTTTTGTGCTTTTACATGTATTTAGGTAAATTTTAATAGTTTGCAGAGAGAAATAAAGAAACAAAAATGGGGTAAGGCAGGGATATAGACATTAAGTAGTTCTGCCTAAAGAAATTAGGCAGAAAATAAATTCAACTAAGTCAATTACCATTATATTATATACTTAAAGATGTTACTTGACCTTCAAGATCTTAAGACTCAAAGATCTTAGTTTAAAATCTGAGGCCTCAAAGAACTGAAAATTATCATGTTTACTCAAATTACTAATGAATGCTTTAATCAATGAAACTTCATGATTTTTCATTTTAAAAGCTCCATAATTTCTGTGCATAAAGACAGCTGGTCCTCTCCCTTTCAGCAAGTCCCAAATTCAATCTATTATTTTCCTCTGGATCACTGATTCTCAATTTTGGCTGCACCTGAGAATCACCTAGGGAAATTATAAAACGTAGGATGCCTGGGCCCCCTCTGCAACAAACTGAGACAGAATCTCTGCAGAGTGAAGGCCAGGTATCCAAGTGGTTTTGACACTCTAGAACTATTGTTCTAGAATCCAGATTAGTGCTATCTAACAGAACTTTCTTTGATGATGAACTGTTATCTATATGTATGTGTGTATATGTACACATGCTGTTCAATGGAGTAACCACATGTGACTCTTGCGCATACTGACAGTGTGACTGAAGAAATGAATATTACTTGTATATATACACATGCTGTTCAATGGAGTAACCACTAGGTACATGTGACTCTTGAGCATACTGACAGTGTGACTGAAGAAATGAATATTACATTTTATTTACTTTTAATTAATTTAAATAGCCGCATGTGGCTAGTTGCTGCTGTACTGGCCAGTGCAGTTCTAGATCACCTCTGAGACTTAGTTTGCTCATATGCATTGTCTGCAAAGAGAGCTACCATGCTATTCATAGTCTCTATCAAGTTAGAAGAAATGTAACTCAGAGTAAAAACAGTTTGTTTAATTTAATTGAGAAAAGTTTTTTAGCTTTATTTATAATATAAAACAGCAGTAAGGTCTCTATTAATTTGCCAATAATTTATTAAGAACTTAATATACATCAAGTACTGTGTCAAACATCACCTGGTTTACCAAAGATGAACAGGAAAAAAATTTCTACCTTCACGGTGCTTACACTACGTAACTGAAACCTAGCAGAGCCTTTTGCTTAAATATTTGTTGAAAAAATAAAGATTTTATACTATTATCAAATCAATACCAGAATACAAAAACTAGAATTGCAGGAACAGCTAAAGGTGCTTTGGAGAAAATATAGATAGAAGAGTGCGTATCAAAAGAATGTGCACTCAGAAACTTACTAAGAATTAACTTATAAAGAACGGTTGTATCAGATAGTGGGAGAAAAGCAAGTATTTCCAATTTACACCATGGATTTTAAAGTACTATAAACATAGGAATGAATAACACCACTGACTATACGGACCTCAAAACCTGAACTATAATCAAAACTGAACTATAATCAAACCTGAACTAATAAAACAAAACTCGGCTTAAGTGAAGTAAACACGGGCTGTCAAAGGCTGAGAGCAAATATAGAGGAAAAGGTAACACTCTCAAAAAGCTGACCATGTGCTAGGCACTATGACAAACACCTGGATATAGCTTTATTTAATCATCAACTCTGTGAGGGTGGTAACAGAAGCCACAGTTTTAAGATGTGAAAAAAGAAACACTCAAAGAGGTTAAATGACTCATCCCAGGTCGAACAGCTGGTAGGTGGCAAAGCCAACTCTGTGCGTGTTGCTTCTACCACGCCATCTTGTCTTCGTGAATGAAAACCTCTTAGTTTATTTGGTTTCCTGTTCTCACATTTTACTTTCTAAATGATATAGGAAGAAACAAGATGAACAGAGTAAAACCTACTTCATTAGACTATAAATTCCTTTATGGAAAATATTTTATTAATTTCCTATTGATACCTATGTCCCTTATACAGATGCCTCACACAGAGTAATTATATAATAAATTTGTTAGACTGAACATAAGAACGTTAAAAATGTTGACATTTAAAAAACAATACTATCAAAATCCTAAAACTATCCTAAATTGTAAATAGTGTGATATGTACTTAGTGACAGAGGATAAGCAAACATGACTATTATAAAACAAGATCCTTCTAGTACCTTGATATGTTTTACACCACAGCTGACAAGTTTATTTGGCTGGTACAAATCCCAAGAAATATCAAATATCTGTAAACAAATCAGATTCATAGTTAAAATACTTATTTTCAGAATCATTTAAGAATCCTATCCAGAAGACCAAGTAGCCCCCAAACTCTATGTCATAAAACAATATTCTTCAATAAATAATCAGAATTCAACACTTCAAAATCTTATGAGAAATATGTAAATAATAGAGAATAAAAAACTATTTCTTAGTTTCTATGAACTTATGAAGCAACTAGTGGAGTGACAACACCTCTATTTTTAATATTTTTTTATAGACCAAAAATTAGGTCCATAAATAACAAGAATGGCTCAACAGAACTAAGGCATGAAGCAGGTACCTGCACAATTTCTACAAAAGAAAGATCTGAATGGAACATACAGCTAGAAATAGAGAACATTTTCATAGCTTTCTACCATACAGAACTACTTACATAAAGGATCGAAACATTTATTTCACAGTAAAAGTTGTTTTTATTTTTTAGCTTTATCGTTTATGGGTCAAACAAAATTTTGGAGATCCACAGGCTTCGTCCCAAGATTCCATAAATTCTAAATACATACAAACCATTTTTCTTACAAGAGCAAATAAGATAAAAAAAAATCTAGATAAATAAAAATGCATATAAACATGCACTTTAATAATAAATGAAAGAAAAACTAATATCTGAAAAATAATTTCATAGCAGAAAAGAACCATTTTGCTATCTGGTAGTCTTCACCATGTTTCTTTGACACTTGCCAGTATAATGCTTACTATCTCTAAAAATGCACAAAGTGATAATCTTCAGTGATAATGAAGAAAGAATACATCTTACAAATGAACGTTTATCAACTCACCATAATACAGATTCCATGAAAAACACACTGATACAACTTTAAAATACTAACCACAAAAGTAACTTTTGAAAACTCCAATGATTTTTCATTAAAACCATTATCATTTTTCATTAAAACCAGTCTATTTACTACATCCAAAGTACAAATGTATGCCATACTTTGCTCTAAGAATACACAATTGTTTAATAAAATATATCTAACACTTTAATAATTATCTAAGTTGTGTTGGTGAGTGTGTAACAGGTCCCTTTGAGAATCTGCTAAAAACCAAGTTTATTTTCCAAAATGCAAATACACACAAATTTTTCTATATGACTTTTACAGATTCAGAGATTCACCCAAAATAGAATCAATGACTATCTCTCCTGTGCTGCAGGGTCAGGCTAGGGTTTTACCACACACACACACACACACACACACACACACACACACACTTTTAAGAGTTTATGATAAAATTTTTGATGTATGTTTATGAGTAGTACATTTAATTAAAAAGCTGACTATAATGTATTCTTTATATTAATTTTATAAAACTTGAAATAAGGAATATATTTTTAACACATTTCCAGAGAAAAAAAATGTTAGGTGTCTGAGAAATTTAATATTAATGTAATTTTAATTTCATACACAAAATATATTCCACCTAAACTATAATATATATGTAACAAATTAGTGGTAAACCAAACTAAATAGACCCTAGGCATGAACCAATAACAAAACATTTATCCTGCTGAAGCAAACACTGCGTTGAAAAGTTTTGTGCTAACGCTATACAGGTTGAGTCTATAATATATATGCATTCTAAAATGTTATGAGAATTAACAATTGTATTTAAAATGTTTAATTACATATGAAAAATTTGGCAATAACAAAACACAGAAACACAAAATCCCATCACTCCCTCTGGCCTTCTCCCATCCAATATCCATTAGAAACCCCGAGTATACTTACTCTATCTGTGTGACCAGGAGCCATAGACAACATTCTCCCCCTTTTCCAATCCCAAACACAAACTGCATTCTTTGAATCAAGTCCAACTGAAACCAAGCGCTGAATTATGTCCAACAAGTCCAGAAGGGAGTAAAAAGGCAAGCGAATAAAAAAAGGAACCAAATTATAAATGGCAAACAAATTCTACTCATGGGTAATATAAACATCAAAACTTATACATTTATGTTTTATAGACCTCCTAAGAAAGGCTGGATATAGTTCATCTTGTTAATATTTGCACATATGTGTAGTTCTTCACTTTAAGAAAGAGAAGAATGACTTCCATTTCTAACAGCAGGAGTGAAAAAATACTCTAAACATCTCTCCTGCCAAAAACAAATGCTCGATACAATGTAAAAACATCTTTTTAAATGCAGTGCTGAGCTATTAAAAAATTGAAAAATCTGAGAACAAAAACAAAGTGGTTTCCTATGGAAATCTTGGACAGTGAAGGAACACTCACATCCACTTTACTCTAGGTATTAGCTAAATCTTGGTACGACTGGCTTTTGTTCTATAGGCTGAACAGGAATAGGAGACAAAGTTTCGGACCTGCCCAAGGCAGACATCTGAATTGCAGACCTCCAATTAAAACAGTGAACTCAGAGTAAGGAAAACAAGAGAAGATCCCTTTTTAAAGCAAGGCATAAGGAGAACAACAAACATTCTGAAAATTTGTAGCCACAAGCTGCCTTCATAGGGTTATATGGCCTAAATCCACATTAATCATGAATCCCTCAGGTGGAAATTTTCATTCAGAGTGGTCCTAAGGATCACAGTTTTCGAGCATCTTCAACGTGTTGCACAGGCAAACATAAATCCTATGTGGAGAACTTAAACTTCAATCCTCCCGCAAAGAATTCTTAAAGGTAGCAATCAATTAAAATAAACTTAAAATTAAAAAGAAACAACCCCCTCTCAACAACCACAGGAAACAGAGACCTGAGTGGGAATCAGTAAGTCATGACAAACAGTAAAATCAGTCCTGCAAAACATCAGGCATTGACATTACCAGATTATATAAAATAAGCTTAATGTGATAAATAAAATTAAGGCTTCAAAATATCTTCATGTGAGCAAAGAACAGTAGACTATAAAAAGTACCCAAGCAGATCTAAAGAAGCAAACAGAATTTCTAGAAAAATAAATTTAAAAACTCAGCAAGAAATTAAAGAGAAGTAAAGAGACAGAACTGAAAAAACAGCGAGATAGAAAGTATAAGAGGTTAAACATGAAAGATGGACTTCTGGTTATATATGAGTATCAGGGTCTGAACTTACACCCCTGCCATAAACGAGAAACCTGTACAAAATATGTGAAACAAATATTTTCAGACGTTCATAACAATGTTTTACTGTGAATCTGGAAAGAGGGGAAAACGCACAAGATGAGTCCTGCAACTGTCCTAGACTTTATCAAGGAGGCAATTTCCAGTCAATAGCACAAGGTGGCATCCAGGTAGAGGCCAGCAGATGTGCTGGTTTGAGAAGACAGAGCGCCAGGAGGGCTAGAATTTCAGAGAGGCCAAGATAGCTAGAATTTGCAGAACAGAGAAGGGGCTCCAGAAAAACTGTTTATGGGTCCCCTTGAGAACACAGATCTTTGCATGCACAGGGTACAATCCTGAGGCTAATTCAAAGAACAAATTCTGGTGGGGGTGGGGGAGGAAATTAGTTAAGAAGCTAAAGCCAAACAACTCTCAGAGATCACGAACAGTCAGTCTGGATCAGTCAAGACTTAATTTATACATGTGAATGAAGAACATCTAAATGGTAAATAGATAAATAAGATTTCTAGTTTTTAATTTGCTTTTGAAACTGTTCTAGGCAAAAATGACAAGTTATTACATGTAGAAATAAAATGAATGACATAATAGCATAATAAATAGGAGAGAAAAGAAGAATATTTTTTCTATAACCTTTTCAGGTGCACATGATGCTTCATTAAGATCACAAAATTCTGAATCACAGAAGCAGCCTAAACAATTTAAAAAAAAAAAAATACAGTATGTTTTCTGACAAAAACAGAAATCAGAATAACAGAAAGTTACGCAGAAAATCCTTCAAACATTTGGAAATTAACAATATATACACTTCTAAGAAACATAAGGGTTGGAGAAAAAGCCACAAGGACTAACCCACATACTTTGAAAAGCACTGGTTTAGAAGCAGGGCTTGCAAACTACAATGCTCAGGCCAAATCCTGCCTGTTCTCCGTTTTTGTAAGTGAAGTTTCACTGGAACAGAGCCACACCCATTCTTTTACAAGCTGTCTAAGTAAAAGACACTACAATGAAGAGCTGAGTAGTTGCCAAGAGACCATATGGCCCACAAAGCTTAAAGTACTTACTACCTGACTTGTTATAGAAAGTTTACCAATCTCTGGTCTAGTGCAGTGGTCCCCAACCTTTTTGCACTAGGAACTGGTGCTCCTATGAGAATCTAATGACTGATGATCTGAGGTGGAGCTGAGGTGGTGATGCTAGCGCTGGGGAGCGGCTGCAAACGCAGATGCTTTGCTAGCTCACTCACTGCTCACCTCCTGCTGTGTGGCCCAGTTCCTAACAGGCCACAGACCAGTACCGGTCCACGGCCCAGGGTTGGGGACAGCTGGTTTAGAGTGTAGATTCTGTTACCTGACTGTCTAGATTTGAACACCAGCTCTATCTCTAACTGGATGAATTGGGGCAGTTATTTAGACTTTCTTTACCTTAGTTTCCTCACCTGTTAAGTGAGGATAATAAAAGTACTTCACAGGGTTAATATGAGAATTAACATACATACATATAAACAGGAGTTAGAAGAGTGCCTGGCATGTAGTTAATGTTGTATAATTGACTGCCACCACCATCATCATCATCATCATAATCATCATCAATCATGATCATCATCATCTTCATCATCATCGTTTATCATAGCCATAATTAGCTTTAAGAACCCAATGCCCTCTCCCCGTCCCAATGAGAAATGTCATCTAGTACCCAGTCAGAAATAGTTTCATGTAGAGTAGAATTACTATTTAAACCCCCAAATGGGTAGAATGAATGGTTCACGTAAAAAGATAGAGAATATAGTTTCTAATGGCTCTCCAACAAGTCACACCAGGAGAAGGTCTAGGGGAAAAAGATGAGATGATGTGCTCCTCCTGAGAGTCTTTAATATTTGGGAACTAGAGGGTATCAGCAAATATCTAGCTAAAACAAAGATACCTTGCTACGGAAAACTGTAGAGATTAAAATTTCACAAGTATAACATGAGAAATCGTCAGGGGGGCTCTGTCCTTTCTACCAATGCCTCTTCTCTCTGGCTCAGCTCATCATGCACACATAGCAAACCACAATTGGCTAAAAGCTTTAAAACTCCATATAGCTCAATAGAGCCTCAAAGCATCCAACTCTGTACATGCATTAACAAAACAGATCTTGGAGCACTTCCTCTGTAGCCCTGATAAACATATCATGGCCAAAATCAGCCTCCTTAAGCAAAGGTGAAGCAACAGCGGAGAAGAAAAGGTAGAAAGAACCAAGTAAACACTACCTCCTCTCCTAGCTTTTTTGTTTTTACTTTCTTGTTTGTTCTCACATTTAACACTGCCTACATAGGTGAGGAAGAGAATAAAGTTTTCTAGAAACAGTACTGCTTGAACAGTATCTTGGAAGACAGAGTAAGAGATAGTCAGGTAAAAAAAAGTAAGAGAAAGTGCATTTCAGACCAAAGGACACCAAAATTGGACATGTCATAGTGCTTTCAGGAAAGAGCCACTAAACCAGTGTGGCTGAGGGGAGGAGTGCCAACTGGGAAGTGGCAGGGGACAAGGCTGCAGAGGAAGGCCAGAATCCAGGAGAAATAGCTCCCTTTTTAAGTAGAGCTGTAATAATGAGAGAATCTGGCTTAAAATGTGTAATATATGGTGTATTTATCTGACTTTCAAGGAGGGTATTTGGAGTTAAGAAGCCGAGACCACTGTTAACTTAAGTGGGAGTTTAACTCATGGATCTAAATAATCACGTAGGGAATAAGTAAAGTGAAAAGAAGGCTTACAAACTCCTAAAGAGCACTGACATTTAAGAAGCAGACAGATGGAAAGGCTCCTTCAAAGATAACTAAAGAATAACAGAGAGGGGAAAAAGAATACCAGATAAAGAAGCCCCTGTCTAGCTTCCCAAATTCCTCCTTGATCCTATTCCCAAACAAAATCTTGGTTGTGTCTATTAATTGAAGTATTTATTAAAAAGTTCTAGCACACTAAATAGGTATTCTAATAGACACAACTAGATTCAGCCCATGAGTTCCTGTAATTACAAAACATATTCAAATAATGAACAATTAAACTTAAAAGATCCTAGTATGGGGGGTTCTTATGATTTCAGTGGTCATTATAAAAGGATTAATTGTTACAATGTTACAAAGTAAAAATCACAAATTTTGCAAAAGATTCAGGACTTAATGTAGTAAATATTGGTCAAATCATACATAAAGCTATTAGAAGTTAAGATCTGGAAGAGCAATAGAAGAAAATTAAAAAATAATGCAATAGGCACTTGAGATATGTCTAGGTATCAAGAGATTACCAAAAGGCCCTTGAGAAAAATCAATGAACGCCTCTAATATTTTTGTAAAAATGACCCTCTTCAAAAATCATGTGCCAAAAGTCAAAGGTAAACCTAAAGCATTTTATTTTGTACCAGTATAAAATAAATTAGGTTAAAAATATTAACACTTTATTTTCAGTTCATTCTATAAATCAGCAGTTGTAACTATAACTTAGATGTGTCAAAGATGAGAAATGTGCTTTTATAAATTAGTCTTATATTTTCAAGATAAGTTACCAGTCAAATTTCCCTTCCTCCTATTCCTCTCCTTTTTACTATGAAACATTAGGCCCTCTCTGATGTGGATTTATATAAATAGCTTTTATAGGCCCTAATTATTCTCAAGAAGGCAGACTTCCAGTATTAACATGGATATTCAATCCATTTAGAAGAAACCCGCTGGGAAAAGAATATTCAGCATTACTACTAACAGAAATTCATTCATTGGATAAATTTAATTGATCACTTATAGTTTCAATTCTAGTAGAAAATGCAAAAATTATATAGAATTTCCTAGTTGGTATCTCATAGTCATGATATTAGTGGACAGATATGTTCTAAAATATATTTTTTAACTAAAGCATTTTCTCATGAACATAATTTCAAAGATACTCTTCTTAGTCTTTAATTACAAGCTTTAACTGATGAATTCCTCTTGAAATAGAACCACCTCCTGAGTTCCATGTTTGGGAGTCAGTAGAGCACTGCGATTAAAAACATGAGCTTTGAAATGTGACTGACCTGGGTTTTCACTCTGGCTCCATTCACTAGCTGTGTAACCTGGGGCAAGTTATTCAACCTCTCTAAGTCTCAGTTTCTTTATCTGTAAAATATAAATAATAATAGTATCTATTTCACAGGGTTGTGAGGATTAAATGAAATAATGTAGGCTTAGCACAATACCTGACACTTATTATGTGCTCAATAACTTTTAACTATTATGTTTTTTATAAGCTTAAATTTTTAAGTAACATGTTCTCATGAAGATATGTAATAATAAAATATATGCACCCAAGATTTTTCTTATAAGTTGCTTAAAACAAGTAAAATTAAAGGCTTTCAACTTAAAATAAAAGCTAGGGGCATGTTTTCTCTCTTCATATATTAGAGAAATTCCTAAGCAATGCAATACAGTAATTTACAAAAGGCAATTTTAAAATTAAGAAGAAAAAATATTTAAAGTATACAGATACTTATTAGAACAACTTGGATTTCATAACACCTTTGGTAAATGATTTTTCAAAATTTTATAGATTTGTTTTGCAAAATATAATCTTCTGCGAAGAAAGTAAAGAGTATTATTCTCTTTTAAAATAGAAAATAAAATTCTGATATAAGACATTAAGTGACTTGAAGAATAATAGCAAAAATGGAACATAAATTAAGGTTCTGTAATTGTCAATCACTGCTACACAGTGATAATAAACCTAGAAGCACATTTTACCTCAAATGAGAGGTTCCGGTTAAGTCTTTATAGATTCCTTACCAGACTCTTATCAGAAAGTCGTATGTATCTATGCTACTCAAAGAAGCTATTCTTCAGTTACAAATAAAACATTTATTGGCTATCATTTTCAAGAGATGAGAACAAGATGTAATCTGTTCCTGTTAAATCTAGATGTATGAAATTTTATAAATTGAAAAGCAAATAATTTTTTTTCAGAAAGTTAAATTGATTTTTTAAAGTCTAATTTTAACAAAACTTTTAAAGACTATAAGTTAATCACACCTGCAAAATCCAACTTTTTTTTTCAACACTTCTTAAATATGTTTTAGGTATAATAAGTTCCATAAAAGTACCATAAAAAAGCTCTTGGCTTGTTTAATTTTTTAAAAAAATCATTGACTAGAAGCAAATAATAATTTTGGAACTGATTAGTAAGTGGAATATTACATCCTTTGTTTTGAACTTTGGTTTTGTATAAAAATAGCTCATATTATAGGCACCACCTCATTATTTTCAATTAAAAGTTAATTTTAATAGAAAGCTTTAAAATAGCTAAAAATTAAGTGTATACAGATCTACTTAGAGAAACTTAATTTTCACAAGATGTCTTCCATCTGTCCTATCAACATACATGACCTGGAGGAGACTTCCAGTCAGGATGGAGGAGTAGGTAAACACTGTGCTTGCTTCCTCTCACAACCACATCAAAATTACAACTAAACTACAGAATAACCATCACTGGGAGTCGCCTGAGGTCTAGCTGAACAGAAGTCCTACAACTGGGGACATACAGAAGAGGCCACCTCGAGACTGGTAGGAGGGGTAAAGATGCAAAACAGGCTGGCTTTACAATAGCATGTGGCGACTGAGAGTCAAGAGAATTATCTTGGCTGCAGAGGACCCCCCAGAGATCAAGGGGTACCAGCCAGGCTCCATAGACCAGGGTTTCAGCGCCAGAAAGGGATGTCCCTACAGCCTCTGGCTGTGAAAACCAGTGGAGACTGTGACTGAGGCAGAAGGCTGTGAAAGTCTCAATGTTCCTCTTAGAGGATCCACGCACAGACTTACTCACTGATGGACTCACTCACTCTGAGCTCCAGTGCTGGGGCAGCAGCTCAAAAAGCACCAGGGACATATGAGGAGAAAGTGAATTGTCTGGCTTCAGGGCAAGGGCTGGTGGGGCGGCTTTCTCCCAGAAAGAAGTGCTGGCAGAATCCACTGTTCCTTTCTTTGTTGAGCCCTGCCCTCTCTTGCATGAAGATGCAGGCAGCCACTCTATCTGAGTCTCCATCAACCTGGATAACACAGGTTGCCCTACCCAGGTGACTCCCTGAGACCCTGCCTCTCCTAAGTTATAGGCCCACCAAAGCTACCTCTAATGGCTTTTCCATACAAATGGCCTGTCTTGGCTCATGCTGTAGGCTTTCCTAAAATTTCTCAAAGATTCACAAAACCCAAACAAGGAGCACCTGGCCTCAGCATGCCCCATATCTCTTACTTAGCAGCCCCACGCCTGACACTAGCAACAGCCAGTCTCAGTTCCTAGCTTGACCTCTTGAGGCACCTTTAAGTCCTACATGGGTGGCAGCCATCTGCAAATTGCTTGCTGACTCTTGCCAGGTGGCCCTGGACAGTGTGCAGGCTGTGGCTGAATGTGGCCTATAGCAGGGCCTTTCCCAGAAGGCTCTGGAGCCAACATGCCCAATGGCTGGCTTTGACCTAAGCTGGAGCACCACCTGGGGCTGCATCTGAGGACGACACACCCAAAGGACAAACTGGGCAGGCACCAGAGCCCTGCTAATGTGAACCCTGCTCTTTAGGGTCAGCCCCTCAATCATCCAGACTTCATAACCAATCAGCCTGAGGATCAATTCCTGATGTGCAAACAGCAAATAAGTCATTTCTAACAGGTAGGCGCACACAACCTATACAAGGGACACACCTAGAGCACCTGGCTCAGGTGATTAGGGAAGACTGTGCCACTGCGCCCCAAAGGAAACCTCCTACATAAGGCTACTCTACTAAAACTGGGAGACTTAGGAGCCCTATCTAATACATAGAAAGAACCAAAAGGAGGCAGTCAAAATGGGGAGACAAAGAAACATGTCCTAAATAACAACGAAACCCCAGAAAAAGAATGAAACAAAATGGAGACAAGCAATCTACCAGATGCAGAGTTTAAAACACTGGTTATAAGGATGTTCAATGACCTTAGAGAAAGAGTATATGAACTCAGTGAGAACTTTAACAAAGAGATAGAAAGCATAAAAAATGGAGATAGAAAACATAAGGACCAGTCAGAAACGAAGAATACAGTAACTAAAATGAAAATACAGGGAATCAACAATAGATCAGATGAAGAGGAGGATTGAATCAACGATTTAGAAGACAATATCAAGCATGCCAACATTCACCTCACAGGGGTACCAGAGGAGAAGAGAACAAGGAATTGAAAACCTATTTGAAGAAATAATGATGGAAAACTTTCATAACCTAGTGAAGGAAGTAGACATACAACCACAGGAAGATCAGACAGTCCCAAATAAGATGAACCCAAACAGGCCCAAACCAAGAAACATCAAAATTAAAATGCCAAAGGTTAAAGACAAAGAGAGAATCTTAAAGCAGCAAAAGAAAAGCAATTGGTTACCTACGGAGCTCCCACAGGACTGTCAGATCATTTCTCAACAGAAACTTTGTAAGCCAGAGGGATTGGCATGAATTATTCAAAATGATGAAAAGCAGGACCTACAACCAAGATAACTCTACCCAGCAAAGCTATCATTCAGAATTGAAGGACAGATAAAGAGCTTCCCAGACAAGAAAAAGCTAAAAGAGTTCATCACCAACAAACCAGTATTACAAGAAATGTTAAAAGGTCTTCTTTAAGAATTTTTTTAAAAGATAAAAAATATGAATAATATAATGGCAATAATGGTCTTCTTTAAGAATTCTTTTTAAAGATAAAAAATATGAATAATATAATGGCAATAACTACATATGTATCAACAATTACTTTAAATGTAAATGGACTAAATGCTCCAATCGAAAGACAGAGTGGATAAATAGGTGAGAAAACAAGACTTTACAAATGCTGCCTACAAGAAACTCACTTCAGAATGAAAGACACACACAGACTGAAAGGGAGGGAAAAAGATATTCCATAAAAATGGAAACAAAAAAAGCTGGGGCAGCAATACTAAGATCAGACAAAACAGACTTTAAAACAAAGGCTATAATGAAACAAAGAAGGACCCAGTAATCCCACTTCTGCGTATCCAAACAAACCCAAAACACTACTTCAAAAGGACATGTGAATCCATATGTTTGCTGCAGCATTATTTACAATAGATAAGACATGGAGGTAAAATGGGTGTCCATCAATAGATGAATGGGTAAAGAAGAGGTGGTACATATATACAATAAACATTAGCCATTAAAAATTTTTTTAAAAAAAGAAGAAATCTTGCCATCTGCAACAACATGGATGGACCTAGAGGATATTATGTTGAGCAGAGTAAGTCCAATAGAGGAAGACAAACACCATATGATTTCACTTACATGTGGAATCTAAACAGCAAAATAAACAAACAGAAACAAACTCATAGATACAGAGAACATTTTGAGGGTTGCCAGGTGGGAGGGGTTTGGGAAGTGGGTGAAAAATGGGAAGGAATTAAATACACACTGATAGTTACAAAATAGTTATGGCATAAAGAATATATATTCAATAATATTTTTGTCAGATGGGTACTAGATTTATCGGGGTGATCACTTCGAAGTTATATAAATCTCTAATCACTATGTTGTACACCCACAACTAATATAATATTGTATCCCAACTACAATTGAAAATTTTTAAAATTTTAAATAAAACCTTTCACTGGGATTCTAATTGGAAATAAATTAAATTTGCATATTAATCTTGGGAGACCATTTTAAAAAATACATTGAGATTCACAACCAAGAAAAAAAATATATACACAACCTGGAAAACAGTTATATGTAAAATTTTCTAGAACATTCAGGTATAATTCCACTGAATCGGAATCTTGTTTTCTTTCATAGTAATATTTAATCCAATCAAAAAATTCTTGATAACAATAAAATAAAAACTCCTTATTCTTATTTTTCTTATACACATCAACCACCCACCTCACCTACCCACCACCTCCACCCCTGAACAAGTACTTTTCATCAATTGCTTTACAATTTAATATTTACAGATTTATAATCATTTTTTTTAGCTCCCATGTTATGTTAATGCTGCTGGCTAGAGAACCATACTTTGGGTAGCAAGGCATTTGAGAATCTGGTTTCAAATTCTCTCTCTCTTTTTTAATTTGTTGTAGGTCCTAGCATACATGCATTCCTAAAATTTACCCTCATTCTTGTGTGTACCCAGTCTCTGTCTCATACACATATTTGCACACACATAATTGTGGTAGCTAAACTGTTTTCTTGTGCAATCAAATCTTATCTGGACCTCATCAATCTATATATAATAGATAAAGACCACAGTAAGAATAATTCATTTCTTATAGTACAAATTTTTAAAACACAATTTAGGAAAAGAGAAAAAAAAATATCACATACCTGTCCCTCTAAATCAAATGCTAAGCAAGCTATACCATGTGTATGAACATCCTTCAGGACTGATATGGTCTGCACGGTGTATGAATCCCAAACACAGATATAAGGCTCTTTCCCAACTTGTCCTGTTGCTACCAATACTCGTTCAGGATGCAATGCAAGGCTGCAAAACAACAAACAAATAGACTTAAAATTGCTCATAGAGCTTTTATAGGTAGTATTTTGTGTATATAGCATTTATATATATACCAATGTGGAAAATAAACTTTAATCATCTAAAGTTTAAATAAACTTTAAAGTAATTTGAATTTAAAACAACTTCTTTAAAAAGCAATGCTAAGACTTACCACTGCAATAGTATATGTGATAAACAGTTAACAATGGACTTCATAAACCCTGTAATATGATATAGTGTGTGTAAACTTCTCCAAAAACAAGAAAGAATTCGCACAAGGGATCAGCTGAACTAAAGCAAGACATTAGCAGCAACCCTGCCACATGCTATTTTCTCATTTGGTACTCATCCATTTTTAAGTCCTCTCTTCCATTTTACTCTTTTACTGGATAAAGTTTGACTAAATCTTAGTGTCTGAAAATAGCATTTAGTAGCACTCCTATGATAGCATCAATATTGTTACAAATCACATTTTAAAAAACAGAAAAATCGCCCATAATTCATAGAAAGTAATTTATGAGTCTTTAAAAAAGAAAACAAAGACCTAACAGTTGATAATGGTTTATGTATATTTAGTAAAAGGCAAGGAATGAATATAAATTTCTCCTTGATAAATTTTCTACAAGTAGATTTAGATGATCAAATTCACCCTTGGGAGGAAAAAAAATCACTCCTGGCATCAGGGGTAGGATGAACTGGAAGAGGAAAAGTTAGGTGGGTATGAAAATAGAATCAACTGTTTGGCTATAGGGAGTAAGGGAAAGGAAGGAACCTAAAATGACTCTTGGGTTTCTAGTTTGGATACATGAATGGCTTGGAGCAGTATTCATCAAGCCTGGGAATACTAAATGAGTAACTCGTTAGAGGGAAGATAAGTGAGAATGAAAGGTTGGTTCAACATATTAAAATCAACGAATGTAACACATCATATTAATAAAGGACAACAAAATCCCACACATGTTCATCTCAACAGATGCAGAAAAGCATTTGACAAAAATCTAACCCCTTTCATGATAAAAATACACAACAAACTAGGAACTGAGAAGAACTTTCTCAACCCAATAAAGGGCATCTGTGAAACCCACAGCCAACATCACATTTAACAGTGAAAGCCCAAAAGTTCTCCCTCTAAGTACAGGAAGAGGAGCTGACAGAAATGTCAGCTCTTGCCATTTCCATTCAACATTGTACTGGATATTCTAGCCAGAACAATTAGGCAAGAAAAAAGAAATGAAAGGGAGAAGTAATTCTATCTCTGCTTGCAGACGACATGGTCTTACATATAGACAATCCTAAAGAATCTACAAACAACAAAATAAAGCCCGTGTAGAGCTAATAAATGAGTTAATCAAGTTGAAGGGTACAAGATCAATATAAAATATCAACTGTATTTCTATATACTATCAATAATAAATCTGAAAAATAAATCAACAAACAAATTTCACTTATAATAGCATCAAAAAGAATAGAACACTTAGGAATAAATTTAACAAAAAAAAGTACAAGACTTTTACACTGAAAACTACAAAACACTATTAAAGAAATTTTAAAAGAGCTAAATAAATGGGAAGACATCTTGTGTCCTAGGTTTGAAATATTAAGATGGTATTACTTCCTAAATTGATCTACAGATTCAGCACAATTCCTGTCAAAATACTAGTTGCTTTTCTTAAAGAAACTGACAAGCTGGTTCTAAAATTCAGAATAGCCAAAATAATGGTTAGACTCACACTTTCCAAATTCGAACTTACTACAAAACTACAGAAATCATGTCAGTATGGTTCTGGCATAAGGACAGACAGGCAGATCAACGGAACAGAATTGAGAGTCCAGAAACTGATATATTTATGGTCAACTGACTTTCAACAAGGGTGGTTCCAAGACAATTCAAGGGAAGAAGAATGGTCTTTACAATACATACATGTAAAAGGATGAATCTAGACCCATACCTCAAACCACATATAAAAATCTACTCAAAATGTAAGACTTAAAATTATAAAACTCTTAGAAGAAAACACAGGCATAAATCTTACAAACCTTGGATAGAACAATGGTTTCCTTAGATATGACATCAAAGCTGAAGTGATAAAAGAAAAAAGTGGATAAAATGGACTTCAGCAAGATTAAAAACTTTTGTGTTTCAATGAACATCAAGAACATAAAAACGGCTCACAGAATGGGAGAAAATATTTGTAGATAACATATCTTATAAGGAACTTGTATCCAGGAGACATAAAGGGCTCTTTCAACTTAATAGTAAAACCACAAATAACCTAAATTTTTAAATGGACAAAGAATTTGAATAAACATCTCTCCAAGGAAGATATACGAAAGGCACATGAAAAGATGTTCAACATTTTTAGTCAACAGAGAAATACAAATTAAAATTACAATGATATACAACTTCTATGATTAAAAAGATAGTATCCTATGTTATACATGTATTTTATATTATTCTATCAAGTATGGGCAAGGATGTAGAAAAACCATAACCCTCATATATTGCTTATGGGATTGCAAAATGATGCAACCACCTTGGAAAACAGTTTAGCGGTTCCTCTAAAAGTTAAATAGAGTTACCATATGATCTAGGAATTCTACTCCTAAATTTCCAAGAGAAATGAAAACGCATCCGCACAAAACTTGTACACAAATGTTCTTAGCAGCATTCTGTGTAATACCCAAAACGTGGAAACAACCCAAATGTTCCTCAGCTGAAGAGTGAATAAAACATGGTATATCCATGCAAAGGAATATTATTTGGCAATAAAAAGGAGTGAAATACTGATACATGCTATGACGTGGATGAACCTAGAAAGCATTACAATAAATAAAAGAAGACAGATATAAAGGCCACGCAGTAAATCTATTTTTATGAAATGTCCAGAAAAAACAATTCCATAAAAATAGAAAGTCGATTAGTGGTTGTCAGGAGCTAGAGGGAGAGGAAAGTGGAAAAGGACTGGAGTTTTTGGGGGTAATGAAAATGTTCTGGAAGTAGATCATGGTGATGGTTTCACATCTTTGTGACTTTGCTAACTACACATCACTGAATTGTGCACATAAGTGTGAATTTTATATTATGTGAAATATATCTCAATAATTAAAAATTTTTAAAAACAATGGCATTACATGTTGTATATATTTTTGAGTTTAAGAATTTATGCAAGAAAACATAACCTTTAAAGTCAGACAGACATAGGTTCAAAACTTTGGCTTTGCTCTTCACTGGCTTCTGGGTAAATCATCTCAGTCTTATTTTCTCATCTATATAAAGGGATATATTTAACTGTAAGTAATGTGAGGGCAATTTCCCCAAACTTGGAAACTGGGGAGGAAAAACATGAAGGTCCTCATAATTTAACTATGAAATCTACATGAAATAGATCGATATTCAGTCACATTACAGAAAGATAGGACAGGTGTATGTTTAGATTTATGCAAAATCTAAATAAAGTTTTCCAAATTCGTTGTCTCATGTTATTCTCCCACAATGTATGAAAGTTCCAGTTGCTGCACAAATATTTGTTTTTGGTCTTTGGATTTCCCTGATGGACAATGATATTGTTTCTTATAATCTATCTTTCAAATTGAGTACTGTGAAGTCCTCCAACCTCATTCCTTTTCAAAATTTTTTTGGCTGTTCTAATTACTTTATGTTCCCTACAAAGTTTAGAATCTGCTTGTATATACTAAATATCCTGTGGGGATTGGCACTGTATGAAATCTATAGATCAATTTGAAGAGAATTGACATCTTAAC
>NW_006494609.1:13221380-13236266 GCF_000325575.1 Pteropus alecto
AATGAAATATGATGTATCTCTCCATTTTTAGGTCTTCTTTGCTTTTTTTAGCTTCATTTTAGTTTTTAGTATACAGATCCTGCATAGATTTTTTTAAATCTGTATTTTTTTGTGTGTTCTTGTAAATGGTACTGTTTAAATTTCAGTTCCCACTTGTTCACTGCTGGCATGTAGAAATACAGCTGATTGATGTATGTTGACCTTGTATCCTGTAACCTGTTAAATTCAGTTATTAGTTTTGGAAGTTAGTGTAGTTGAGTGTGTGTGTGTGTGTGTTTTACAGATTTGAAATTTTCTATGTAGGCAATCATATTATCTAGGAATAGAGACAATTTATTTTTTTTCTCTAAGCTTTTTATTTCTATTTCTTGCCTTATTGCATTGGCTAGAACTTCCAGTACAATGTTGAATCAGGAATGGTAAGAAGGAACGTACTTGTCTTTTTTCAAGTCTTAGAAGGAAAACGTTCAGTCTCTCACCATTAAGCATGATGTTAGCTGTAGATTTTTTTATAGATGCTTTTATAGTTAAGAGGGTAACCTTCTATTCTTAGTTTGCTAAACATTTTAAAAAACATGAACAGATATTGAATATTGTCAAATTCTTTTCCTGTATTTATTGAGATGATCATATAGTTTTCCTTCTTTAGTCTGTTAATGTAGAGATTACACTGATTTATTTTCTAATGTTGAATTGGCCTTGTATTCCTGAAATAAACTCCGCATGGTCATGAAGTATTCTATTGAAAGATTTTATCTACTTATTAGCTTGCTTGGTTGAGAATTTTTACATTTAAGAGGGACAGTGGTCTGTAACTTCTTTTTCTAATGTCTTTGTCTGGATTTTATATTAGAGTAATGCCAGCCTCATAAAATAAGTTACAAAGTATTCCCTCCTCTTTTCTGTTCTGTAAGAGATGGGTGGAACACTATTATTTATCCTTAAAATGTCTGGCAGAATTACCAATAAAGCCATCTTTACCTGGAGTGTTCTGTTTTAGAAAGTTTTAAACTACAAATCCAATTACTTTGATAGAGGGTTACTGGTGTAATCTATTTCTTTTTTGTAAATTTTGAGTTCATATCTTTCAAGGGAATCATCCATTTCATCTAAGTCACCAAATAGATATGCATAGAATTGTTCACAGTATTGCTTTATTATCCTCTTATTGTCTTTGAGTCTACAATGAGAGCCTGATGAATACTGGTAATTTCTATCTTTTCCTTTTTGTTCTTGGTCAGTCTAGTCAGAAATTTATCAATTTAATCAATCTTTTCAGAGATCTAGCTTTTGGCTTGATTTCTTCCTACTGTTTTGCTGTTTTCACGAATTTCTGCTCTTTATTATTTTTCTTGTTTGCTTTTGGGATTAGTTGGATCTTTTTCTGGTTCTTAAGGCGGAATCTTAGATTACTGATCTGAGGTCTCTTTTCTTTTCAAATATATGCATTTATGATTATGACTTTCCCTTGGAATAATTCTTTAATTGAATCTCACAAATTTTGATGTGTTGTATTTTCATCTTCTTCCAGGTCAAAATATTTTCCAATTTCTCTTTGGTTCACTTTGAGTTAATGATTTTCATTTTGATTTCATTATGCTCAGAGAACATATTTTACATGATTTTAATTCTTTTAAATTTGTTGAGGTTTGTCTTATAGGATATGTCCTATATTTGTAAATGTTCCGATGGGCAATTGAAAAGTATGTGTATTCTGTTACTGACTCATGTTGCTTGCTATGTGCCATGAGTAATAGCCCTTTCTCTCTGACCCAAGAATCTCGTGTCTTTGCCAACATCCAAGAAACAGTAAAAGTCTAACGTAGTTTGCAAAAAGGATAAAAATACATCCCAAACTCTACTAGTTTTCTATTCTGCTGTGACAAAGTAACATAAACTTAGCATCTTAATGCAACACAAATTTATTATCTCGCAGTTTTGCAGGGCAGAAATCTAGCTACAGCGCGTGGCTCAGTTGGGTCCTTTGCTTAGAGTCTCGCGAGGCCAAAATCCAAGTGTCAACACAGTTTCATCCTTTCTGGAGTCTCTGAGGAGGAATCAGCTTCCAAATTCATTCAGAATGGTAGCTGAATTCAGTTCCCTGTGGTAAAAAGACTGAGGCCTTTGTTTTCCTGCTGGCTGTCACCTGGGAACTTCTCATCTCCCTAAGGCCACCTGCATTTTTCCTCACGTCGCCACCTCCATCTTCAAACCAGAGTCAGCACATTGAGTCCTTCTCAAGCTTTGGATCTTTCTGATTTCAGCTGCATCTCTTTTGACTCCAGCTGGAGAAAGTTGTTTTTAAGGGCTCACCTGACTAGATTGGCCCATCTGGATAATCCAGGATACTCTTTTAATAAAAGTTTTAAGGTTCATGCTTTAATTACATCTTCAAGTTACTTTTGTCTGGTAACAACATATTTAAAAATTCCAGGGTAGTGGAGATCTCTGGTTGGGGGGCAATCTGGCTACCATTCAGACTCAGATACTGAGATTTTAGGGAATTCTTATTTCCATTTTTGTAATTTTCAAGTCTAAATATGCAATGTTTCTACATCTTTTGTTCCTTTGCTGAGAACTTCTAATATTTGTTTCAAGAGCATTCCCCTTTACTTCATGGCATACAGTTATAACAACTGCTCTAAATTCTCTAATAAAGCTAACACCTAGATCATCTTGGAGATGACAACTTGTCTTTTCTAAACTGTTAAAACTTTCCTAATTCCTTGTATAATAATTTTGAATTTTATCCTGGACATTTTGAATATTGTGTTATTAACTCTGTGTCCTCTTGAAATCCTCTAGAGAATGTTCTTTTTTTGTTGTTTGTTTCAGCAGGCAAATAATCCAGTTAGGGCACATGTCTCAACTTACTTTCTGTGGTTCTAATGTTAGTTTTTAAAGCCCTTGCAGTACTAACACACACACACACGCACACATCCCAGAGGCCAATCTGAAATGTGGATGATTGCAGTTCAGTTCTCAAAGCTTCATATGTTTCTAGTCAGTTTCAACCACGTACAGCAGAGGAGTGAGTCTGGGACATCAAGGGTAGCTTTATGAGATCCTGTTCTTAAGCTAATTGCTCTCCATAAATTCCCCCCCACTCTCCATCTCCCAGGGGGCCCCTCATCATTGAGTGTGACTATGAAGGCCACAGTATGAGCCTCTGCACACTGTCATGCACTTCTGGCAACTGGGTCTGCCTCTGGGCAGAAAGAATTTCGCCTATTTTTTAAATGATTAGTTACCATATGATTGCATTGTAAGAGTTCTTGATATATATATACTAGGTTCAATTCTTTTCTTAAATATATATTTTGTAAATATGTTTCCAAGTTCAAGAACTATCTTTTCATTTTATTAATGGTATCTCTTAAAGAGCAAAAGATTTTAATTTTTAAAAGAAACTTTTTATTTTGGACTAATTTTAGGCTCACAAAAAAAGTTGCAAAAGTAGTATAAATAGTTCTTATATCCTCATCCCATTTCCATAATATAAACATTTCACATAACCATGGTACAATGATCAGGAAGATAAAATAAACATTAATACAATACCATAAACTAAAATACAGACCTTATTAAAATTCACCAATTTTTCTACTAATCTTTTTTTTCTGTTCCACGATCCTATCAAGGATCCCAGGCTGCATTTGGTTATTGCCCATTAGCTACTTCCCGTCCCTGTAACAGTTCATTAGACTTTCCTTGTCTTTTATAACCTTACACTTTTGAAAAGTACTAATCACTTATTTTGTACAATGTCTCTCAATTTGAATTTGATGTTTTCTCATGACTGGAGTGAGGTTATATATCTTTACCAAGTATACCATAACAATATTTGTTCTTAGTGTATCATATCAAGGTGTTCAGAATGTAAAAATATATTATTATTGATGTTTACCCCAATTCCTTGGATAAGTTGGTGCCCGTCAGGTTTCTCTGCTGTAAAGTTATAAGTATTTTAGGGAAGGTGCTTGGAGACTATGCAAATTCTCTTCCTCCTCAAACTTTCATCCACTAATTTTAGCATTAATTTGTGGCTCTTGTCTGAAACAGTTACTACTGTAGTATTCACCTAATGAGGTCCTCTGATTTCACACTTTTCTTCTATATTTATTAGAATTCTATTATAAGGAAAACTATCTTTCTCATTAATCTATTCATTTATTTATAATTTAAGCTAGTGTTAGTTTATATCGGCTTAAATGGGTATTTCATTCCAAGGGTCAACAAACTTTTTCTGTACAGAGACATATAGTAAATATTTCAGGCTTTGTGGGCCATACAATCTCTGTCATGACTATTCAACTCAACTCTACTGTTTTAATGCCAAACAGCCATAGATAATAGTTAAATCGCACATTCTCAGTGGGAGCAATATCACCTCTGAGGGATTAAAACTGGTTCTTGTGTGTGTGTGTGGGGGGGTATCTTATTTTTACACATAAAGCACATATATGCATACAGTACATAAACTGATATACAGTATATCTGTGGTATTAAAATTTTGTAGTGGGTTTGAACAATTAGGAAAAGAAAATTACTAAAAGGTTCCCTTAGGGGGACTATAGTGAAAAAAAAAAATCCAAGACAAATAGTCGCATCTGTTTTCCAGTAAAACTTTATTTACGAAAATTGGTGGCAGGCCACTTTTGACCCACGATCTTGCTTGATAACTCCTGTTTTTATTCTATGGGTTAAAATTCAATGCTATCGTTATTTTGTGGCTCAAATTATTCCGTTTTTCAGTCTTTAGGAGATCCTGGCTCCCTATTCTTTCAACAAGCCACCATCTCTTTGCACTTACTTACTTTGTTATACCACAAGATATTCCAGGCTCATCTAGCATTTTTCCTGCTCCAGCTCTGTAATCAACTACTTCATCAGGAAACCCCAGTTCCTTTTATTGCAAAATGGTGTTTAGAGAACAAGATCTGAGCAGAAGATGTGCTCATTGTTACTGCCTCTAGGTTGTCTCTGTAGACAGTTGTAGGGAATACATGCGTGTATACACGTCTGTTTTTTGTATCTATCTGCACACATTGATATCTATGATTCTAATCCAAAACCACATGGTTCATTTAAGACGTCTTCCTTTCCTTATTTATAGCTTCTTCCTCCAAGAGTGAGAAATGAAGCTCATAATCTAAACTATTTACTTAATTTTAGTATTTACGAAGTCATTCAGAATTGCTAGCTCTGTGAGGAACAATTTTACTAACTAAATAATAGCATTGTCTATAGTTCTTTTTGTCTTTATCTTTACAGTATCCAGTCAAGATATTGTTTTGTTTTTAGGTCAAGTTGCTCCCTGCAAAGCTTAGCACTGGAGGAGAGGGAGGCTGTTAAACTGTAGTTGGAATTTGTTTTTCTTTTTAATTAGTTATAGTTTTGGTATTCTCTGTTTAAGTAATAGTGCGGCTAGTATTCTGCACAGAAATTTCATAGTTATAAGACTGCATTATTTGGGGAAGAGCCTTTGGAGGTTACTTACTGCATACCTGCCACAGTCTTCAGTTATCTGGAAGTCTAAAAAGTTTTAATTTTAATGAGGTTTTATTTATAATTTCCTTTTTTATAAGTAATACTTTTTATCTATTTCCTATACTTTATGTTTATTTCCTATTTCCTATCGAAATTTTATAGTGTAAGTTTTCACATTTAAGATATATGACCCAATTTGAGTTAAAGTTTATATTTGGTGAGAGATAGCTGAGGTTCATTGTTTCTCCATGTGGATATTCAGTTGTTTTTAGCATCATTTGTTGAAAAACCTATCTTTTGAGTATACTTTATATGCTCACAGGAATCACCCAGTAGAAGAATCATAAAAAATACTGATATAGGAGAAAAAGAGAACTTGGGGAGCAAGCAAAAAAAAGGCAAGATGTTGTGCACAAGTGGAGGGATTAATATGCAATAGGAGCTGGATGTGTTGCTGGTGGGTGGGTGGAATCTGAGAGTTCTCTTCTGATAGCTCCAATTTTCTTAATGAGAAATAAAGCATGAGTGTTTTTCTAGTATTCTTGAAGTCAACTTAATATCTTATATCTTAATATCTTATATTTAAGTTTTACTCCACATCTGCCTAATATAGTGGTCAACATATAGCAGAATTCAACAACATTTACCAAACGATTTGGGAGAAAGATGATAGAAGTAACCATTTCAAACTGTACTTCTATTCTAAAACAAGGTGATTACTCATCCATACTGTGACACCATCATTTTAAATACAAGAACAGATTTTTTTAAAGTTCTTTTTCCTGTTACTATTCCTGAATAATCGGAATTAATTAGCTAAGAGAACTATCATCAAATGCCACAATTATATACTGTCATTTTAAGCATTTAATCTCTAAAATTATAACTATAAAATAGTAACACATTAAACAAACATAAAGGGGGCTGTCTCCAAGGTAGCGATCTTCATAGATTTTCCTACGACTGTGTTCATCAGTGCTTCTTTACATTTATCCTGACAAATCTTGAATGAGCATTTTTACAATCCTATTAAACACTTAGCTGATAAATTTTGCATTCCTTCCTTCATGAACTACCTCATGATCTCCGCTCCCCACTATCAAACTCGGCCTTGTGGCCTGCATTGTACTCAATGAATATAGATGGAATCAGAGGTGATGCTTTGCTCCCGACAAATTCACAACAGTATTATCTCTAGATGGCAAGATTGTGGGTAAATATTTTTCTACATTTTATACCTTCCAGTTTTCTGTAATAAGTAGGTATTACTAATTGAAAAAAATATAATAACCACCCCATAAGGGGGCCTACCAAGCCTCTCATCCTCCCTATTATATCAACCTCAGACTCCTATAGTCTCTTCATATGGCTGCAAAAACTGCCTTTTGCAAGGACATGTCATCTGATTCTAATATCCATGTTTCTGGTAAAATTTCTTACCTTGTTAGCAGTGCCACCTCGTATAGTATTTTATGTGTTAAATACATCACCTACGGATTAACTAATAAGTAGAAAAGTTACCCTGCGTCCAAGAAATGATGAGCAGTCTGTGGACGCCATAGTTAGTTATGACTTATGTCGCAAGACTTAAAATTGCTTTCCACTTTCCACTCCCAGTTGGGAATTATGCCCCGCTCCCGGATCAAGCTTAGCATCTGTATTTATATGGACGCTGAGGTGGTCAGACCTGGTTACATCATCATGTAACTAATTTAAATAGTACCACATCATCACATGACTAATTTAAACAGTACCACAAGCAACAACATATGAAGTAAAAACTGCAAGATTCTTAAGAGTAACTGCCTGTGGCAACCGTCATTACACTCCACAGACTGAAACAAATATGTAATGTGAGCTCCCTCACCAAAGGCAGTGGTGTCTAGTACTGTGTCTCCTGACCGAAAAAGAAAGTTCTTACATGGTGATAAAAAGAGACAGATTCAAGTGGACTGGGGGCAAAGGACGGATGTCGTCTTTCGCTGGGAGGCAGAGTAGGTACGTGATTCCCAGGAAGAGGAAGAAAAAATTCTGACAAGACGACCGATGGCGACTGTGCACCTCGGGTTTCCTAACTGATTTGGGGAACAGGCTATGTAGACTTCTCCGAAAGACTGAAAACGGAATAATTTGAGCCACAAATAACGATAGCATTGAATTTTAACCCACAGAATAAAAGCAGGAGTTATCAAGCAACGGATTGTGGGTCAAAAGTGGCCTGCCACCAATTTTCGTAAATAAAGTTTTATTGGAAAACAGATGCGACTATTTGTCGTGCAATTTTTTTTTCACGATAGTCCCCCTAAGGGAACCTGTTAGTAATTTTTTTCCTAATTGCCCAAACCCACTACAAAATTTTAATACCACAGATATCCTGTATATCAGTTTATGTACTGTATGCATATCTGTGCTTTATGTATAAAAAGTTTTTTGAGGTTGACTTCCTAGTCCGCCAGCTAAACATGGATGACGACCACATCGAGAGCAGTGGTTTTCAACCCTGGCTGCATATTAGTCATCTGGGAAGCCTAAAAATTAAAAACAGAAGCAAACAACAACAAAGAAACTATACCTGAGACCCATCCTAAACTAATTAAATCAGAATTTTTAGGGATGAGACTCAGCCATTGGTGGTTGTATTGTCTGTTTTGCTTTTAACTCTCCAAGTGGTTATAGTATGCAGCCAGGGTTGAGACTCAGGAGTCTAAAGCACTGGTTTTCAAACTTCATAACACATCAATATAACCTGAAGGTAATTAAGATGGATTGCTGGGCCCCGTATCTAGAGTTTCTGATTAGGCTGGAGTGAAGTCTGATCATTTGTATTTCTAACAAGTTTCCAGGTGATGCTAATGCTGCTGATTAAAGGATCACATTTGGAAAACCAGTGATCTAAAGTGTACTTTTCTTAATGTGCTCACAAACCACTTGAGAATGTTAAAATTCAGAATCTAATTCAGTAGGTCTGGGGCAAGGTTTGAGATCTGCATTTCTAACCGGCACCAAGATGATGGTGAAGCTGCTGGTCTGAGGACCACGCCTTTGAGTAGCAAGAATCTAGAGCTGCCGGCCATGTGTCGTTTTTTAAATTACCAAGTAAACTAGAAGCTGCCGGGACAAATTTTGAGGGACGCCAGTTTGTATGCTAATAATGACATGACTGATTCATTTTGAAGACATTTTTCTTCCCCACCCCTGACCCTGTTCCCCTGAACACACACAGTCTCCTGGAGAGTCCTGTGATTACAATGTAATTACTGCATCTCCATTAAGGTGAAGCACTCTTTGCTTTATTTGATACAGCTGATCACTTCCTTCTCCTTGAAATACTCCTTTCACTTGACTGTGGTAGCCTCACACTCACTTGGTTTCCTCCTCCTGCCTTTCTGGCCACATTTTGTCAGTTCTTTTTCATCTCCCCTATATTTAAATGCTGGAGTGTAACAGCAATCCATTTTTTTAGATCCCTTATCTATACTTACTCAGTGATCTCATCCAAGTTCATGGCTTTAAAAACTATATGATGATAACGCGCAAATTTGCGCCAGCTCATACAGCTTCTCTGAATTCTAGACACCTATGTTCAATGGCCTAATTTACAACCCCACTTGGTTGTCTACTACTATCTCAAACGAAACATTTCAAAAACAGAGCTCATGATCTTACCTTTCTCCCACATCAGAAAATTTGCTCTTCCCACAGTTTTTCCCCAATTCAGTGATTAACAACTCCATTCATTCAGCTGTTCAGCCCAAAAATGTAATCGTTACTGACTTTTCTGTGACAATTTATCTGATCCATCAGTAAATTAAGCTGCCTCTACCTTCAAAATATACTTGATCGTTTCTCACTATTTCCACCCTTTCTACCCTGGTCCAAGCCACCGATATTTCTTGACTGGATTATGGCAACCGTCTCCTAAGTGGTCTCTCTGCTTCCATCCTGCCCCTCTCCTTCAGTCTGTTCTTAATATAGCAGCCAGAGTGACCTTGTTAAGCCGTTAAGTCAAATTACGTCATTAATTTAATTAAATTGTTCCAACAACTTCCAACCTCACTCAGATGGGAAGGCTAAAATCCTCTCACTAGCTTATAAGGTCCTCCACTCTGCCCCCTCCACCATTACTTCATTAGACCTCATTTCTTACTACTTTTGCTTGAATTCACTGCCCTCCAGCCACATCAACTTTCTGTTCCTCAAACGCACTAGGCATTCCACTTTAGGGCTTTTGCATTTGATAGTCCCTTTGCCTGAAATCTCCTTCCCTCAGCTGTCCACACAGCAGGTCCCTAGTGAAGTGTTACCTTTATACTCCGCAGTGAAGCCTTCCTGGCTACCCTATCCAAACACCGATCCAAACTCTTTCCAACAGCGACCTCTCTGTATTTATGGGATGGAAACTTCATTTATTCAACACAGGTCAAAATTGTAGTTGGAAAAGCAATTCGGAATGCATAATGTTTCCACAGTGAATCAATATTTTTTGTGGTTTGGGATATATGGTCAATATTTCCCAAACTTGGCTAATAATCAGAATCATTTAAGGAGCTTTTTGCCAATTCTAGTCTTTTCCTCAGATGTACTAAGACTCCTCTAGAGCGGGAACCTAGAAATCTGTTTTTTAAAAAGTGCCCCAGATGATTCTATTTGGGAATCTGTATTCCAAAACATGCATTCCTAGAATTCTTAACAAAAGCAGTTTGAGAAATGGGTATAAACCCTTCCCTCAAATCTGACACCAGAATTTTCTTAAGCATTGTGCAATATCTAGAAGTATTACTTCAGAAAGTATTAGAATACATTTAGATTTAGTAAAATATCCTTACGTTTAATTAACTAGAATTAGGTGAGCTTAACTATCACGGTTTATACAATGATTCTATTTTATAAGATTTCATTTTATGTGTCAGGATATAAAAATATTTAGTTATTTGTTTTTCAAATACTTTAGTTTAAGGGATAAAATTAAGAGCTGTTTTCAAGGAAAGGTAGGAATTACCTAGCATAGTTCAAATTGTCATACTGTACCTAAATGTATATTGGATACATCATTATTTACTTAGGTAAAATTAAAATGCTTAGATTTGTATAACTATTTTCCTTTATTATTTTATAATGTTTCATGTTGAATATACAGATAACTAACAAAATATAATATTTTGGATATAAACTAAGGAAAACATATGGAATAATAAATACTTAGAAGCTATTAAGGACTTACTGTTCTTTCAAAGCCTTGTCACTAATCAAAGAAATAGTTATTGAGCATCTCCTTTGTGTAAGGGTCCCTGCCTTTAGGTATTGAGAGTTTAAGACACATCAGTCAAGAATCACTTAGCACACTATGTGTAGTAGGGACAGCATCTGTGTACCTGTGATATGGTATGTACATGGGACATAACAATTCACAATGATGTTTCCTACTGAATATAATAGCTAATCTGGGTCTTTAAGAAAAACAGAAACAGTCATCAGAATAAAAGAGTGAAGGTATTGCATTCTGGGTAGAGGTAACATCACATGCAGTGGTCTCGTGTTGAGAGAATATTTGAAAGAGTTGTTTGTACTCACTATCCTCAGTTCTTTTCCTCCCATTCGGTCTTGGCTCTACTATTTTTCACCATAGCACTCTTGCTGAGGTCACCGATGACCTCCACATTTGCCATATCCAGTGGTCAATTCTCTGTCCTCATCTTTGTTTTATCATTTGCCACAGTTGGTCACTCCCACCTTCTTAAGACACTTTTTAAAGTGGCATCTGGGACACATCTTAGTGTGGAAATATGTATTTCTTGGTTTACTTATTCTTTCAGCAAATATTTATTGAGCACTTATTATTTGCCAGAAACTATTCTTAGCACTAGAGATGTAGTCCTGAACCAAAAAGATGAAATTCCCAACCCTCATGGAACTTATATCTACTGGGAAGAGACAGAGAATAAACTAAGTAAATTTTATATTTATGTATAAATTATGTATGTAGTATGTATATATGTATAATTATGGATATAGTATATACATATACATTAGTTTTCTTTCTTAAGAACACCACCTACCACAATTGAAGAAAAGAGCTACCACACCTTTCATTCTGTCTAAAGGAGGTCTTATCTAGAAGCAATGAGTAATTACTATTCTAACCTCCAACCACATATGGTATACTTTTCAAAGTATTTCAGATGCATTGTCATTTAAGCTCATCACCGCCTTGTAAGATACTTTCACTATTTTTGAAAAAATCTTCAAATTCCATGTCTACATAATACATAAACAATGGGCTTGGACAGTTAGTTCCATTTGGAGGTTCACTCGCATAAGAAAACCAACTGTATTCCATCAGTCATCTTCATTGGCGATAAATGATTTCAAAATTGTCAATAATATTCACCACTTCAAGAACAAATCTGTCAAAAATGTGTTCATGGGCAATAACTAGAAAAATTTAAAAGCTATCACATCCTTTGGGAAGACAACTGGCAAAAGTTTCAAAGTATAGACCAAGCTATAGATGTGCATCTTACACTAAAACAGGTAGTAGTTTAGTATATTTAACCTAGTCTTAAACCTGTAAACACTTAAAAAGTAGAGAACTTTATCATGATAACTTGCAACAGAAAAAAATAGTGACCCTAAAATTTCTGTATTATTTCTGACTGAAACTAATGTCTGTATAAATCAATAGTACCGAAGTAAATAGAACTAAAGGATAAATTAGTAGAGAAGTATAAAGTATATAGATAAATGGTAACAAGAAGCAAAACAATTACAAGCAACAAGGACAAAATGGAAAAGTCATGTGGCACCATCATTAGCCACATTATGTGTACGAAGACAACAGAAAAACTGGTAAGCAAATGATAGACTGGTTGTGATTCGTTCTCCACAACCAATATAGCACTTACATTTTTAAAATCTAAAGACAATGACCTGCTCATTCTGGTTAGCCCCAGACTAAGTCCTAATTGACCAAAAAGCTTTACCTAAGTTTCAAGCAAATATGGAAACAAAATTATAATAAAAACAGCAATGACTTTTTGTTACTAAGGCTAACATTACAGCAACATTGTTTCCCACTACGCTTAGTCACATTTATAAATATTACATTTTCTGCTGTGACATAATTGAAAAATTACTAGAGCACTTTCTATATTTCAAAAATTGAATTGAAAAAATAACTCAAAGGTTTGAACACTGCCTGATCTATTTCACAAAACGATGGATCTCTGTCAATCTGATTTCTAAGCTATATTCTTAGTACTGTATTAAATTTGTGTCACCGATTTCAAGATGCCATATAATTCAGATTTTACTACCCCATTGCAATTCTTCAGGAAACCTTTTTATTGTTATAAATTGTTTTAATGATATATCATTTGCATGAAGTCATAAGCATGTATTCAATTATGACAAAAATGGAGTAATTTGCCATTTTGAAATATTTTGAGACAATGTATGAGTTACGCAACTATATGTATATAGGGGAAGGGGAAAGCGTTACCTTCCTTAGAGTTTACTGAAACACAATTATAAAAATTCAAGCAGCATGACATATGACATAGCTTCTAATTATGCTGGAAAAACAAAACAGAATTTACCCCATCAAATAAGTCATATTTCGTTTTGAAAGGCCTTCGTACCATACTGCTCCCAAATACCAAGGAGTAAAAACAATAGAAGTACACTTGCAGAAGACCTCAAAATCCTTCACACCTACCCCACCTACTGAATTCGGCCTCTCAATAGACTGAGTATCTGGAGGAGGGCGGATTCAACTAGGCGAAGCCACTACCCTCAGTACTGTGGGAGACCAACCACGTGGAAGAGAAACTGGAAAGGATTAGGGAAAAAGAACTGGGGTAAATTCTACTCTTGCCGTGAACAGCAAACAAATGAACCAAAAACGTCTGATTCTCTATTCCACAATCTCCATTTTTACTGTCCTTATCTTTACTCCACGTTGCCCTACCTTGTGTTTGTCCTAGGCCTCCTTCTCCCTCCTACAGATCATAGATGTACAGACATGCAAAATAGAAGAACCTAGTCATTTACAGAATTTAAGTACCAGACCTTCTTGCCTACAAGACTCCAAACCGAGATACAGAATTTGAAATGCCCAATTTAAATTCTGTGGAACATAAATGAAGAGATTAAACAGAGTAACCAAATCTGTAATAGAATCTCCATCAAAAAACCCCAGAGCAGCACATAAACACATTCTTAATGTTTTTAAATATAGTCTCCGTCTGTCAAGGACAAATATGCTGTGCTTGAGGCAATAATTAATGGCCTTGAAAAATTTCTGCCGCTTTTATTTGCCACAAAAGTTCTGCTGAGACACTGATTGAAAATTACATTTTAAATATACCGTTCACTAAAGAAATGTCAACAAACACTGGGACCAACTTTAGGATACCTCCCAAAGAAGAATTAAAATGCCAAAAAAAAAAAAAAACCAAAAAAATGTGGTTTATGTAAAAAATACAAAAGTAAACTTATTTAGGAGCACTTCAATGAAGAGGAAACAAGAGAATTGGACATCGGTAGAGTTTTTAGCAGCTTCTTTCAGACGAAGCCTACCCCCAAACTGCCGTGGGTGCGCAAATTTTTAATGTCCAATGAATCGCCTGAAGGTTGCTGGGGTTTCTTTTCTACCTGCTGATAACAGCAGGCAGTGAAACCTGAACTAATTAACATGGCCAAGAGGTGAGTGCCCTGCAGGATGCCACCTGGGCGCGCTCCCCAGGACCAGCCGACAGCTTGCGGTACTTTGTTCTGATCACTTTTATTAGGTAAAGGATTTCCCCCTGACGCTTTAAGAATTCGTTTAATGAAAACTCTCTGGCGGGATTTAAAGGGGTAAGTTGCTACCGAAATAACCTTTTTTTTTTTTTTTTTTTGCCGTTTTATAAATTTGATGCAGAGAGAGGAGTACAAAGCCATAAAAACGAACGCCCGGTGGATCGGTGGACTTGGTGTCACCGCCGCGACCCGAGGGAGAGACTCCAGAAGCTGAGGATGGGGAAAGGCGTTCGTGGGGGGTTAACACGGTCGACTCGGGACAAGACGGGTGCGGGGTTCTCTTCGGGCCGCTGCTCCCCGCAGAAGCGGGTCACGGCCAGGAGGTCAGCAAGTGCGAGCTCCGCGAGCAGTGCGCAGGGGCGACCTCGGGCGCCCCCGCCCCGCGTACCTGATGATGTCGTCGCTGTGGCCCCGGTAGAACTTCTGCCGGTGCTCGCGCGGGCTGTACACCACGCCGACGCCCGCCACGAAGTACACGATCTCCTTGGCCGCCGTGTAGTAGAGGTTGTTGCGGCACTGGTGGCCCCGGTAGCCGTACACCCACTCGAGCCGCAGGTGGCAGCTCGGGGCGCTCCGGGCGGCCATGTCGGGGCGCCC
>NW_006494609.1:13236865-13259498 GCF_000325575.1 Pteropus alecto
GCAGGTCGCTGAGCCCTCACGGACCCTCGGCGACCCCCGCCCCTGGCGCTGGGGGTCCTCGCCCAGGAAGCGGTTGCCAGTCTCGCTAGGATGCAGCTCTGTTCCCGGTCAGCACTACGTTGATGCCTGGGAGAATCAACACCAGGATGCTAACCTCATTTTTTTTTTTCTTTCTGGTAGTATGTGTGTGTGCTTCTTGCCGCTTCATAGTGCTCACTATATCAGAAATTGGGAGTAAAACTTACCTGACTTCCTAACATTTTCTCATTTGTGTAGGTGACCTCAAAGCTGAAAGAATTTAGATCGTAAAATGACACGCCAGATCTGATATTTTTAGTAAATGGCAACGGTGCCTGTTTTTTAAATTACTACTTTGAACACCAATAAACTCTTAATACTTCTTGCATTTTAGCAATGGTGAAGTAAGACGGTTAGACTATTGCGATCCTGGAGAACGCACCAGTAACAGAAATAGTGGGAGCAATGAATTCTCCGCAATGTCATTACCCCAGCCACTCCTTTTTCTAAGTGCCCTTTTCTAAATATGGCCAAGATTTACCAATACCTATAAAAATAATTTGAAATTCATGTTTTAAGAAGCTTTTAAGTAAACCATATGGTTTACAACAAGAAATACTAATCAAATACTAATATGAATCCTCTGTGTCTGAAAATCACCATTTTGGTTTCCCTGCGTAATACCAAAACTTGGATATCTAACAAAAGCTAGAATAAACTAATATCCTTTCAAGAAATATGACTGTTCCAATGTGATGATGGTACCCGTACCTTGGAATAGAAGTTACCCAGTCTCTTCTTCCTCGAAGATGCAACTTACTAACTTAGGACAGGAGGATACTTTTCAGTTTGGGGTATGACTTCTACATGCAGGGAAGACGGGCCATCTCAGAGGAAGGAATTTGCATAAATGTCATGAAAAGTAAACTCTAAAGAAGTGAGCAGATTTGGTGAACTCTGCCAGGAAGGCTGAAAATAGAAATCAAATCCACTGTAGTTCACAGTTAGCATCTGACGGGGAAGTGGGAGAGTATGGAGGAAAAACTGTAAGAACTTCATAAAATTTCAGATGCCATCACATTTATTATTTTTGCTATTCCCAGAGTTATTAGCTATAAAATACTTGTAATGAAAGGGCCCTTGTCCTGATTTCCAGGAGCAGCCAAGAATTAGAAGGGAGTGGTGAGCACGACTAGGGGAAATGTGCCCCATTCTACAGCTTGTCTTTGGCTCTGGATAACAGCAATCTTAGCAAAGGAAAAAAAATGCAGATTGGGTTTCTGGCACCTGCTGGAAAGAAAAAAAACCTCGGCCTAAGAAGTGGCTGTGAAGCCATAAAAAGGCCCATGTGGGGTGTCCTGTACAAGACATATACAGTATCTCTTTGTCACCTGTATTTATTTGGTTTTTGTTTTTTAATAAGATGTTTGCTAACTCACTAGTGAGTTCCTTGAAAACCCCTGGTGGAAAAAAAGAAAAAATTGTTGATTATTTAAATTTAAGCAGTGAACTTAGAAAAGATGAGGTAGTTTGTTGCTATACGTTTGTAGTATATTAATTGCTGGTCACGTGTCATTTTTTTTGAGACGTAAGATGGTGAAGAATACTTTTCCCTATGTTTTGGGTTTTTCAGTACAACGTCTTCTGGATCTCATGATCCATATTTAAGCACTCATATTCATAACAAATTTAAATAATTTATTTTTCCATTATCATATTTTTCCATTACAATTTTTAATGACCCAAGGGTGGACTGTGAAGCAAAAACATTCTTAATTAAACTATCCTCAACTGACAACTCAAGACCTATAAAGACAGCCAAGGCACAAAGGTGGCTAAAAAATGAAACATTCATGAATATTAAAGGGAAGAAAAACCTGAATAGTTCTTACCCCTACAACTTTATATAATCTGTTATTACTAATGTCACATCAGAAATCTAAATCAAACTTTTATTGCTCATTGAGATTCCACAATCTGTACCCTTTGAAAAGTAATACAAATAAGGATGCAGGAGAAAGACCCCCAAAATTCTACAAATCAACAGGTGAACACTTGTTAGGCATTTTAAATATAAGTTGGAATACTTTTTGCTAATCTATATCATGAAACTTGAGTTCCTAGTATGGAGTTTTATATTCCAGACATTTGAAATATTTCTAAAATTCAAACAAAGAAATTATTTGCTGGCTACCAATTGTCATTACCCTCAGGTCCACAAAAGAAATATAAGGTAAAGTACATAAGACCTAAAAGCCAAAATTCATGCTATTAATTACAGCTAGCTAATTAAACTGACTTAAGAATTATAATGATGTTTTAATAAGCCGTCCATAAAAATATTTCTGTAACTATACCTATAATTAGCCTGTTTTGTATATACAGTACCTGGAACCACGGATGTTCCATATATATTTGTCAGCTATTAAATATAAAAGAATACTTGTGTAGTCATGATAGGGTTCCTCTTAGTTTTATCCCAAATAGTTGAAACTTTTGAAAACTTGAGCCTTTTTCTAATACTGTTGTTCAGGACTTCTTTGGTTGTATGTGACAGAAATTTACACAATATGGCTTAAAGCCTTATAAGACAGAAAAGCCCTAGAAGTAGCATTAATATACTTGGTTCCTCGGGCTCAAGTGACGCCATCAGAACTAGGTCATCAGAATTAACTCACTTTTACTTTCCTTTGGGTTGAGTCCATTGCCAGACAAGCAAAACAGCTGCCAATTGCTCCAGTTCTACATCCTATTCTCCTAGTGATTCCTATGGAAAGAGCTCTTTTCAGCAGTTTCCCTGGAAACTCCTAGACTTCAGCTCCTTTGGCTCTGATTGGTTGACTTGAATCATGTGCCCACCCTTGGATCCACAGAGTAGTGCCAGGGGCAGAAAAACCACAGAAGTGGGGAGTGGGAGAGGGATGAACCTCCCAAGGAAAACGGAAATTGTATTACCAAAGTAAGAAGGAATGGATGCCAGCAGCAGCAACCCGGGGCTGACTTCCATACTTTAGTATTACCCAACCTTCATTTGCATAACCAAATGCACATGTAATCTAAATGACCAGGACAAATAAACAGAGACTCATGACCATGGACAATAGACTAGTGGTTACCAGAGTAGAGGGGGAGATGGGGAGGTAGATGGGGTAAAAGGGTCAAATATTTGGTGACATTAAAGAATTAAAAATAAATTAAAAATAAATAAATAAATAATACACATGTAATCTAAATTAAAAAAAAAAAAAAAAGTCAGGTGTCTGCTAAATAAATGCAGCTTTCAGACAAGACTTCTCACCACGATGCCACCCAAAGACCCCCTGAAGAAAATTCTAAATCTAGTCCCAGATGTTGGGCAGATCAAAACAATAGATGCTCCCTACCAGGAACCAAATTTCCAAATGTCTATTAGATTCTACATAAAGCCCTTAAAAATGATATACAATTGAAATAAAAGAAGTCTCTAACCAAATTATCTTCTACACATCTATACACCTTAACATCTTCTCTTTCCGTCCTAACTGACTAACCAACATCCCACAGTTAGGCAGGTAGGAAAGCCAGGCAGTAGTCTTTGGTTCCTGTTTCTTACTTCCCACATATCCTTTTGACTCTATTTTAGAAATATTCCAAAACTCCATCCCCATCTCTACATCCACACCCTCCCAAACCCAATTGCCATAGCTCAGTTCAAGTCTAAACATCTTTTCCCTCGATTCTGCAACCCAAGTTACTTATAAAAATCACGCCATTCCCGTTGTAAGAAAGTTTTCTAGAAGCAATTTTAGTAATAGGCATCTAGAGCCTTAAAATGTTCTTTTCCTCTGACTCACTAATTTCTCATCTAGTTACCTGCCATAATGTAATAAGAAAAAAAATGCAGAGCAAGATTAATGTACCAAAATATTTATTATGGCATAATTTAGAACAATAAAAATAAGGAAACCAAACTGTCCAACCATAGCGTAAACTTTGAGTAAATCGACCCAGCTCATTAAAAATATTACAAAAGCATTGAAAAGTAATTTTTCAAATAAATTTTGGCAACATTGGAACTTTTCCATTATAGAATATAAAACGTTTCTTTTTAAATCAAGATAACAAATGTATGTACAGAATAAACCCAGTTATGAAATATATTAAAGACTGGGACAAAAGATACCAATGTTAATAGTTTTGTAACATGATGGATAATTTTATACTTTTATTGGTATGTTTTCTAAGTTCTTTAAAAATATACATTCCTCATGGATTCCTCATGGGAAAGGAATTACATTTGTTTGGGAAAAAAAATACCCAAACGAGTGCTTAGCACAGAAAACGAGATCCCAAAGGAGCCGAATATGGGCAGAACTGTTCTGTGTTAAGATTGAGAAAGAACTTACTGCTCCAGGAAGATGAGAGAGGAATGAAATCAGAGAGATGGCAAAGCTGCAAGTTTTGCCATGCAGCCCTCTCCAGAACCTCTCAAGTTTCTAAACTCATAAAATGTTAGATTTTTTTTTCTTAAATAGAAACTGGAGAAACGAGGTTTATCAGTCTAGATTGATGTAGTAAGAAGCAACGCCTCACGAAGCGACTCCCTTCAAGGACAAATTGTGATCGAATGAATGCAGTTCATGGGAAGGAGGAAGCAGGACGGCTGGAGAATTTACTCATCCAGCTCCCCCTTGTCTCCTCATTCCCACTGAGTAACACTGGGGGAGTTGGAATTAATGACCACATTTCCAGGTTGCATCATCTAGCTGCTTCTGTGATCTCTGGGCCGCTGGCTCCCTGAGCCTCAGTTCCCATAAGGTAATGAGAAGAGGGCTGGATAGTAACTACACACACGGTGAGAGGAATTTCAACCATGGTCGGGAAACCTAAATTTTTTTATAATGGACAGGAAGCCTGACTTGAAGGCCCTGAAGGGAGGCATCGTCTTTATCATACTGGAAAATAAACAAATCTGCCCTTTTCCCCAAAGGGAAAAACTGTCTTTATCTTCCAAGGTTGTCACTACACAAACATCCTAAGAAAGATAGCCAGGAACAAAGGCAGTCAAGTGCCTCTGCAAACAAGATATGCAGAAACGCAGGAGACCTGTGCAGCATTGTCTCCTAACACATGTCCAACGTGCAGCGACTAAGTGCTTATTTCCTGAGTACAAATGCTGCCGAATTGTGATCAACATGTAAAATTTATTTCTGCAGGTAATGGAGAATATCGAGTTAAGCAGGTAATGTCACGTAATATTGTCAAAAGCTAAGCGGGACAGTACTTAAAGCAGTCAGGACAGATTTTATCAGTAATACTCTTGCAAATAGGGAAGAGGGTCAAGAGTAAACTGAACTCAACTTCCTTGAAACACAAAGGACCCCTGGATTTGTTAATTAGAGCTTATCCAGAGAAGAAATAAACTTCTATCTTTATCGCAGGAGGTAGTGTCCAAGTAAAAGCGAGGCAGCCGCTGGAGGTGGCCCCTTATCCTCCACTTAGCAATGATCATATTGAATTTTAGGAAATTGTTGATTTATGGGGACTTTGAGTGAAAGAGAGTTATCTCACTGAATGTTTGCATTTCATAGCGGCAACTCTCAGGTCCTTGAGGAAACACTCTGGGGTGGTAGATTTACATCTCAAAGAGAAGAGAAAGGATTTATAATTAATTATAAGCTTTCTAAAGTATCTGCTCTAAGAGAAAGCTCAGGGGCCTGTCTGTCTACCACCAGGTTTTGGCTACAAGACAGTAAATTCTCAGTGTCGAGCTTTCTCAGGCAAGCGTTTTAAGGGAGGCTGGGGTCATTCTAGGGACAGGACCTTAAGCTGCTTGAGCCATGCTAGCGTTTGTCAAGCCTCTTAGTGCAGAGATTGTTATATGCCAAGAGTTCTGTCATTCTCAGCATAGCAGTGGTATAACTAGCTACTAAAAGTGTACCTACTAAAAGCATATCTTGACATCAAGCTAATAAAAGAAAACATGAGAAATTTTTGCTCAATCAACTTTTAATAGAACACCTTCAGGGTCATAAACAATTGTACTCAAACAGTGAAGTAACTGTGGATGCTGGCACAGATACTGAAAGACATTATTGTAAACTGTAGTAGTGATTATTCTGTAGTTACTGTTGACTTGTATCAAGTTGCCCCAGGTTTTGAACACCTTCAAATCCACCGCCAAAAATTCTACCTGAAAGCATACCACAGAGAAAAAGATTAACAAAGGTGTTACACGTATTTTTAATCTAACTACCATACCTAAAAAGTTAAGAAAGGATTATAGAGTAAGCATGATATTATCAAAAGAAATTTTATTGAATTCTACTGGTCATTAAAACCTACTGCAGGGAACCACCATCTTCTTCTAGTAATTTACCAAAATGACCAACACAAAAGGAAAGAGGAGGCACCTGCTATATGTTCTCTGGGACTTTTAGAAAACATGGAGTTGTTTCTTTGGCTGTATGCATGCTAATCTCAAAGAAAGGTGATGTCATAGACATCCAGGGAATGGGCACTATTCAAAAGGAACTATGTTACTATGGCAAAATGGGGAAGAGTCTACAGTGTTACCCAGCATGCCATTGGCATCGTTGTTATCAACCAGATTAAGGGCAAGGTTCTTGCCAAGAGAATTAATGAATGTATTGAGTATATTAAGCACTCTGAGAGCCGAGACAGCTTCCCGAATCGTGTGAAGGAAAATGATCAAAAAAAGAAAGAAGCCAAAGAGAAAGTTACCTGTGTTCAATTGATGTGCCAGCCTGTTCTACCCAGAGAAGAACACTGTGAAAACCAATGAGAAGGAGTATGGGCCGCAGGAACCCATTCCCTGTGCATTTGTGGCATGATAGGTGTAAAAAAATAAAAGACCTTTAATTGAGTAGAAGTGTGGTGTCCTCTCCCCTAAACAAATATTTAAAGAAAAAAAAAACCCCGACTGCATTAAAAAAAATGGATGTAGGAAAGATAAGAGACAAAAGTAGATTTATCATAGATTATGTAAAAAAAATAAATTTAGGTGCAAAGTGCTTATGAAAAGATTAGTCTTAAGCTGATTTCCGTGTAGGAAGACGTTTCCTGGAGAGGTAGATACAGTCTAGTTGTAGATAGCACAGTTCTAGAAAAAGGAGATATAATAAATAGAGATAAAAGAAGATAAAGCCAAGGCATATAAAAGACAGGACAGTAAAAAAATGCCGTGTATATTTTAAAGTCACAGACTTCACTATACTGGGAAAGTATTTTAGTCAACAGATGAAACACTATCTCTAAGCAATCTCTTTACATTTTATAACGTGGAAGTAGTATTCTTTCAAATACCGAAAGGCAGTTGTATACTTTCCAGCACAAGCTAAAATATCAATTTGTTTTAGACTGGATCTCACCTTGGATACAATGGTTATTTTGATGAGTTTTTGTTTTCTTCTGATTTTTAATTTTAACTTTGAAATAACTTCAGATTGACAGAAATGTTAAAAATAATTTCTATACATCTTAATTTTTATAATATTTCTGATTCCTTGGCTATTAATATTTATAACATTTCCTTTACCGTTCTCTCTCCTTATGTGCATATATGTAAATATATATGTATATATGTATGTATAGACATATGTGTATGTGTAAATGCTTTGAGAGTAAGTTATAGAAATGATTCCTTCTTTTTAGTGTATATTTTTTATGTTTATAAATGACGTTCTTTTACATAAATAAAAGATAATTATCAAAATCAAAAAATTAATATTGATACAATACCATTATTTAATCTAGAAGCCTTATTAAAATATCACCTTTGTCTAACATAATTTATAGGAAAAAATTTAAATCTGATCTAGGATTCTCTTCACATGTTGCATTTAATTTCCATGTTTCTTTTAATCTTGAGAAGTTTCTGAGTCTTTATCATTCCTCATCTTTACATTTTGAAGAATGCAGATCATTTATTTTGTAGAATTTCCTCAATTGAATTTATCTGATGTTTTCTCAATACTAGATTTAGGTTATATGTTTTTGGCAGCAATACTAAAAGCTATGTTGTGTCTATCTGAGCACATCATATCCAGAGGCAAATGATATCTGTTTCATTATATCTATTTGTTCCTTTATTGATAATATGCATTAACTTTATCACTGGATTAAGGTACTTCTTATCAGATTTCTCCACTATAAAGTTATAATTAATTAAGTAGTATATTTTGGGGAGTTAATCATAAAATTTTAATATAAATTTTTGATTTTTAAGCATTGGAAAATAAATTGATAATTAATAATTATAGTTTGGTACACATAATATTTCAAGGCATATTGTTCATGAAGAATATTTGAAGTGTAATAAAAAGATTATAAACTACTGATTTAGAACATTCTTTCGACCTCGATTGAGTGATAAAAATGTATATGACAATATCTTTAGCTTGTTCATGATGTTTATTAAATACTAGGGAATTTTCTATAAATGGTTAGAATAAAAATCTCACTCTTAGAGTTACTGACTTTGTTCAAAGGACAATCAAGCAGTCTATTCTTTGTTGAATTTTTTTAAAAAGGCTACAATGAAACATTTTGAACATTGGCACATTTTAAACACATTCTTTCATGCAAACTAATTTTTGTTTCTGATCTTTTCATCCTCTTCTATTAATGTTTAAAGATCAGATAGTACCAAACCTGAAAATAAAAATTTGATTATAAAAAGCAAACACTATGAATATCTCATAATTTATGTTGATCAATATTCCAGTAGCATTCATATGGTACATCATTAAACCCACAGGATTCTGGGAGGCTACAAGAGACATAGTCCCATTTATCTCATTGTTCAATGAGGTATTTGAGTTACTTCTTCTTCTCTCCTGAACATAACTGTAAAAAAGTAATAATAAAATTAAAACTCCGATAAATTTGGACAGTTATTTAAAGCATTAGCCTAGAAGTAGAGAAATGGGCACAGGTTAAAGTGGATGACTGGAGGGAAGGGGGAAAACTTAACAATGTTGAAATTAGATTATAAAATTTACACGTAAGAAAAGCGATGTTAACGTTATAACATTGCTAAAGAAAGTAAATAGTAAATTAAGAAGGTGCATATACAATATGGTCATTTCAAAAAAGAATTGTGGAATATTCCAAAAGAAAGTAATGATTTGGCTAATTAATAATTCATATCAAAACAGGAATTAAACAGAACAAATAATTAAATTAAAATAATTCAATGTCATTGGTTGCTTCAAGTTTGATAGACATTAAATGAACTTGAATTGGGTTCCAATGAACCAACAGAACAAAAAGGAGACCAGATCACAAAAGGCGTCATATAGTACTTATTGTTATTGTCATTGTTATCAGAGGTGAAGAGTAAAGATTTTTTTCAAATAATGTCACACACATGGACTGATGATATAACTGAATGAAAACCTGTGCCATAGACTGAAAGTCTGGATTAGTTATGTATAATCATGGGTTGTACCTTACGAAATATATATGACAAATGAAAAATGTGATGGGTTAAGGTTGGACTTCAGAAAAAGTGTCAGAAATCAATTTTTTAGAAAATATTCTACTGGTGAGGTTGACTCAATTTTTTTAAGCAAATGCAAAGGTAACTATCCCCTACACAACCTGTTGAAAACACTATCTTTTTCTCACTGTGTTTGAAATACAATGTTCATTATATGCTAAATTATCACATATCTACAACCATTTCTGGCTTCTCTGTTCTATTCCATATATTCAGCAAATATTTTTTGAGCTCTTATTACGTGCCAAGCACTATTTTAGCCATGGTGACGCAACAAAGCCATGGTGCTTGCATTCTGGGGAAGAGAGGATAGGAGTAAAAATACATGATAATATATACATACACACTTATGAAATATATCAAGTTGGAGTAGGTACTATGAAGAACAATGTGGTAGCGAAACGAGATGGGGATGGTTTGCAGAAAGCTCTCTTTAATGAAATGACATTTCAGTAGAGACTTCTATGAAGTAAAAAAAGTCACAGAGAGAAGCAGGTTGATATCTAAGGAGAGTGTGACTGTCAGCAAGTAGCAAGGGCAAGGTTGTCCTGCTAAGCCCAGGCAAGAACCAGCTAGGAGCCCAGTGTCTTCTGAGTGAAGTGCCAGATAGGAGTGGGTGAGATAGGTCGGAGAAGTAACCGGAAGCTAGAACCTGTGGGACTTTTAGGACTTGGCTGGAAGTTTGGATGGTGGTGTTAGAACATTCCAGACCTTAAAAAAAAAAAAAAAAAAAAGAACAGAACCCTAGCCAAATCAAAGACACTTTCTTACTCACTGCTTTCTTCTCATACATATGTGTAAGTGTCCTGCAGCACATGAGAGTAGAAAGTAGGGATCTAAGAATATAGTGTATATTGCTTTTTAAAAATCAGCGCTTTTATTTTGCGTTTTAAATACATATACCAGAATTCTGTACACCATGTGATATGTAGATTTTGGTTCGATCGAAATTTCATTGTTTTAGCTAAAAAGAAATCTGAGTCTACTTCTCTTTTTTAAAAAGGTTTTAAAAGAACCTGCATAGAAATAAGGCATATCAAAGCATCTTTCATATTGTGTTCAATCGCATGAGGATAAGATGGAGCCAGAAATTGTCACATAAAATGAATTTATTACCAACAGAGTTCTAAGTTTACTTCAAATGTTGAAGATTAATTCATTTTTGAACTTCAGAATCTGATTTTCAGAGTACAAGAAGCTTGATGGAAAAAGCAATTGAATGTCATCAACCTCTCTTTATGTGCTCTGTTGAAAACCGTTTAGGCTGTCGTGTATGATATGAATCAGAGGGACTTGATAAATATTATTAAGAACACTCTAGATGGCTTACTTTATTGGATGTGTAATTGCCTGTAAAATTCAGACCGAAATAAGAAAATTTAGGATAAAAGGAAATGTTTAATAATTGTATTTTCAATTTCTTAAGACCTTTGCCCAAATAACAGGTGATAACTTTCTTGGAGAGTCACAAGAGGAAAATGGATCTTGGCAGCTGGTCAGTAATTTGAGGTGAATGTAATGCAGCTCATGCATTTTATTTATTTTCAGGGAAGTCACTAGTTTCATAGTGCTTTTTGATTTGAAGTTTACTATAATAGTGGCAAAGTATTGAGAGAATATTTTTCACCAGGTTAGGAAAAATTATGTTCAAGTATTCGAAATGCCTGTAATATTGGATTGTAACTAACTTCATATCAGAAAATAGATTTTCTGTGAATAATGGCTCACATAAGTTTGAAGACCTGAAAAAAAACTGAAGATTTGTAAATAGAGCTGCACTAATTAAAACTGTTATACTTTTATAAATATTGACCTCCATATCAGTGACCCTGAATAAACAACCCAGAAACAGTATTCATTTTATACTAGAATTTTGCATATAATATAAGGGAGCATTCCAAATCACTGGGTGAGAGTGTCCAATAAATTTCAGAATACAAAATAAATATTTACAAAAACAATAGCTTTCCTACATAACAAAATTTCCTAGAAAAACAATTATCTGAAATTGGCAAATAATATATAATTTTGACTCTGCTTTTCTAATAGCCAAACCTCTTATTCTGTTCACTACATTGACTATAATTTTCTGAACAAACTCTCCATGGTATAATTTCACCTTCTCCTTTGAGCAGATGTATAATTATGAGTCTCAAATTTTACCTCCATCTCTGACTTCTTTTCATAGCCTCTGACACGTATCTGCCTCCAGTTACCAACAGAACATCTCCACCTGTCTGTCCCAGAGGCACTTAAAACCATTATACCTCAATTGGAATTTAATCTCTTTTTTTTTTCTCAGCCCATTTCTTCTCCTTCATTCTGATTTTGGTGACTGGTGCTCTTATCAGTACATTCACAACGTAGAAACCTGAGAGATAGCCTAGATTTCTCTCTTTTCTTAGCCAAATTCCCTCCGCATACCCAACCAGGGTCCAAGTCCCACTGATTCTATTTTTTTTCTTTTTTAACATATTTCAGCCACACTGGTCCATTCCCATTACTCTCAGCATTTTTCACCTTGACTCTTGCAATAGTATCTGCACTAATCTCCTTGACTTCACTCGTCATCAATCAAGTTATTTATATTCCGAGGTAAAATGTCTCTGGTGGCTTTTCATTGAATATGCAAACTCCACTGCGTGATGTTTCACACTCTTGATGATCTGGCTTCAGCCCACCTTTACCTGTCTTTCCTTCCACACCTGGTCACACGATTTCATGCTGCTGTGATGCTTTTCCTGAGCTGCTGACTGCAGCTCTTTACCAAGTACCCATGCAGAGGTAGAATTGCCCCGTCCTGTGCCTTCACTTGTACCCATTTACCCTGATAGGTTTTATTGAACTTATTTGTTCACATGCATTATTCACTTTGTATCTCTTGCATCTCTTAATATGGATTTAAAAGCATTTTTGTATAAATATCAATGTCAGTAGATATTTATCAAACACCTCTTCAAGAAACTGGAAAAATAAAAACAACCTCCAATTTCTTTGATATTGCCTCAGAGTGCTTTATCTCTAGCGTGTAAAGAAGTTGTGTGACAGAAAATAGAGAAGCTCCCTGGTCGCAAACATTATTGGTGCCCACCCCAATGTGTTTCTCCATTCCTTAAAAAGATGATGTAATTATGCCCTACTTGCATTAAGTTGATTTGATCTCCACAACCATCCCATAAAATCGTCATCGTCACTGTTGTCATGGTCATCCTCATAATTATTTTATTTGTGGTGGGGACATACTGTGGTGTCCTCTAAGTATACAACCTGGCAGGCTCTCCCAGAGGCCCTGGAACTGAAAGTCTTATAAACCAAATTAAAAATGCTGAAATCAGTTAGTTAAATCAATGTAAAAATACAGCGAGAAGCAAGGGGGAAGAGATTGGGTAAGTTAAGACGTTTAGTGCAAGCAGATGGAAGGACCACACTACCTCTGGGCTGTTCAAAGTTCCTGTGTCCTGACTCTCTCTTTACCTCACCTGCCTTCCTCACAGATGGTGTGGTTACAAGGACGAGAATTGAGTACAGGCAATAAAGTTTAGGGATGGAAGGTTCGTGGTGCCGATACATGCTTGCTGTGTGGGAGAGGTGAAGAGGAAAGTATGCATGGCCACGGCTATGGCTTGGTGATGACCTGATGAAAGGTAGTGCATGTTCTAAGCACAGGACAAATAGGCCACAGTGGGTGATATCAATGGGTGGCCAATTTGATGTAGATAAAGCTGACCCATGCTTTATGAATATTTAAGATTTATTTTGCTTTCCATCTCTTTCTATCTACAAATAACACTCTCATTTATTTGTTTTATTCTTTTAACCTATGTTTAACACAAAAATGTCTATTCTATGTTTAATATGTTATATACAGTAATGATATACTTATTATCTACACTTAACATTTCTTATGAGTTTCATCTATCCCATTTGTTTTTCTTGTCCTTTAAAGCAGAATCACGCATTACATTATGAAGCACATAACAGGGTCTTTAGACCACTTGCCCAGAGTCCCCACATTTATTGCATGGCAGAGTCAGGAGTTCAATACAGGAAATCTGGCTCCAGGTAAAATGTCTCTGGTGGCTCCAGGTAAAATGTCTCTGATTTCTAATTTGCCTGCAGAAACACAGCTAGTAAGACTGACCAGAAGTTCAGTGCTTTTTCCACTAACTGTTCTTTATATATCAGCACCTTTGCGGCAGGAGACCTGTCTTGTTCATGTCTGTATTCTTATCACCAAGCATAGGGCCTGCACAAATACTTGTTGATCAAGAGAATATCAAATTTTATACTTTTGCTTTTCTTTTGGGTTAAGTTTAAATGGACTAAATAATTCCAATTTAACATTTAAGAACATTTAACCAATGTCCTATGGTAGATGATTGGATAAAGAGCGGTGGTACATATATACAATGGAATATTACTCAGCCATGAGAAGAGATGAAATACTGCCATCTGTGACAACATGGATGGACCTCGAGATAATCATAATAAGTAAGTCAGGCAGAAAAAGTTGAAAACCACATGATATCACATATGTGGGATATAAACCTAAAAGCAACAAACGAACGGGACAAACAGAGACTCATGGACATGGACTATAGACTAGTGGTTACCAGAGGATAAGGGGAGAGGGGGAGATAGACAGGGTAAAAGGGGTCAAATATGTGGTGACAGAAAGAAATCTAACTATGAGAGGAGAACAAAAAATTTTTAAAATAAAAATAAAAAAATAAAGTCACTTTATCTTCAGTATTTTAGATTTTTAAACTGAATTAACCTAAAGAGATATCCAGTTGCTAGAGAGCAAAAGATAAGGATCTGTGAACAGAGATCTAGCTCTGATTGTGAAACGGACCCTTTCAAAGGGATTGTGTTGTTTTGCTATGCTTCATTTTCTTCAGTAGGAAAATGGCCTAGCAATTCTCATCGACCCCATTTACCAGGAACTGTTATTACTATTCTCCTATTACTAGCATGATCTAAAAAAATGATGTCTGCATTATGGATTAGAAATTATAAAAAATGTAAAGTTTATATACATTCATAAAATTAATCAATATAAACACATGAACATGATTAAAAATAATAAGTATTTATAATCTTTTAAAGGCACATTTTATGCTGCATTTGGATATAATTAATATCCTGCAGTTTGCTGTTTTCTACAATTTTTGTCATCCATTTGACTTTTCTGAAAGAAGTAACAACCTTCTGAAAGAAGCTAAGAGAAATTATATGCTCTTAAAATATTTTAATATCTCTTTTGTCTCACATTTAAAACAGGTATATATTGAAAAAATTCTCTTTTTTTCCAAAAAAAAGTGTATCCTTCTTACAAAAACATTGTTTCTCACTAGGAAGTTGGCAATAATCTCAATATATACAAGTCCACTTGAAACTCAACACAGTGGTTGTTCAACCTTGACTGCTCATTAGAATTACCTGGGAAACTTTTAAAAAATATACTGATGTCCCAGCCTTACCTCAAACCATTTAAATCAGAATCTCTATGGATGGGATTTAGGCATATGTATTTTTAAAATCTCAGACATTCTACAACATAATTGACTAGCCCTTTTCAAAACTGTCAAGATCATCTTAAACAAGGGAAGTCTGAAAATCTGTCACAGACAAGAGGAGGCAGAGGAGATATAATGACCAAACGTAATATGGTATCCCAAGTGAGATCTTGGTCTAGAAAAAAGGATGTTAGGGGAAAATTACTGAAACCAGAATAAACTGTAGAGTTAATAATAATCAATGTTGTGTGTGTCCTTTAGTTGTGAGTACATATCGTGGTAATGTATAAGGTGTTAACAATAGGGGAAACTGAATAAAGAGTATGGGGAAACTCTGTACTGTCTTTGAAACTTTTCCGTAAATCTAAATCTATTCTAAATGAAACATTTATTAAAATATCTGTCTGATATGGAGCCAGGGTTGAGAATCACTTACATAGAACACACTTACGTTGTACCAGAAAACAAAAAGACTACAATATTGAGCCCAATTTCCAATTGCTAGCATATGCAGTTCTAAAAACCTGAGGCCTAGAAACAATGGGCTGACACATTAGAACAGATTACATTTCTAGAGGCACTTCTAGGAAAAACAAATGGACTAATTGCAATAAACATAACTAATTGTAATAATCGTAATCCTGATCATTAATTCCTTCCAAGATGCACAAAAGAAATCATGATAGACTGCTTAGTAGAAGAGAAAAAAAACTATTCATAAACCATTTCTTAGTTTAGAATGGTAATTTTCGTTTTGATATCTGTGAAAGATATAAATATCTGGATTGAATATGTCTTCATTATAGTACCCTAATCGTTTGAGAAAATTGTGAGTGATTTATCTTTGCTGTTAGCAGTTCATTTTTTTATCTATAAAGAGGATTTAGTCCTGACCAGAAAGTTCTTGGGTATTGAGTTAATTTTTCCTCTCCTGCCTCTCCCACCGTGGCAGGAAGGAGGCAGGGAAAAAAGATCCCCTAGTCTTCCAAAATGAAGTCTACCTGGATGTAGCCTGGCCACCCTTCTGTTTTCATAACGGTTAAAGATATTTGTCATCTGTGTAAATCTCTAGAGGAAAGTCAGGATTGTGCCTAAAGAAATTACCCTGTACAAGCAAACGTTTGAGGAACAGCAATTGCTTGGAGACGGTGTTTCAAAAAGCTCCCTTTAAAATTTTTTGCATACGTTATTTTGTTTGGTGAAAATGTCGCCGATTTATAATCCAGAAGCGCTATGCAGCATCAAATTAACGCTGTAGTCACAGATTTCAGCTCAGATTTTTAACTCCATGCAATCTTAGGTAAATAATTTCTCTTTTCTGAACATTTCTCAGTTTCTCATCTGTAAAATGAATAGATTGGACTAAACACTCGCCAATGCCCCCTTTCAATTTGGACATTGAGATTTGGTGAGAAGGACTTCGAGAAACAGATTGGAGAGTTTTAGGATTTAAGGCTTTGGGTTCTTTGGGGCGGTATGGTATTGAAAAAGCTGGTCTTCTGTTTGTGTTTCTAGAATCGGAAGGGTAATTGATATGGGTAAAAATACGTGAAGGGGGAAGCGACTCTTTGGAGGGTGAGTTCCCGGGACTTTTCTGGAACTGACAAAGAAAGCAGAGCATCCGGCTGCTAGGCAACAACACCTTCTCGGGGGAGGGTGGAGGACCCCAGTCTGAGGTGTCTAAGTCAACGCCTTATTTATGAATAATTTATTTATGAATAAATTTATGAAATAGGTATCCTTTAAAAGTACACATATCTTTTCACCAAGTTTTGGCAAGCCCTAGTTCATGGGCGAGCACATAGCCGAATTCTGTTCGCGGTGGTTTTTCTTTTTCCTGTTCTCAGGCGCGAGGCGGGCTCCTCTCTGCTTAGGCCCCTGTCGCCGCGCGTTGCTGGGCAGAGCTGGACGCCGCCTTCTCCTCGGTCCCCGCCCTCCCTGGGTCTGGCCCTGGTTCTTCGCGGGGCGCCCTCGGCCACCATGGGCTGGGAGATGGAGCCGCTGCTACTGGCCTGGAGCTATTTTAGGCGCAGGAAGTTCCAGCTCTGCGCGGATCTGTGCACGCAGATGCTGGAGAAGTCCCCTTATGACCAGGTACTGGCCGGACCCCATCAGCCCGTGGATCCTGGCTATGAAGCAGAAGGCTCTGGGGGATCCCCAGGCCATGGGTGGGGGGCTCTTGAGTGGCAGGCTCAGGGCGAGGTTGACCATGTGATCAGCACAGGCACCTAGAGCGAGACTCCTGGAGCTGTGGCCCACGCACCCCTGTCCCCGGCGTACCCTTGAACCCGCAAGACCCATAAGTGCTGTGCCATGATTACCCTCCCCCCACTAAAAAAACAAAAACAAAAACAAACAAAAAAACTTTAGCAGCCCTTTTCCTTTAAGTGTCCTTTGAAGGAACACTTAAAGCCCTGACTTTTACTTTGGTTCGGAACTTTGACAATTAATTTATACTTGCATATGGATGGGCTCTTAAGCTCGCTGCGTGTGCGTTGTTAATTTCTAAAAACAATTATATATAAACGTGAAGATCTGTAACTTCCTACCGCTGTTCAAAATAGTTGCCTTTTTCTTTTTCAATCAAACGTGTGATCCTTCCATTTCATCTTAAGATTTATTCAAGAATGAAGAGCCTTCGATTCTGGGGCATGAATGCGACTTGAAGCAAATAATGCAAGTTAGAGAATGGGAATCTAGAAGGGAAAAATATACATTTATTAAGAGAGAGGGAGGATTTGGAAAAAGTGTTCCATTAAAAGAAGGAATGATGGTATTGATTAAAAGAGAACTTAAACTCCAGTAATAGTTTAAGTTCTCTTAAAGTATAATATTAAATAAAGCGAGCGAAAATATCACATACTATGTGTGTGTGAGAGAGGGACGTCTAGTGGGCAGGCAGTTCCCCGAAAGGCAAAAAGGAGAAAAAGGGAGAATAGGAGCAGAACTATGGCATTTTGTCAGTGCTTCTAGTAAATGCAAAATGTACCTATGTAGTTCTTATTTCCCAGCTTTTCCTCTGGTGATGTTGCCTTGGAGATATTAGAAAAAAGGAAAATGGACAGATACATAAGCAGAGGCATGAATGTGAACACGGTTACAGCTCTGCCTTAGCTCCCACCTGTGGGTGGAGGATAACCTACTGAGGTGAACACTTAAGCCTGAGAGCTAGTAAATCTCCTCTAGAACAATCCGTGTTAGTGGGAATGCGAAGCTATGTTCTGCTTGTGTTCGTTCACGTTAGTTAATAGGACTGTGTTTCTGTGGACAAGCATATTTCCAAGTGTGTTTCTTGGGACAGTAGTACAGATGCAATAGGTTTGGGAATCACGACAAAATACTGACTCCTTTACATTTGTACAGCAAAAATTTGTTACAGACCTATGATGTGCCAGACATTGTTCTAGGCACAATAGTTTGCAAGAACTTTACATGCTGTTTCTATTTTTCTATTGAGTTTGAGTGGTTTCCATTCTGGGTTCCAGAGAACACTAGTCCCAAGAGCTGTTCCGTGAAAGAAAATCTCATTAAATGCATTTGGGAAATGTATATTCCCTTCTTAGAGATTCAGTTCATACTAAAGGCTCTAAATTCTGAAGAAAAGAAAACTTAATTGTGCCTAATTTTGATTAATCCGGTAGTTCTGAAACTTATTTGACAACTGATTCCTTTTTTGACAGCTGGCAAGGGTCAGATATCTTTGTTGCTGTCATGCTAGGGAGATGTCATATTGGGAAATATTGGTATAGGCAAAGCTGCAGTGCTTTTATTAATAGGTAAGACCCCGTGATTTTAATGACATAATCATAATGACATTCACTACTGCACCAATGAATCCAGGTTGAGTTTGTGCAAGACACTGTGCGAGGACTTTATGTGTATTCAATTCAGTGATCTTTTATTGAGTGCTTCCTACTTGCCAGGCATAAGTTTTACAAATTGTATGTATTTCTATGCTTAGAATAACCTTGCAAAGTAGGTAACAAAAATAATAGCTAATATGTATTGAGTATTTGCTCTGTGTCAGGCTTGGTTCAGAGGTTTTAGATGTTATCTCATTTAATCCTCAGCTATTCTAGGAATTGGTACTATTTCCCCATTTTATAGATTGAGCACAATGAAGCACAAGGGGAAGTAATTTGTCCAGAGTTACAAACCTGGTGAGCCCCTTCCCTTTGTATCTGCTGTCTCTTTGGCATTTATGTGGCCTAATTTTTCAAAGCTGTGTGTTTCTGAACTTTTCCCAGTCTATTTTCCCATCTATTTTGCCTTTTTTAAGATTTTTGTCAAATGGTAAAGAATTTTGATATATCTGTCTACTTGGATTAAAGGTTCTGAGAAGTCCAGAAGAAAGGAAATCTGCCCAATTTTGATTAACCCAATATTCTGAAATTTATTTGACCACTGGTTCCTTTTGAGGGGAACAAAGGAACAAATATTTCCCTTGTTTTCCTGGGAGATGATGTTTCTTGGGGAAATGCATAGGCAAAGCAGCACTTTTTATTAATGGTTAAGAAGGGGCTATAGAAGAGATGTTGACTCTTTTTACTTAGGAAAAATAGGATAAACAAATTAAGTACTTTGTTTAAAAATCTCCAAATTAGCTGCTAAATGAGGTAAGAGAGTTGATATTTTTATTTGGCTTTTTATATAGCTCCCATTAGGCCTTCCTGGCCCTCTTGGAAGATTAAGACTTGTTCACAAGGTATGTTTGGTAGAACTGTGATTTTGCTAATGATAATGAAAAAAAAAGGTGGGTTCATAATGAGAAATATTTTTGTTATTATTGGTTAACCTTTAGATGTGATTAAGATCATTACGGCAGTAGGTTTTGTTAGGTCCTGGCCTATTCCATTGGCCTATTTGTTGTGAATTTGAAATGTCATAATGTGATACATAATTAAATTCTCATACCATAGATTTTTTTAAAATGTTATTTTTTGTTACATTTAATCGTTATGAGCAGGGGTTGATATGTTCAGCTCCTACAAATACCAGAATAGGCCCAGGAGAATTGGTATGAGATCTAGGAGAAATTTATCTTATTCTTTTCCTTTCTAATCCTTTTTATTTGTTTTGCTGAGGTAATTTATTTAAGAGGGAACTGTATATATTGCCAGAACAATGAGTAGCATTTCATCAGGAATAGAAGTTTAGCTTGATATTTCCTTACCAAACTGGGCTTTTGATACTTGGATAGGGCTGCTGAAAAGTTTACAAGTTATTCTTTTAGCCAACCTTTAACCACCATGCTTTTAGACTGTATGCTTTTCTTAGCACCAATTATATATTTTGAACCCAATTGTTATTTCATTTTGGAAATATTTTCCAGTCTGATTTTTCCAAAGAAATTCTGCTTTTTTCTTAATTAAAAAATTTAAAAAAATATATTTATGTTAGAGTGCTTTAGGAAGCTTAAGGAGGTTCCTTTGATTAAAAACTTGAAAATTCTCTTTCCTTTCTTTAGGACGTGAGTCCAGGATGGCAGATCTGTGTGGCCTTGCACAGTCTGGCACACAAAGGCTATTGTGTATTTGCTGAATAAGTGCATTGATCATATTCATATGCATTTTGATGGCATTATTCATGATCTTTATGATCATCCTCGTTACCCAATGATCTTTGTCCCTCCAGCCCCTACCCCTCATCCTTAATTCTCAGCCCCATAGGTTCTTAAGTGTACATTTATTTTTTCAAATAAATATAATTGCATTATGGAATTCTTAATTCATTTCTCATTTTGAGGGTCAGTTTTTTTTTCTGCCTGGATTCCTTCAGGAGAGTTTCTGATAGTAATTATCCTCATTGATATTTCTTACGGAGCTTTCATCGTTTCAGTGGAGGGAGTTAAATGATGGAGAGACTACAATCTATGAAGAACTAAATGAGATGTGATGAGCGCTCACATGATGGCCCTCAGCCCTGCAGTTAGCTGGTTTATCTTCACATGCTCTTTTAGCCTCCTGGGCTTTTTTTTCTTTTCTTTTCTTTTCTTTTTTTTTTTTTGCGACATCTACATTTTAAAGTAGAGGGCTTTTTCTCTATAGCTATTTGAATTACCATTTCTGTGCCACCAAACTGATTGTAGTACAAATGAGTGACTTGGAAGCAGTGCCTGGACACAGAGAAGAGCAAGGAAAATAAAATATTGCTACTGAGTGCCAAATGGATTCATTTTCACTCTTCCTTTTTTTTTCCCCAAAACAAAAAATAGCTTTCGTTTTTCATGTTATTTTTCACTTTTGGTTCTGCTTATTTTTCTCCTAGATGAAGAGACCCTCTCTCTAAAGTAATTTGTTATTTGTTATTCTTTTTATAAGTTGGTCCAAGTAGCTTAAAAAAGATAACATTTCAGTCTTGCTACATCAGCCTTTTGGAATGAAGCCCACCTCTAAGACTACTTCTACATTTATTTTTCCACTAAGAGATACCATTTTGGTATACTATCCTCGAAAATATTTATTAGACCTGTGCTTTCTATTAGGACATCTGGATTTTATTTAATTTTGATTCTCGCCCAAATTGGGGTAATCAGATTGGCCGGAGAATTATGATCCATTGTGGAATAGCTTGTTTCCTTAGAGCAATACATTTCTCTTTAGACACAAAAGGACTGAAACGTAGGCTGAGTGCAATAACAGGACCTTTGGTAATGGGGAAGGGTTCTTGAAGAAGATGGGTTCGGAACTGCTTCTCCTGGATGCAGAATGGTGAGAAGCAGAGGGCAGGGTCTTGTAAGCATGAAGTACATTAAGATTCTGATCAGTTAAGAACAAAAGAAGGATAACTGGTTAACTTATCATAGTTTCCCCGTTTGATAAACTACAGTAAGAACAAGTCATACACAGTGAGGTGTTGTCCTTTTTCAAAATGTTCTTTAAATCGTGGCTGAAAAAAGTGGTTAAAAATTATAAGAGATAAAAAGGAGAAATGCACAATGATATTCCACAGAACAGTCTGACCTAGAGGAGGGCTTGCTTTTACAGCTCATGTCGGTCATCCTGATTAGTTGCTTAATCTGATTACTGTTCTTTGTGTTCCATATGTCAGATTCATGGCTTTAAACCCAGTCCCGATTTTTTTTTTTAGCTCCATTATAATTTAAAAGTTCATAAAACATGGAGGTTTTCAGGCAGTGGGTCTCCCCCCACCCCAAGACAATATGCCACCAAATGGGGTAAATTTTTATTAATGGGGTAAATTTCTGATAGATTTTCAAATTATTAAAATTAGCGATTCAGGAAGTGGGAGCATTAACCATATATCAGAGTGAGCATAATTCACCTTCTCCTCTCTCACCCCCAATCTCTGCTTATAATGAGAGAGGTTACAGAGAGGAGGGGGTTGTTATTGTAAGTGGTTTAAAGGTGGAGGAAAGGCCGAAAGCCCCTGGCTTAGATCAAAGTGAGGGAACCAGGGCTCCCCAATGAGCTATCTGTTAGTAGTTGGTCGAGACAACGATCTGGTGATCCAAGCCAAAAAACATCTTTCTGTATGATTATCTAATTTATTTCCTCTTTGGGGCCATGGAGACTTAGCTAGACTTAGTCTTTTGATTCTATACTCTGAGGAGCAGTTAATTTTATGAATCTAA
>NW_006494609.1:13259546-13290396 GCF_000325575.1 Pteropus alecto
TGACTACGTGGTCACTGGGTCTACCGAACCTCTTGAAATCCATCCAATTCTCTGTTCTCTTACATGTACATATATATTTTTTTTCCTTCTTGATATTCCTAATTCTGAATAATGACTCAGTAGTTTAAGAGCAAAGCTGGGTAGATTCATTAGCCAGAGTGAGTATTGGTGGCAATTAAGAAGTCACATTCAGAATTATCTGGAGGTTTACTTCCCCGAGGTAATAGCAGCGACCTAAGAGAAAGCCTTACCGTAGGGGGAAGGAAGCAAGCAAGCAAACTGATGTGAATGGAAGTTGATGCTAGTGAGTATTTGCTGGTTCTAGGCGGTGCCTCTCTACTTTCCACGTCCTCTCCCTTTGAAGGAGATTCAAAGGGAAGTTTTACATTTGATGCACCATAACTGGGAGTTACCCCTGAGTTCGGAAAAAGGAAATAATAGAGAGTTTGGTGCTTTTCTCTTCATTATGTAAATGTTTTGATAGGGAAACTCTTGTAATTTGATAGAGAAATTCCTTGTTGCAGGTGCTGCCACCTTACACCTCATCATGATAGTAGAGGTGAAAGAACTCTGAAATTATTAAATATTCTTAAAAGTGCAAGGTTTTATTTTTTAAAAAATATCCTATAAAGTAGGCACTACTACTCCAGTTTGAGAGGAGGACTAGGTAATGAAGCCTGCATGATTCGTTCAAGGTCATGTAGCTAAGGGGCTCCCCGAGGGTCATGCCCGGGTCCTCTCACTCTGGGGTGAGGCCCATTGCTTTCTGCTCAACTGCCTTGATACTCATGGAAATAATTTGCTACACCACGTGAACCTAACTTGTGGTTCCCTATATGAGTAGATTAATTTAGATCACAAAACTATAATTGAGAGAGATCCAGCAATGTAGGTCTTAGTGATTTTAAAAATTTTGACTTATCTCTGCTGCTTCTGCTGGACCTCCAGACCAGCCACATCTGGCCTTGATCTCCACACACCCTACAGCAGTCTGCTTTCCAGCCTTGTGGTGATCTCACATCCTACATGCTGTTGACCCAGAGTGTCTAGGTTCAGAAACTGTCTGAGTTTTCACATCTGTTAAATGGGGATGATAATATATCTACCTCACACGGTTGTTGTGAGGATTAAATTTATTAATACATCGTAAGTGATGAAAAAATGTTAGCTGCTCTCATCTCTATATAGCTGGACAGATTCCACATGTAAGATTCTGTCATTTATATTTTTCTGAAAGGATTGTTGGTGATCTGGAAAGCACCTGTGAGGAAAGTATTTAGTGAAACTGATGATAAAATGGTATTGAATATAGTTCATAGATCAGTGGCACTCAGTAATTTCCAGAATAATCTCTTTCCTTTTTCTCTGACTCCCTTATCTCTCGTGTGTTCTGCTTTTCTCCCTTCCATCTAAGTCATCTGTAACTGGTCCATAACTTGGGTATAGTTTTTAACAGATTGTATTGTAATTCATTGAATTATGTGCTTTCTCCCATAGCATATTTTCGGCGCCTAGCAGAGGGCCAGGGATGCCAGGAGAATGCCGTGGGATTAATGTGTTCTCTGCCTCACTCTCGTCTTGTCTCCATCTAACATCCACACAAGCTCGCCTGCCTCTACATCTTCCCATCCTCCAGGCCTCTCCTTTTCTTCTCTGATTTTCTTATTTTACATAATTTTCCTACATGCTCTTTTCCTGTATGGTAAATTGTAAGTGTACTCTCAAGGGCCAGTAGGACGAGATAGAGCATGAAGGCCTTCGTCAAGTGAACAGACACTCTGAGGTTGAGCTGCCAGTTTGAGTTCGGGCCACTGGAAGAATCTTCCTGCCCTGGGCAGAATAACAAGCGTCCAGCTTTTACTTATACAATCGGTGGCTTCTGTCTCCTCTAGTTGTTCTCTTTTCTTTTCTTTTTTTTTTTTTCCCCAAGCATTGTCTACAATCACCTCTGGTAAATTCTTTTTCCCTTTCTATACGGAACTTATCTTGTATCTGTCCTACACTTTACCCTTCTTTATTATTTCCAGCTGATTTTTTATCTCCAAGATGCACTGGCAAGAAGGAAGACCTCTGGCTTCTTTGTGTAACCTTAAGCGAATTACATGACATCGCTGAATTTGTTTCATTATCTGTAAAGTGGATAATAACACTTACCTGCCTTCCTCAGATGGTGGTTTTGAGACTCAAGTGAGATAATGGTTCATATAGACATGTATACAAGTAAACAGAAGAAAAAAGGGATTACTTCTGTTCTCATCTCATTGCCTGTATCCACGTATTTCTCTAAGTATGGACTGTGGGAAATCTGTACTGTATCTAGATCTTTCTTATGCACACTGGAATTGAAAACCTTCCATTGCCGTGTATTCTTATAGTTGCTGTTTTGTGTTTGGTTCAGCTTATTGACAATTATTCTCTAAATCCCACCCTCTAAGGCCTTCACTTTCTAGCCCAGCTTAGCTTTTTATCCTCATGTTTCTGCCATGTGCCATGCTAAAGAAATTGCTTATCTTTGCATGGTGACCAGATGGTTTACACATTGCTTGCACACAATAATATATTCTTAAAAAAAATATTTAGAGTATTCTTTTTGGATTTTGGAGCTGTAGAAAGCAAGGAAAGCTTTCCTTTTTCTGTTTCTTAGTAGCTTCTCCAATGTAACATGCTGCTGATTAAGTGTTCAGTAGAGGCTGCTGACTCTAGACATTAAGTATAGATGTTGTATAATAAGTTTGTTATAGGTCTGACTTTTTATCAATGCATTTCTGTTTAATGTGGACAGAATTATCTGAGTTTATCAGCACCTAGCACTAATATATATTACATTGTCTTTATAAATTTCTCAGAGGACATTGTAGTCAGAATTAATTTTTTATCTTCAGCCACTAATCCCATTATATTGATATGAAATAGGGGGTTTATAGGATGTGGATTTTCCTTCTCCTCCCCAAGTGATTAAAGTCTGAAAGTTTTAACCACCATGAACTTATTTTGAATATATAGAAATGTTTTCTTGCACAATTGTCAAATTATTTTTAATTTGGGGGGTATTGTCTCTTCATTAAACATGCAGTTAAGACATCTTCTTTGTGTCTAAATGAGGTTAGAGTAATTAGAATTTTCTGATCATAGAAAATGTAGTACTTTTCAGAGTATATTAGCTTTACATCACTCCTGAGAGCACTTGTAAAGATAGATTAAAGTTAATATTTGGATTTTTATTGAGTGAGTTTGAGTCCACCTACAAATACTTGTTTGGTCATTAAGACTTCTTATTTTAGAAACCGTATTTCTTAAAAATGTTTACTACCTTCTTAATGCTTTCCAGGAACCAGATCCCGAATTGCAAGTATCTCAGGTAAAGGTTTAGCTGCAACCTATAGTTTAGAGAATAATTACTATTGCTTAGTTGTTGCCATAGATTAGAAAATTTGCTGCATATCTACCTGTAGTGGTATAAAATTAGCTTTATCCACTAGGCATTCTGTACCTTCTTATGTAAACTATTACATTTCCAATACTTTTTTGTCTGTGGATGGGTAGCCTTGTAGAACTAATTCAGTGTACTCATTAAGACTTGGAGCTTAAATGGAAATGACCAATATTGACCAGAAGAATGAGCAAAGTAAAGGAAGCGAGGGGAACCAGGGACTTAGAAAGGGAGCCAGGAAGTCAGCAGAGTCACAAGTGCTTGAAAACACTGTGATGGATGGGACGTTATGTCTCGAGTAAAGAGTCGGCCGATTCTGCTCCAGAAGATCTTGGTTTTAGAGAGAGGTGCCTGTCACAGTGAGGAAGAAAGGAAGGGACACTGGCCAGACAGTCACACCCACGAAAGCAGCTGGTTAGAGTTGGGAGGTGCAGAGAGGTCTGTTAACTGGATAGGACACAGCAAAGGAGGGAAAGCGGTCTGATTAGGAGAACGCCTGGCCAGCGAAGCTTTTAGCCCAAGAGGATTTTTAGTAAGTCTGGAAATAAGGAGAGAGCTGTAAATCAGAGAGCTTAAATATTGCCAGGTGTTTGCCCTGCCAAGTGAGAGAGAATGTTAACAGTTATTTTTTTTTTAGGTAAATAAACGATTTGAACCTCATATGGGGTTCGTGAGTATTCATCAAACCTTTCAGAAGAAAGCAATATACGAAGTACTCTTATGGAGGCCTGTGTGGTATTAAACAAACATTGTAAATAGATTAAAATGTAGTACTCTCCTTTAAAACGGGTCCCCGACACCCAGGCTGTGACCTGTTAGGAACTGGGCCGCACAGCAGGAGGTGAGCAGCGGGCCAGTGAGTTAAGCTACATCTGTAATTGCAGCTGCTCCCCAGCGCTGGCATCACCCCCTCAGCTCCACCTCAGATCATCAGGCATTAGATTCTCATGGGAGCACAGGTCTCTGGTGCCAAAAAGTTTGGGGACCAGTGCTTTAAAAATATACCATTTGTCTTTGAAATGTTCATAATCGTAATTTCCAAATTGAGAGAAGGCGCAAAACTATTTTTTGCATGTCATTTAAGAAGGACATAAATTACAAATAGAGTAAGTAATGTGCTTTTTGCTTTTAATGATTTTGGAAGATTTTGATTAAAATGAAGTTAAAACAATAATTTGCATTGTTGGAATGGTTTTAAAACTCGAAAGGGCATTTGAAAGTTTCAGACTAGCACAGGGACTCCATGAAGGACCCGTACTTAGTCTTCCTTTCCTGTTATGTTACTGTTGACTTAATTATCTGCTGAATAGTGAGCTGAAGGAATAAAAAGAGAACAAGGCTGACCAGACTGTTTTGAGCTCACTTTATATACTTTCTGCCTCTTTTAATTTGTACATTTTTTACAACTTCAAAATAAGGCTTTACAATAATAATTAAATATTTTGTGCCTGTTTTTATTTTGATAGAGTAGGCAGTGTCAGATGTTCCTGATTCTCCTGATGTCAAATTCAGGTTAGACAGACTGTTCTTTTGATGGTTTTATTCTAATAATAATCTAGCAAACTTTTTTCTTACATGCCCTTGAACTATCGGCCTTGCATTCTCTATTACAAGGAACAGAACAAATTAAACATGTTTTTGCTCAGTCAGTAAACTTTTTACTTTTTCAATGTTTATTTTCGTAACTAAAATTGGATTAACCTCACAGAAGGTACAGCAAGTCAATATTTTCCTGATGTTAGCTGGCAGATATTTTTCTCGAGTGATGTCCTATAGACAAACTCAGTAGGTGAATGAGATAGGATTATGTTTCATAGATAAAAGGAAATAATTGATGTGATGATTACTCATTTAGATTAAGAGAATCTATGCTTTTTTTCTTTTAAAAAATGTTTCTAAGCATCTATTATTTTAATGGCTCTCACAGTACTTCCAATGCATAGGTGTTTAAAAATTAATTTATTTATTTTAATTAGTTTCAAGTATACAGTACATTGGTTAGACATCTGTATAGCTCATAAAACAATCCCCCCAGTTGATCCCTCCCTCCGCTGGCCCTCCACCTAGCCATCATATTAATGCCAACTGCATTCTCTATGCCTTGCTCCGCATCCCTGTGACCAGCTATCAACTACTAATTTGTACTTCTTTAACCCAATACATAGGTTTCCAAATTATTTACATAAATTGCATGACCCTGTCAATTATCAACAGGTTAAACATATCTGATAAAACTGATTTATGTTTTTATTAAGATTCAGGGGGCAGTTTGGGATCACAGATTGTGCTTTATTATGTGTTTTAATCACTGATTAGTTTTGAACTTTGTTTTTTCATTTAAACAGGCAGAGGATTTTAGGGCTGTAAAACATACTTGGCTTTTTTCCAAAATAAAAATTTTAATTTTTTAAAGCCAAAGCCCCATCTGCGGTTTTTTTAAAATCTCAAGAATTGTTCACATTGCCAAGAGCAGTTCTTTGAATACAATCTGATGTTTAATCAAGCAGTGATATATGATTTTCAAGGTCATTTTTTGTTGGGACAGAAGGAAAGTCAGGAAGATTAATATTCTCAAATACTGATGAAATTTAAAATTAAATAATAGTTTAGGTAGATGTTATTACAAAACTTTATCAAAAAATCACAGTATTTCTACTTAAGAACTAGATTTTAGAAACAAATATAAATCTATTTACCTTTTTGAAAAAATGAATTCTTAAGGAATAAAAAAAGATGTTCTTATTTGGCTACTAAAGACCTTGTTCATTTGGTGAGGGAAGGAATTGTGGATTTGCTTTCCTATGTTTGGCTTAGTCGAATTAAAAAAAAAAAAGTTGCACCTCCTTAACATGTGGGGGGTTGATGGGAAGATCGATGTCACGAAGCGTGACGGCATATAGAGAGATAACAGAATGGACATGGAAATAGTTAAAACACGTGCGACTATATAAATGATACTATAATAATAAAAGCTTGGCTTCTGGAAACTCAGTTAACTAGGACTCCAGATCATAGTTTTGAAGCTCCATTATCTCATCGCCACAATAACAATCCACATACCTCACTGTGGCGTGCAGGGTCCATCATCTGCCCCTGCCTTTTTCTCCAGCTTCTTCTCTGACTGCTGCCTCAGCGGAACTTGATTTTTCATCCATACTCAACTCTCTGGGAGTTGCCAACGTGCCATGAGCCCTGGGGCTAGGCTGGCTGCCTTTGTCCTGTTGTTCCCTTTGCTTGGCACAAGCTTTCTGGTCTTGACCACGGGGCCAAACTCTTCTCTATCCTGCCCTCCACCTCCATGTGTGTAGTTATGTTATGTTTGCAGATTAAATTGTCATGTCGTGAAAGTTTGTGTGTTTTTAATTTTTTTCCCTTTCTTTTTATTCTATTTTTAATTAATTAATTGTTTTAACATTTTGCGTGAGAGAGAGCTGGGTGCCTTTCTCTGTCCTCTCATACCATACTCCCGACTTTTGTTGTTATACTTTCCTCGTAACACTGAAATTCTGATGGGCTACCACTGGGACTGTGGCTTAATTCACCTCTGTTTCCAGGACCTGGCAAACAATAGGCGGCCTCCAGTCTTATCAGAACGAACCAGTGAAGCCCACGTCCTGCTTCTCAGTTCCAACAGAAAACACTACAGTCCTTCCTGTCCACCAGAGAGTGCTGGGCAAAGAATTACAGACCTCGCATGCTTGCAGGGCATTATGAATGGTGGGAACTTAAGATGAATCAGGACTACTTATTTCCATCTTTGAAGTTTGTCTAAGCCAGTGTTGACTGCCCTGACCCCTGAGAATAGCCGTATAGATCTGATAACTTTCCTGATCTTTTATGAATGAAAACCTTAGGTTGTTTCTACACTGCGGTGTCTCCCACAGTTACATGCACTGCCAACTGGAATTGATTTTTTTTTTTCTTAACAGTTTTTGAGTTCATGTTCTGCTCATGCAATACTATTAAATTTACACATACCATTTGAAACATTTTATTCCAACTTACTAGGTAAGTTAAGTTTACTAGTAAGTTTACTAGTCAACTTCAACCAGAAAAATTTAAGCCAAAAAAACCCAATCATCTAACAAATGTAATTTCACTTTGGGACTCTAAATGAATTGTGAAGGCGGCCTTCTTTAGTTCCTTTAAAATGAAAGCATGAAGATTTTTCTTAAAATCTTTTTAATATATGCATTCCAGTTACTTTAGCCCACAAAATGATCTCTACTGTAATCTAATTCCTATAAAAACCATTTTCCGCATCACACACTTGGCACCTATCATGCTCTGCTTTGCCTTACCATTTATTCCAATAGGTCACGTATTCAGGGAAATTAGGGTCCATGTCTGAATCTTATGTTTCCTTTTCAGAACCCTGCCCAATGCTATGTGATTAGGAGGTGCGCAGTAGGAATGCATCTCAGGTTCTTCACGTGAGGACCTCTTGGACCTCTGGTAGCTCTCGTCTGTTTCACTCTCAGTCCCTCTGCTTTCACTCAGTGGGGTTCATAGCCAGATCCCTGGTATGGTGGGTGAGCTCCGACCCCGCCCCAGGTTTCCCCTGATGCTACTTCCTCTGTCCTGTGTAGAGTCGGTTCTATGCTGCTACTTCAGGAATTGGCTTCTGCCCATATTGTCCCAGGACACTGAATTTTACTGTTCTGTGGTGAAGCAGGAAGGTAAACGTTTCTGATAAAGTAGTTTTCAGTGTTTAACCAGATATTTAATTGTGGACACCTTTCATTTCAATTTCTCATGGTAAAGCAAAGCTGATATTTTCCAGGTTCCTTAATTACCTTTCTAATTTTTTCCCTCGCTTTCTAGCAAAATTTCTACCAGCCAGATCACAAAGCAGCCAAGATTGTATTGATTATTGGGAACTGGGAGAAACTGATCTAAGTTTAATTCAGCATTTTTTAGAATACCTATTATGTACAAAAACCAAATTGAACGAGGTGAAACATGCTTGTTTCCTGGGGAACGGGCGACTGACCGACGGCCACATAATTACAGTGTTTGGTAAATACATGATGATAGAAGCATAAAGAGAACGCTCTATGAGAAAGACAAGAGTCCAAGGATCAGGAAATTCATCACGAAGCACTTGGCCCTGAAGGAGGAAGACAAAGAGGAGGGAAGCTATAGCTTTATTCATTTGGTTTCAAATTACTGTTCTAGTTAAATTTTCTCTAAAGATCTTCTTTTACTTATAAAAAGGCATGTGAGAAGACTACCAGGTAGTTACCGCACTTTTATTTATCGGGTAATTGATGTATTGGCTGTTTCTTGATTAATAATAACCTTGCGTTCTTGTATTAGTTTCTTGATACAGCCCTTTAAATTAGTATAATGCCTTAAGTTGTAAACATGCTTAATAAAAAATTAGAAAATAATAAAGGATGGCCGGTTTCTATGGGCCGTGCCGTACTTCTAGTGCTGTTTAATATATGCTTCATTTTATCCATGCTTTTTAGGCAGCTTGGATTTTAAAAGCACGAGCACTGACTGAAATGGTGTATGTAGATGAAATTGATATAGATCAGGAAGGAATTGCAGAAATGATGCTGGATGAAAATGCCATTGCCCAAGTCCCACGTAAGTGTTGGTTTCGTGTTAAGTAAATGAAATGCCCTTAGGAGGAGGAGTGCTTGTGTTTATGAAAAACAAACACAAGACATGTACATGAGAAAACTGCCTCAAGTAAATGGTCTCTATTCTGCCTTACAGTACAAAGGCTTCCTGCCACGATTCAATTATATTATCTTAAACTTAAAGGTGTGCGATTGATGGAAGAGAATCTTTCAATAAAAGTTATGTTATGCATTTAAAAATATTTTATAAAAATGCATTCCATCTGAACTGCTTATCTATCAGAAGATTATTTATCTGAGAGCCTAAACACAGGAAGCATCCAAACAGAAGTATTCTAAAAGGCTTTTTAAAAACTGATCATCCAAAACACCACTTTATTGTAATAATTTAAGGCAGTTTGCTCTAATGCATGATGTAATGTAATGGGGTGATTTGCTGGGCTGTGAATGCCTATTGGGATTGCCGCAGAGGCCCAGTCCCCAGTTCGCAGGAGAGCTGATGCAAATGGTATTGGATGATTATCGTGACTTGTGGTGGTCTTACTGGTAATTTATTCATTATGACAATTATCAGTCATTTATATGTTTTGGAAAGTTATAGCTGTTTTAAAGCTTCAAATGGAAATTGAGAAAAAAATACATATGTTCATCTTAAAATGTTTTTTCCCCATCATTTTGCTCTTTTGGAGTTAAAATATCTAAATTCTAGATATTGTAGGAAAATGATCTTTTATTGGGAGAAGTTTTATGGAAAATAAACCAAGTTATAAAACCATCATTTGATGCTTTGGAGCTTTGGAGCCTGCTGGTCTTGAGTGAGTTGGAATCCCAGGCTGACCTGTTTATTTAACTTGTTAAGCCTTTGCTAAATGTGTTGTTACTACCTACCTCACAGACAGTGTGAAGATTAAATACGATAACATAAGTAACACGATAGATAATAAATATTTGTCTCTAACACATTTCTCTATATTTCCTGTTATTAATGTCTTTTCATCAGACAAGCACATTTCTGAAAATTGTGTTAGCTGACAGTTGTTATAGTTTAATAAATAATATATAAATTGAATTTACTGTCTCATGTCATAGGCCCTGGAACATCTTTGAAACTCCCTGGAGCTAATCAGATGGGAGGGCCTAGTCAAGCTGTCAGGTATATACTTCTGGTTCATACTCCCTGCCACTAAATACTGATCAGACTGTTTGAGAATCGTCCTTTATTGATCTTCTTTGTATTTTAACAATTTATAATTGTCACAGACCGATCACTCAAGCTGGAAGACCCATTACAGGTTTCCTGCGACCCAGCACGCAAAGTGGAAGGCCGGGCACTATGGAACAGGCCATTAGAACACCCAGAACCGCCTACACAGCTCGCCCGATTACCAGCTCATCTGGGAGATTTGTCAGGCTGGGAACGGTAAATTCTGTCAGCTTTGCCATAGCCTTGGATTACCAAAGTAACTTTATGTTACATCATTTTTCACTGTTGTTATAATGGAGAATTATATGGAAAATTTTAAAAGGTCATTCTTTTTACTTTTGCCTTTATAATTTTTATGCACATTAAATTCAATTTATGTTTCTAGAGAAAGTTTTATATTTCTTCTTCTATCATTTTTCTTCATAGGCTTCCATGCTTACGAGTCCTGATGGACCTTTTATAAATTTATCTAGACTGAATTTAACAAAATATGCCCAGAAACCCAAATTGGCAAAGGTATGTGTTTAAAATTACTTTATGTTACAAAGTAATGTTAGAAGTATTATCATAATAATGTTGTAAGGAGTGGATAAAAATTTGTGAAGGAGAGGCCATATTTTGATTGAAATGGAAACATTTAATTATTCTAATATGTAAAATTCCTCTTAGTCTTGAGTTAAGGAAAGTCAATCAGAAATAAAGTATATACAGAATACCATTATTATAGGAAACTCTTTTCTCCTTACAAAGAACAGTAAATTATAACAAAGAAAGCAGATATGCAGCATTGTCTTCGGGAAATGAAGCTTAGGTCATCTATATGTGTGTGTATTTCTTTTTTTTTTCAGCTTGGACTGTTCTCAGAAAAATAATTTTCTATTCTGTAGTGTTTTAGGACTGTCAAAAAGAAGATAAAAAATATGTACTCCTTCTAATTAGTAATTAATCAGGCTTGTCAGTAAGGATTACTCAAGCCAGACAGTGGCAAGCTAACTATATTAGTAATTCGAACTATTCAAAGATTAAATGCTCCTTTAAATTAAAGAGAAAGTAAGTGAATATGACAGGGAGGGAGGGAGGGAGGAAAGGAGAGAGAGAGAGAGGAGGAGAGAGAAGAGGAGGAAGGAAGGGTGTTTATGACCTTTCCAGTATTAAAAAACTTGATGGTGAGCGTGGAATAATGCAGAGCCAGGAGCACTTGTCTTCTGGAAACTGGTTTAAGCCTAGCTCGGTTTTTTAGAAGTAATCTTTGTGAATTCCGTACTTGAGTGCTGCACTCCTTCTTAATCTTGGTTCTAATGGCATTTAACATATTTACTAAATATCACACACTCTAGGGAAAATGCAAATGGACACTGGCCATACAGACTTGACATTTAAATCAGAAGTAGATGTCTTACTTGACAGCAGTCCAGTCAACTTCATTTAGCAAAATCATAAAGCTTTACTTATTTCTCTTTCCTTTATGAGAGTGGAGTATTAAAACCAACCCGTATAGGGTATCTGATTCCCTACTTTTTTAGGCCATCTACTTAAGGTGGCTGGATGGCTGGTTGATACCAGTGCTGTTTTCTGACCAAGGAGTGCAGTCAGTGGAGGCCTCTCCCTCAATTAAATCATGATGCAAAAGACGTCCCAGTTTATACTTAAACTCTACTTTGTTTTGGAAAGAACTTCCAGATTTTTCATGTTGAAAGTGTCATTATTAATATCCTAATCACTGTATAATATATATAAAGAGTGTAAAGCATTGGGTGTGTCTGTTTTATGGCAATCCTAACGTTAGTCTTTTCATTGACTCTTTCCAATAAAATAGTATGTATAATATGAAAAAATTATTCAATTACTTGAGCTTTCAAGTTTGTATTCTGTAAAAACAGGAAGCGGTTGTAAATAGCCATATTTTAAATGGGTGATTGTGACAATCGATGGGTAGACTTATTATTTATAAATCCTAGGCACTTCAGGGTAACATGGGATTTATGTCAAAATGGCCTTTGAGTTTTGATATAACAGTAAAGTGCTTTTGTTAAAATAAAATCTAATGTATTTTTGGCATTATTTTCTTCATAGGCTTTGTTTGAGTATATCTTTCATCATGAAAATGATGTTAAAACTGTAAGTTTTGAGTTCATGCTATTTTATTTTAAGTTTTCTGAATTGGGGGATTTAGATTCTGAAATGTTCTATTTCTTACCTTTCTTTATAAACAGATGGAATTATTAAAGACGAGAATTACTGATGCTTTGAAATCCACTGTCAGTTTCAATAGAAAAATTTATGTAAATATAGAAGTGGTAAGCACTGTGCCTGATCCATGAGTCACTATGAGTTTTATATTTTTATTCTTAGGAACAATGAAAGAATCTTCATACACTAGAAACAAGCAAAATTGAGCACACTTTTTGACTCTTTTGAAATAGATTCTTATACTTCCTTAAATAACACTGTTCAGAAAGTTAGTTTAAATACTTTCTGTTAGATATTTGCTCAATGAAGAAGTTAAAAAATTTAAACTAGCCAACAATAGAATATTTCACAGATTTGGTTGGATTTACAAAGCAATCCCAAGGGAAAGTGACCTACTGATTCAAATACAGCTCTATGAATGGAATGAATTGTTATACTCACATGTTACAGATGATATTTTAAATGGTATATTAATTTGGAAAACAACATGATAATATATAGCAGGTAGCTATAAAGATATTTGTTCGATTTCTGTAATTTCACTTCTCAAGAAATTTCATGAAAAAGTGAAGTGCTATATTTGCAAAGATGTTCTTTGTAGCTTTAGTTGTAATCACAAAAAAAACCCTGAAAAACAACTTAAATGTTCAGTGACAGAAGATGAGTTTAGTAAGTTATAATAAATTTCATGATGAGCTTTATGCAGTCTTTAAAAATTATAATTATAAAAACTAGGCAGAAACCTGAAAAGTGTTTATTTTATGATATTAAGCCAACTAAGTATACCATCTAGTATGTTGAATAGAATTATAACTCTAAAAAGATATATTTATGGTAGATACTAGAAGATGTTACTTAAAAATGAAAATAATAGTGTTATGAGGTTAAGATGTATTCATTCTACAAACATTTGTTGAATGCTTACATTATGCCAGCAGCTTGGATGACAACAGTAAATTAGAAAAGTTATACCTGATGGCACTAATGGAGATTAAGGCTAATTTTACTCCCCCCTCTCCCAAATTTCCAAAAATAATGTTATTTTCATTTATAAATTTTCATTTATAAATTTAGCTATAAGTGAGGGGCAGTAATAAATTAAAATTCGTGTAATCATATCCTGCTTGTTATTTTCATCTGCTTACTCCCAAAACATGTATACTATTTTATAGAACATAAAATTGAGCAATTTGTTTTGTTTTTATCTAGTGAAAACCACAAATTGTTAGTTTCTCTGTTTTCTTTTTTATTCATTAGTTTAGTTTGCTGATTGATTTATTATTTGATTGGGTTATTTTTTAAACAAATAATTATCGAGTGCCATGAATTAGTTCTGTGACACGTGCCGGGGGTACTGAGTAGGACATTTGCCTTTGTCTATTTCTTACTGTCATGGGCTTCCCACATTATAGTTCTGTTATGGATCAGATCGTTCCATTAAAATACCATTTTAGATTTTATCACAAATGTTACTTTCTGAATGGAAGAAAGATTTAGCTAATGAACAGAAAACACGCATTTTTGATACCCTTTGTATGTTTTACAACTTTAGCTGGAAAAGTGAAAAAGGAAATCTGTTTTTTAACATGCCAAAGAAATCAGACGTGCTTTTATATTAGTTACTTTGGATGGCCTCCAAATTTCTTTGTAAATGAATTATTTCACACAAATGTAGAGATTATTAGATAAATATAGAGAATACTGTAAAATGGTATTTAAATGTGAAGAAAATTCAAATTGGTCTTTTATGGAAAACTGTCCATCTTTGAGTTCTTAATACTTTTTCCATTTGTGGGGAGGCAATATTGACAAAACTAAAGTGGTGCGTGGGTTGGTGCTTCTGGAATCTTTATTTCCATGCACTCCTTAATTTCATCATCTTGAAGTTGTCTCAACTATAACAATAGTGAAAGGATGACTTTTTTTAAATATTAGTAGTTTGAACACTGTATGCTTAGGAAATTCATTGGGATGCTCAACTGGACATTTTCACAAACATTATGCAATCTGCCAAGGACTCTGCTTATGGACTTTTATAAATTTATGGCTTTTATTTATGACATTCTGAACTTTTATTAATATCTAGATTCTAGATTCATTAACTTATTCGATGAACCTTAAATATAAGTATGTAGTCATTTATTTAAAAAAAGACCAGGAAAGACTTTAAAGAAATATAGATCTTCTGTCATCACTTTAAATATTTAAAATGTTAATATGAATCATATTACAGTGACAGTTTTGTTTGATACTTAACTTAGTTTCAACATAAATAAGAAACAAAGGATAGAATTTATTAAAACTACAAATAATTCTTGACAGCCTCTTAACAGCACAGCAACATAGCAGAACAACAGAGATGTGTAGGAAGGGGTGCTTGTCCTCAGCGAACTTCGGATCCATTTGAAATTGTCACAAATGGTTTTGCTTAATGCAGCCTCAGTCTTTATATGAAGACTGATCATTAAAATGTATTTTTATATTTATTTTATATCAGTAATTCATACTACTCTCCTTAATTGGCTTAGCACAAATGTAGAGGTCTGACATAGAGGAAGACTTGTTTTGAAGACCATAGCTGAGAGCAAAATTAGCAGCCTATCATAAGCACTAAGTCTAACCTTTGAAAATTAGAAACTGTAAAAAAATTTAGAATGATGTATTATTCCAAGTAACGGAAGTTTGTTACATTAAACCTGAGAGCGACTGATCTATTTGCTGGAAAAGTCTTTATAAAGATTGTTAAAATTAATATGTTCAGATATTTACAGTATATTCTTGAAAACATATTTTAATTGAAATATATGATTGAGAAAACATTTTTCTAGTATTTCTAGAGATCATGCTAATTGAAGTTAAACTTTTTTCCTCATATTTTTGGCCTCTATTTTTATTTCTGACTTGTGGAAAAAAGAAAAATAAGCATATGAAAGTTGCGTGTGTTTTGTTTTTAAGGTTCATAGCTTTCAAGTAGAAATGTCGATTTTTCAAGTCTATTAGAACCCCAGCAGAGTGACACCGGTTCTTTATAAAGAGTTTGCATATTTAGAAATCTTCCCTGGAGCAAGAGAAGATGGGGAACACAAAGAAATGTTATTAGTTTTGCAGTAGGAGATTGAAGGAACGATTCTGGCATTCATTTCAGAAAAGAATTAATATTAAGAAATGGACAATAATAGGAGATGCATTCCGAGATAACAGAACTGAAAATCTAAGAGTTACTTTATAACTGACTTGTTGGATATCATGATTGTACTAACACTGTCTAAAGAATAAAAGTGTTTCAACCTTGAGGAAAAGAATAACTTTATAAAAAAAATCAGAATTCTCTTTTTACAATAACCTACATTTTTATTCAGCAAATCTTTACATGAGCTTCAAATTTCTATGAGCTTTACATGTGTGTAAAGATTGATTTGCTTTTCTCTTTGTCTCAATCGTTTCCACTTCTGCGTAAAATTCTAATTTCTATTTAGTCATTTCTTTACAGATCTTTAATAAACACTAGAAGGAAGAAACTAGAAGGCATTAGAGAGATGGGATAAACACATGTAAATGTGAAAGCAATTAAGATTTTTTTTTAGTCTGCAGCAGAGGAAAATCTGACCCTTAGAATTACTGGAATATAAGGTGATGTCAGAATAATGGAATGAAGGTTTTTGAAGATGGCAGTTACCCAAGTACCCCAGCTCCTTGTGCTCTTCTTCATGATCCTGTTTCCAAACCTTTCTACCTGTTTACTTGATCTTTTTCTATTTTGCTACATCTCTGTTTTAAAGTGGGGCCTGCAATTGGACCTGGCTAACATACCAAAGGCTTGATTGCCACTGACTGAGTCAAAGGCATTTTGAGCCAGTAGACAGTCAATACATGGTGGGGGGAGGGTAAAAGCTTTTGGATTTTTAAAATATCAATTTTGTGCCTTAAATATTAAAATTATAATCAGAGGTATTATACATCTGCTTCCTTTTAATCAGTGTTTACTTCTCATCTGCCTTCAGCACTCTGGTCTGGAACTGATTATTTAGGGAAAGTTGGTGGGGCCATCTGGAATCATGAGCAGCTTGAGTTTGTCTGATTTCTAATGTATGTCTTGATGGATGCTAACTCTGTGGTTTATTTCATTATTTATTGTTTCTGTTTATTGTTAGAAAAGAAAATCTTAACCTAAAATGACATGTTTTCAAAGGCTTTGGACTTGGCTGCCCTCTCCACAGAGCATTCTCAGTACAAGGACTGGTGGTGGAAAGTGCAGATTGGAAAATGTTACTACAGGTAAAATTTGGATGATTTGCGGAGGGCTTAGAATTGGCAACATGGTTAAGAATCAGATCCGTCAAAGTTTAGGGGTGTGTGTGTGGATAGACTTCCTCATGAAGAAATGAGAACCGTGTCTTTGGCCCACTTGAAAAAGCAGTTACTTAATGGTCACATGGTGGTACTAAGAACTGACACCTTTTGGATAATAGAATTTTAGAGCTGGGAAGGGAAACTTTGAGACCATCAGGTGCAATACCCCTTTTCAGATGAGGAAGCTGAGGCCCGAGGCCGTGATTTGTTTGCATCAGGAACCTGTCATAACAGGCCCAGAACTGAAATCGAGTCTGTTGATTCCCGCTCAGCTCTTCTTGGCTCTCGAGTCATTATTTCCACTGTTGCCCCACGTGGGAAAGTGCTTTAGATTTAGGAGATGGCTTGTCCATACATCACATTCCCTCACTGAAATCTCACGGCACCTCGAGGAAGTTGGTATTATTAGGCCTTGTCCGGATGAGAAAAACAGAGCCTCAGAAAGATGAAGTGACTTGCCCAAATTCACAGAGCGAGCAAGTGGCAGACCAAGAATTTGAGCTCAGCTTTTTGGTGCTTGTTCTTACTATTTGCACAATTCCATAGTGTTTCTCTAGGTTCTGAATATTCTTACATTAATCCATTTCATATTTAAACACATTTTTTTAAGCAGATTGAGAGATCAGAAAAGTTGTTATTAATTTTATGAATATTATACAGCAGTCAGTAATGCAGACCTGAAACTCATTCCCTGATATTGAAATATGTTTGGAGCATTTGAAAAGTAGGGATAAATGAATGATTATATTTTATAAAGATAAATGTCTTAATATTCAAAAACAAGGTAGACCAATTACTGCGAGCATCTTTCAATACTTATAAACCTTAGTTTTCAGTCAAACACTGTGAGGAAAAGGAAATATATAAAGGGAGTAAAAAGGATACATTTTCTTCTGCTGTTGAAATTAAGACTGCTTTCCAATTAGATATTTCACATAGAGCTCTAAGTATTTTTTCCTACTGTTAGATTGAGGAAGCATTTTCTGCTAAAAGGTAATTTTAGACCATTAGAACATTAAACTCTTATGAATACAATTTCCGAAGACAACCTTGAAATCGGGAGTTTCTGAGCAAAACCTTCCGAAATCTTTAATATTTAAAGATAAGCACAAATTGGATTCCTCTGCCATCCATATAAGATGGCATTTAAATGAGTGCACTTTGTCATATCTTTCCTCTCAGTTCCTTCATAGTGTCTCATCTTTATTATGGACACAGCATTCGTTTATTCATTCGGTCATTCAGTCAGTAAAATATTTAATGAACAGCTACTCTGGCAGACACTGGTGTAACAGATATTTATTAGATAGTCCCTTCCTTCAAATGGTTTATAGTTGAAGGAGGGCGAAAGTACAGCAAACAACTACAGGCATGGTTCCCATTATTACAGACGCAATTGCAGGAGCAGGGGGAGCCCAGAGAAAGAGCTCCTAATTTCGCCTGGGGAGGTCAAGGATGGTTACTAGACGATGTAGTCCCAATTGGCTTCTGTCTCTTTGCTCCCGATCCCTTAGTTCTACTGGTTCTTCCTCTGCAATCGCTCTCGCAGTTACTCCCTTATGACCCAGTCTCACCCTAACTCCCTCTTTCTGCCCGTCAGTGTCATTTGTTTGAATTGTGTCATTAGCTAGTTATCTGGGTTTTCTGCCTCCCATTTTTTTTTTGCCTCACCAGTCTTTCCTGTGTACTACTGTCACGGTAACTGTTGTGGAAAAACCAGCTTTTGTTGGATTCTTGGGTTAATCTCCATCCCCTCTAGAATTAGGTCTGGATTTTAGGTGCAGAATTCATGCCCTTATCTCAGATGGCACGTTTGCCTGTATCTGTCACTTCTCTCCTTCCTTATTGTGTCCTTTCTCAGGTAAAGCAGAATAGCTTGGCATTCCCCTAACACGCTGTGTACTTTTCTGCCTGTGTACTTATGCCGATAGTTTGCTTCTATCTAAAATGTGCACCCGCCCTCTCCTCACCCGATCTAGCTGTCAGAATCTTGTCTGTCACTTCTTCCCGGCAACTGTCTTGGTTCATTCCTCCTCTGTGCTCTCAAAGCACTTTTCCCCTCGCTGCATAATGCTAAATTTATCCGTGAGCATGTTTTATTTCAGTCTTTACTGGTGCCTTCAGGACGTGGTTGTTATCTGCATTTTTGCGTCTCCTCACCATCATGAAATGTGCATGCGGGTGGTGCTTGGCAGTATTCATGGAATTAAATTGGAGAGAAAAAAGTTGGCAGTTGGTGGGGATTATCTCTGGACTCTGACTCTGATATTGGCCTGTGTTCATGAACTTGACTGATGTTTTCATTATTCCTAGATTTCCTTTATACCTGGCCCGCTCCATTTCCTTTGCACCCAAACCCATGTGGTAAATTCCGTTCTGATAGCACTAGAAGAAATGATCTCTTGAGGATGCAATAATAATAAAAAAAAAAATGACCCATCCTTCCTCCCTTTCTTTCTTTTCAGCTAGCTCAGTAGCTCTGCTTGCTTTTTTTTTTTCTAATTTGTTCATCTTTCCATCTCCATTATTAAAAAAAAATCTATTTCTGTTTTTATATTTTTGTTTTATATGTGTCTTTTTGTTACAACTCTTTTAAATCATTTTTAGAGACAACTTAGTAGATAAAAATATACAGATTCTGGTGGATAATTAGGTGTGCATGGAATTTAGTGCCTGAACTTCGGCCATGTTTTTAAGACTCACGTGTTCAGTTGGGGTTATGTATGTACATGTGCTGTGTTCCAGAACTTTTAGAGTTCTTTGATAACATTTTATCAATACTCCTTATAGAAGTTGTGGGACTTTTGAAGAGGTGGGGGCTTCTGCCACATCACACACCCTCTAACTTTAGGCCGGGTTTTTTGGGGATCACTTTTAACCCCCTTAATCCCATGTCTTTCAACAGCTTTTTGAGTATAGCCACACCAATACTTGAGGCTTTGGTTAGGAAAAATGATCAAAGCTGTTTTTTTCAAGCCTTTAAATGAAAGTAACACAGTGGAACATACTGGGTATTGTCCTGACTTTATTTCACGAACTAAAAGCATTATTATAAAGTGCCTCAATAGCTCTGAGATGGCTGGAGATGAGTCATCGTGAGAGACCCCAACAGATCTATCAAGGACAGGCTGAAGCGTGCTTCGGTGATTGATTTACTGATGACAGAATGGTCCCTGGGCAGAGGAGATGGCTGCTGACGTCAGGACAGTTATAGTTAGGCAAGGAACAAATCTCAGATTCATAGACTAGGGTAATCTGTATCAGATTAAGAAAGTAAAATGTTTCTAGAATAATAAAATGATAGAGCTATGTACTCAAGTAGCAGTTACAACTTAACATCAAAATTATTTAAAGAACGGCTTTAAAAATGGGGTTTTATCTCAGCGCAGAAGGTGTTTTCCAAGAAATGTCATCCTTTAATTTTTCCAGTAAAATAGAGACTCTAAGGATTTATTCAGGTCACTTGCCATAGGTCCAGCCGATCATAAGCTTTTTGGGTGGTGAACTGGTGTGACCTGGCTCACTGGCAGCTTTTAGTCCTGCTGCGATTACTAGATCGCCAACAGACTTTACTCAGCATTTGACTATTGGATAGACAGTGAATATGGGAAATAGGCACCTTTTGCTAAACTATGTAAACACACATGTTAATATATGTGTCTTTGGTACTCTTACAGATGTAATTTTTCTCTCCATATCCTCGGGTCATGAATAAATGCCATAGTATTTGTTTTTAATTTGCATGTCTAATTTTTTTAATGGCTGTTCTTAGGTTAGGAATGTATCGTGAAGCAGAAAAACAGTTTAAATCAGCCCTGAAGCAGCAGGATATGGTAGATACATTTCTCTACTTGGCAAAAGTAAGTAAGTATTCTCAATTTTGAGTGAAATCTGTCTTCTCGGAATAAGTGTTTAAATTCCAGCCAGTGCATGGGGTGAGCTGCCAGCTTCTTCAGGAATATTTTGGCAAGTTAATGTGTTCAGATTTAACTGATTTTTCTTTTTAGCAAGGGGAAAAGTGAGACCATATGGAGAATAACTGTTTCAGGAGAAATTGATTGCCGTGAAAAATAAGAAGACCCCTTTGAAAGATTGCCCATTCGAGCAGAAGAAAATACCTCAGGCTTACCATACCCATGGGTAGCAGGCCCCAGAGAGGCCCTCTTTTTTAATAACACACTTGTCTCCCACCTAAGCAGACTGTAGAGAACAGGGCTTGTTTTTATGGAGGTCCTTTATTACTTGGCTCTGCCATAAGAACAAAAACAATATTTCCCCCTTTATTGAACACCTACTCAGCTTAAGGTATTGTAGCGAGTCTATTCCATAAGCAGTTTAACCCTCATAGCAACCATGCTAGGTAGGTTTTAATATTTCCTTTGTACGCTCAAGGAAAAGGAGACATAAAGAGGGTAAGATTTTCAGTGTCGCTCGGCTGTTCAGACCCAATGTCCAAACCCAGGACTTTCTGACTCCAGAGCCTACACACTGCCTCATATGCCACCCACGGCCACAACAGAGCTGAAGGGCCACCTCGAATTTTCAGCATTGGGTTAAAGTTACTTCTTAATCCTCACCAAAGAAACATTTGATGAAATGGTGGTTATGACATCATCTTACTGTATTTTTAAGATTTTTTAAAATTAAAAAGTGTTGTAAAGAAGGTTGAAAGAAGACGAACTGTAAAAGGAAGGGCTGCTCCTTTATAAATGTTATGAAAATCAGCACACTAAAGGGATACAAAATGAAAATTATGCTCTATAAGCTTGCTGTGCTAATCTTAGTATGCATACAGGGGTTTTCAAAAATGTATGAAACTATCTGGTCTCTAAATTTATCTCCTGGACATTATACGTTAAACTTAAATTCTTAGAGAAGATTCTAAGTATCACAGTAGACTTTTTAACTTTTCTGACAGCTTGAAATTAAAATTCAGGTCACACTATTGGCTATTGTCTTAATTGTTAATCATTTGCCACATGGTTAAAAAATGTACTTTTAATTTTAATTATTGTTAAATACATGGTGTGACCTATTTTTCTATAACTTGATTTATTGAAATCTATAATTGCCTACATGACTGTATAGTGGTGAAATTTACTTACTTTATTTAATATATGAAGGAGTGATTGTTAAGTAATCAAGATTTCAGGAAAAACATTATTTCTTAAAATTTTAGATAGTTAATTAAAAATTATATTAAATATTTTTAATTAGCATATCGAATTGTTTTATTTATTATATTTTTAAAAAATCGTTTAGAAGGTAAAAATTGAAAAGTTTTCACCCATATCTCACTCACCCTATAGTCTCACGCTTTAGCAATAAACACTATAAACAGTTTTCCCTGTGTCCATTTGGGCCTTCTTCAAAGCACAATCTAGCTGTATAGGAAGAAATAGAGGCTCCATGATCATGGAGAAATAAAAATGTCATAATCTTAGGTTTCTATACATACATGTAATAATTCTCTATTTTAGAGATAATTCTTAAGTGTGTGGGTTATTCAGGCGAATGTCCTCATTGCTAACTAAGTGGGGGCCATCAAGTGCTAGCTCTCTCAACTCCCCGACCCCTGACCTCGCAAATCTGTTTCCCCTCTTGTTTCTGAGGGTCCTTTTCCGAAACCACCCTCTCCCCAAGCTCTCCCATGCTGCCCTTTCTCAGATCTGTTCCATGGGTCGTCTCCTCTTCATGCTGCATGCTCAACATCAGCCTCATCATTGATTCCTTAACGCCAGCTTTTAGACATATTCATGTCTGTTCTATCCTAAAAAGATTTGCCCTGATCCTGTCTTGTCTAGTTACTGGTCAGCCTCTGTGACAATAGTAAGGCCACAGTAAGCATGTATTGAAGGAGTAACTGAATGAATGCTTCATATGTAACATGGGAGATCAAACTATGACATCATTATTGGATATTAATCCTACACAATGTGAAAAAATTTATTGTCATATCTAGGAGATAATTTGTTACTAAGCAGTAACTATAAAGTTGTCATAACAAATACTATATTATTTTAAGAATCAGTACTTTTACCGAAATATATCTTGGCTTTAGGTTTACATCTCATTGGATCAACCTGTGACTGCTTTAAATCTTTTCAAACAAGGCTTAGATAAGTTTCCAGGAGAAGTGACCCTACTTTGTGGAATTGCCAGGATCTATGAGGTAAGGTTCACAGTATTCAAAACGCCCACATGAAATTAAGACTGTGCTTCTTAAGGAAGCCTGGGGGTACCAGCAAGTAGAACAATTTATAAAACTATGATTGTTGGCTTATAGTTTACCAACAGAATAAGAGATTTTAGTGTAAATGTTTAGTTAAGCTGAGTTTTTATTATGAAATATTTCAAACGTATGGGATAGGGAGTTAGTGTCCCCTATAGATAGCTGATTGTCCCAGTACATTGATCGCCCTTTTCCCAAGGTCTAGAATGCCAAATATAATTTTTTTTCTGTATATGGTAGATATGTTTGGGTGCCTTCTCTTCTCTTGGTCTGTTTGTCGCACTTCATACCAATATCACACCATCTTAATTACTGTAGTCTTATAAAACTTACTGTTTGATAGGGCACTTTTTCATCGTCATCAGGAATGTCTTGGCCGTTTTGGACTTTTGCTAATTCTTATACATTTTAGTCATGTTGTCAAATTCCATGAAAAGCCCCGTTGAGATGTCTTCCATGCTGCCTAATACCTTCAGCTTTACAATAATTTCTGATACCACGTTGGGCAAATTCTACCAGCTTTTCTTCTTCACAGTTGGTTATTCTTGGCCTTTTGCTCTTCCATACTGATTTTAGGATTGACTTATCAAGAACCATTAAAAAAATAGCCCTGCAGGGGTATGGTTTGGAACTGAATTGAATATATGAATTGGGGAGTGGGGAGGCTGCCTTTCTTTCCACTCTGAATCATGATATAACTTTCCATTTATTTAGATCTTCATTTTTTTCAACAAATATTTTGTAACTATCTCTATAAAGGTGTTTTGTTGAAGGTCCCCAAAACTACCCTGAGGTTCAGTGATTTATTAGAAAGATGCAAAGCAAGGGGAAAAGGCACATGGGTCAAAGTTCAAAGGAAACCAGGCACAAATTTCCAAGAGTGCTCCCCCGGTGGCGTCACATAGGACACACGTAATTTTTTCAACAACAAGTTATGACCATGTGTGTGAAGCATTATCTGTCAGGGAAGCCCGTTAGAGACTTGGTATACAAGGTTATTATTGGGGGCTGGACATATAGGCACCCTCTGCCTATCATGTACCAAAATCCCAGACTCTAAGAAGCACAGTAGGTGTTCAGCATAAACCACATTGTTAGTACAAACAGCTTAGGTGCAGTGAGCCACTCCCATCATTTGGGGAAAATTTTATATCAGTATAGGGAACCATCCAAGTTCTCAGATGCCATCTAAGGGCCAAGCTTGCAAGCCAGCCTTTCTGGGAATAAGAGTCTCGGACCTGCTATGTTTTCTGCACAGATGTATTCCTACATACAATATTAATGGAATCCTTTTTTTGTATTTTCTATTTGATTATTTCTGGTTAGTAGAAATGCATTAATTTTTAAAAGTTGATTTGATACTAGCACCTGGCAACATACTCTTTAAATTTTAATTCTTTATCCACAGATTCCCTTAAATTTTCTAAGTAATAAAATAATAATCAGCTGCAAATACAGTTTCATTTCCTCATTTCAATTATTTTTAGCCCTTTTTAAAATATTGTTTGTTTAGGACTTCCAATACAATATTTAAAAGAAGGATCTCTGTTCTCTCTTAAATTTCTTGAAATGCTAGGTATGATATTTTAAAAGTTGTTTTATTAGAAAAAGAATGGAAAGTATTAATTGTTACTATATCTGGGTAGTACTATGTGAACGATTTTTATTTTCTTTATATTTTCAGTATTTTCCAGATTTTCTGTAATGAACATGCATTACTTTAAAAATGAAAAACTATTATTTTTGAATTGTCTAGAGATATTGTTTCCTTTTTTGAAATATAATTTTGATAAACATGTAAATAGAAGACTTCGATCAATAAAAATACTGTATCAGTATGTGTATCTTTACTCATGTGACCCCAAATTGAACATGAACAGAATTTTGACCAAAAAGCTTAGAAAGGAAGAAAATAAACTAGCTTTTGAAAGCAGTGACATTCATGCACAGCGGCCACTATTCTGATGCCACCAGAGCTCTCTGACCTTCCTGCTCTGCCTTCTGCACATTTCAGTCCTTCTGCCCTTCTTTCTTAGGCAGGAAGTGCTAGCAGAAAGAGTTAGAGAGTGAGGGTGTGCCGTCGTTAACACGAGGTGTCTGGTCAGGAGAATTCCTTCTGAGCCTCTGTCACAGTCACGGTTGCTGCGCGTGGGGTAGGGAGCGCAACCTGGAGCGGATCCTGTAATCAGCTACTTTCTTCCTTTCCTCGCTTTGATTTGTCCAGGAGTTGGAGGAACATATCCTTTTATAAGTGTGCAGGGGCAGGCTTTGTGAGAAAAGTAGCATTGAGTTCATGCTCGAAGGAGCAGAAGAGTAGAGAGGAAAGCATCCTAGTTGTGGGGGTAATACCATGCAAATAGGGCGATCGGGGACTAAGCTGACTTGAAATAGTCAGATGCAGTATTTCCCCTTGAATTAACATAATTAATTTTCCTTAGGGCAAAGTTTACCACATTTTGCCGACGTATTCTCCTTCTCTTTAAGAGTCAATGGATTTAGAGTTGGTTAGTAAGTTTGTTCCCTAGCATTGCAGCCTACACTACATGTGCCTTTAGAGATTTTTGTATGTACATCATACTTTTCTCTTACGTTCTTTTCTTTTTATTTATTACTTTCATTTTGGTCTCGTATCTTTTAAATGTTTCCTATTTAAAAACGAACATGCTGCGCTGCCTGTTGTTCATTGCTTGTTTCGTACAGAAACTTGTTTAAAATGATTTATCCTTTATTTGGTGGTGGTTTTAATTTTTCCTGAGGCATTTCGTTTATCCCTTCGAAAGGCAGGCCTTTATTTGAACTGTTCTTGGTTAAGAGGTGTTTGAAATAAGAAACGTTAACCTAGGAAACATTATGCCAGTGGTCCTCGAACCTTACCGTGTATAAAAGTGACTCTGGGAGTGTGAGAAGTACGGCCCATCCTCTGCTGACTGAATCAGACTTCCTGGAAGGTGGGATGCGGGCATGCTTGTGTTTAACCAGCCCACTAGGTGATTCTGAATTTTAAAAAAAAATTTAGTTTGTTTTTTTTTTTAGCTATAAGTAATGAATAAAAAAGTCTCTTCTCCTAAGAAGCTAAATCCTGGACTTTGAATAAGAATTTCAGATATAATATATGTGAAAAAAATATATAAAGCATGAATTTGGATCAGCCTATGAATATTTCATTGAGGTTTTATTGGACTAATAAATAACACCCCAGTTTCTCATTCCAAGTTGAGAACCAACTGAGAGATAGATATAAGATACAGACAGATGGAGGATAAACCATTAACTTTATTAGTGATAAAAGCAGAATTAGGGCATGTGGTGACCCAATGGACTTCATAGTATTCTCCCTCTGAGTTAGACAGACTAATCCACCCTGTCACAGCCACGACTGTGCGACCTGCAGACTTTCTCCACCTGGAAGAGCTTGCTCCACGTGGCAGGGCAGAGAGTGTGGGCACCTTACAGGCAGGTTGCCTTCCAGAATGATCCAGAGGGCCTGAGACAGGCTTGCTCTGTTTTCCTTATGGAGGAAAGGCCCCGAATATCATTCTAATATCAACATTTCTCCAAGTGTGGTCCAAGGATTCCTGGGGGTCTCTGAAACCCTTCTCACGGGCTTCCCAAGGTCAAAAGTATTTTCCTAATACTAGCATTGATAAGATTGGTGATAATATTAATAGCTGTAATTTTTTTGATATCGAATAATGAAATGCATTTATCTCTGTAATGACTCCTCATTTTTGCTGTGAATCTAATAGTGCTTAAAAAAAAAAAGTCCTTAAGAAAAAAAAAAAGTCCATGGAGATAAAAAAAAAAATTCTGTTTCGTAAAAAGCATTGCGTGGTACTTCTTATAATCGGTGGAGTCCCTTAGATTTGTTGAAATACGTTAGGATTAAAATCTAACCAAAAATATGAGTCTTCATGTGACAAGAACACGTGATCGGTTCACATACTAAGTGCCACGTAAGCTGAGAGTTAAATCAGGGCCATGTGAGGTGAGGGCAGGAGGGAAATTTTTGTGAAGAATGAGGAGCTCAAACTGGCCTCGGAGGTAGATTCGAAGTACATAGCATTCGTTAATAACATAAATGCATTTACCTGTGATTATCAGGGAGACTCCTGGTCTTCCTGCTACCATTCTCCCCCGCTTTGGTGCATACCGTGCGTAACCACTGAGTTGTTCTTTAAAAATGTACACAGAGTCGCCTTACTCTTCTGCTCTCAACCCTCTAATGGCTTCCGCTCAATTTAGGAAAAGACCTGAAGTTCCCGCCGTGACTAACGAAGCCCCCGGCTCCCTCTCGGGTCTCCCTCTTTGCGGCCTCCCTCGCTTTCGTGTGATTGTTCACACGTGACAAGTGTGTTCCCACCTCAGGCTCTCACGGTTGCTGTTCCTTCTGTCCAGATTTCGCTTCTCCAGATGTGTCCAGGTCTCAACACCCCACTTCATTCCGGCCTCGCCCTGGGTTCTGGCACCTCCTCCAGAGCCCTCCTGAGGCCGCCCCCTCCCTCTCTCCTTATTCTGCTCTGTTTTTCTTTATGTCACTTATCTTTGCCTGACATCACATCACATGTTTATTTATTTGTTATCCCTACCGATGTAGGATAGCGACTTGATGTTTTTGTTCATATTGTGTCCCCAGGGCCGAGAACAGAGTCTGGCACTTAGTATGCTCTTCATATACATTTATCGAATGAAGGAATGTAGACCATTTAGGAAAAAAAATTTCTTGGCAATATTAATAAAGTATTGCTCTTCTGTCTTGATGGAGAATAGGAAATGAACAATAGTTCATCAGCAGCTGAATACTACAAAGAAGTCTTGAAACAGGACAATACCCACGTGGAAGCCATCGCGTGCATTGGGAGCAACCACTTTTATTCTGACCAACCAGAAATAGCGCTTCGGTTTTACAGGTGTGCTTTATCTTCAACTTCTAGAACCGCTTTCCCGTGAAATTGTGGGGAAATGATAATAAAGATGGAAGGAAACTGTAGAAAAGTAATGTATAGGCCATGTCTATATGAGACTAAAACTTTAAACAACCAGATGTTTTATGAACATTAAAGTGACATCTAATAATTTGGAATGGCACAAATATTTGGCTTTTCGTAGAAACTCACCTGGATAATCGACTGACCATGTCATTGTGTGAAGTAGCCATTCTGTCACTGACCAATAACAGTTTAATAGTTACTAGAAGTGCTTCTCACCATCGCTGCCTTCATTAATACCACTGTATATAATATAAAGACCCCGAAGCTGAAATAGTGATGAGGTTTGCAAAGAGCTGTGAGCCCCAGGTTCTTTCTGAGCCCTGGCGAGGACCTGAAATAGGATCCTCTGTTTTGTAAAGTATTGCCAACTCTTGTTCAGATAATTCTTCAGTCTAAATAAGTTCTATTCTCTGCTTCTCTTTTGGGCATATACTTATTTCATCCTACAGATGGTTTCAGATTAATTTTTAAATTTCGATTTCCTTTTCAGCCCTTAGGTAATGTACAAGGAGATAACTGGCAGCTGATAACAGTTCTTTCCAAATTTATGTTGCAAGCATAAAACATGATAATATAAATGCTGTCACATGCAGCGGACTCTGCTCCTCTGTCCCAAAAGTGGGTCATGCGTTTGTTCCTCAGGGCAGCTGGGGTGGATTTCATTTGCTTATTTAAACTCTTATCCTTTGTTGTTTGGGATTAATGATGCGTAGAAGCAAAATGGGCTTCTCAAGCTGCAGCATGGAAAGCTAAGTGGATAACAGAGTGGTCCACTGCTTCGGTGGAAGCTCATTAAAGGTCATTAGATGCTGCTCTCCCCCAAAACACAGATAACCGAAAACAGGACCCAACTCAGCTGAAAACTTGGAAGTAAATGCTAAACACAGTCCTCAAATTAGATTAGAAGGTCTTCGGAATTTATCTATGGGCACCAAAGCTTTATGAAGCAAAAATATGTGGGTTTTACTTTATGTGACTCTTTCTTATTTTGGTTTTCTAGCAAAGTTTTTGGGAGAGAAAACTTATACGTGGTTTATGACTTTGCCTCTGGATGTGTTTCCCACTATTAGTACCATTAAAAAAGACATGCTTATGTATTTACTTCAACACTTTTTTCCATTTACTGTAATATTTCTATTTATATTCTTTGGGGGTATTAAAAATTATAAAATGAATTCCTTTCTAACTTTGTAAAAAATATATATATGCCTTAATGTTTATAATGTTAGTCTGACATCAAAATCTGTGTGCTCTTTTTCCAAAAAGGCGACTCCTGCAGATGGGTGTTTATAACTGCCAGCTTTTTAACAATCTGGGGCTCTGCTGCTTCTATGCCCAGCAGTATGATATGACTCTGACCTCGTTTGAACGTGCCCTTTCTCTGGCTGAAAATGAAGAGGAGGCAGCTGACGTCTGGTACAACTTGGGGCATGTCGCTGTGGTATGTTGCTTCTCTAATATCATTTTTGTTGTAGAAAAGGCAGCCACAAGTTAGTTTGAAGACATTTTCGGGTATTATAAATTCAGGTTTGATGATAGGCTTATGTAGGAATTTAGATATTTCTAGAAGTCGCCATAACTCATTTTATAGTCCCAGGTTAAATCTTCTTACATACAATTCATGCTAAGCAAAATAAGTCAGTCAGAAAAAATTGAGGACCGTATGATTTCACTCATATGTGGGATATAAAACTGAAAGCAACAAACAAGGCAAACAAAAACTCATAAACACAGACAAGTTTAGTGGTTACCAAGGAGAAGGGGGTCGGAGGGAAGTGGATATGGGTTACAGGGGTCAAATATATGGTGACAGAAGGAGATTCGTCTTTGGGTTGTGAATTATATAAAGATGATGTATTGAACTGTACACTTGAAACCTATATAATTTTATTAACCTATGTCACCCCAATAAAGTTAATTAAAAAACAAAAACCATTCGCACTTGACTCCACTGATTGGTAGTTTTGGCTTTTCCTGTGGTACTAGAAACAGTTTATATGAAGAAAGATGGAAGGAGCTGGCTGCGAGAATATGTGCTTTTCTTCTGCAGGGAACGGGAGATACGAATCTGGCGCATCAGTGCTTCAGGCTGGCTCTGGCCAACAACAACAGCCACGCGGAGGCCTACAACAACCTGGCGGTGCTGGAGATGCGAAAGGGCCACGCGGAGCAGGTCGGTGCGCTCCCGCTCGGTGGGCAGGCCACGTCCTTCAACGAAAAGCTGTCACGTGTAGCATCTTTACACGTTATAATATCACTGAGCTGTAAAATCTGACCAGTCTGGGTTTGAATCCAGCTCTGTCACGTGTTAGTGATATGACCTCGGACAAGTTACTTAACCTTTCCGTATCTAAAACAGAACCCTTGGTTTTATTTGGACACATCTGCACATGTTAGTGAACTGTTCCACCGTTCACAGCTCCCTGTCCCCGCCCCACCAGCCAAAATCCTAGGAGCCACCCTCAAAACCTCTTTTTTCCGACTGCCCCTCCTTGCCGCCCCACGTCCGCATCACGTTTGGCCAGCCCTGTCAGCCCTGCGTCCCAGCCGCGTCCCGGACCAGGCCGCAGCCTTCCCCAGACCGCTCTGGTCTCTCGCCTGGACTGCTGACCCTCCTTGCCGGTCTTTCTGTTTCCACTTAAATCAGCAAGTGAGCGCGCCCTACAATACCTTCTCCTCGGAACAGCCGAAGGGACTTTTTTTTAAAAAACACAAGATTATTTTATTGCTATTTTGCTTAGCGTCCTCTGAAGGCTTTCTCTTTTTACTGGGAATAAAATCTGGAGTTCAGACCGCGGCCTACAAGGCCGCATGGCATCCGGCCTCCCGCCCCTTCTCAGAGCAAGTCTTTTGCCAGCACAGTGC
>NW_006494609.1:13290420-13305186 GCF_000325575.1 Pteropus alecto
ATCCACAGTTTCACGTTCCTCGGTTTCAGTGGCCTGTGGTCAATCAGGCTTTTAAAATATTAAATGGAAAATTTCAGGACAATTTCAGAACAAAATTCAGAAAACTTGTGAACAATTCATAAATTTTAAGTCGTGCACCTTCCTGAGCAGCGTGATCTCGTGCCGTCAGGCTCCATCCCGCGCGGACCGTGAATCGTCCCTTCTGCAGCGGATCCACTGCGTGTTAGTCCCTCAGTGGCCGTCTCAGTTATCTGATGGGCTGTCAGAGAGAGAGACCCCATTTACATAACTTTTATTACGGTATATTATCATAATTGTTCTGTCATACTATTATGTTGTTAATCTCTTACTCTGCCTAATATGTAAATTAAACTTTATAGTAGGTACGGATGTATAGGAAAACACATGGTATATGTAGGGTTCGGTACTGTGGGCGGTTCCAGGCCTCCACGGGGGTCTTGGAACCGCATCCCCGGCGGATAAGGGGGGTGCCGTACTCCTTCCTGATGACTTCTAGATACATCAGCCGCCTTGCTGCTCTGCAAACATGCAGTGCCTGTTCTTACTTTAAGGCCTTTGGAAGTTCTTTTTTCAGATCCTATAATGACTTTTCTTTTGGTCATTGAGGTCTTTCCTTAAGTGCCACCTCCTTGGAAAGGCCATCTATCACGTCTCCTACTATTTTTTTTTCTTCACAATACTTATCATTATCAGATATTTTCATATTTATATGAAGAATGTCAGCAGTGTGAAAGTAGGGACCTTGTCTGTCTTAACTGCTATATTTTCAGCACCAAAAACAGTTCCCAGCCCATAATAGGTGCTTAGTATTTGTGAAATGAACGGATGATATATAAAATGGGGGTACTAACAGTATCCAGAGATGTTTTTGTGAGGATTAGCAGACCATACGTGTAATAGCATTTGGCGTAGTAGAAGCATAGTGTTGACTACATGGCAGATGCTTAATAAATTGTATTATTATAACAGAACATATAAGTGCCAAATACACAATGTCAGTGGCAATCAAGGGCAGATATTATTACATTCCAGAGTTGAGAGATGAACAGAGACCAGAGATAGGCAGGTAACCCCCCATGGTTACAGACATAGCGACAGTAAGCCAGGATGTTACCCTCCCACTTGGCCTCCTAAGCACAATGATAAACTTTTAACAAAACAAAGAAAGAAACATCATTGAGTATGGCCTTGATTTCACAAATTCCCCCAAAGTAAATGAATAAAATACAAAGATGGATTTATATTTTATAAACAACTACTTTAAAATGGGAACTTGCTCTATTGTGGAACTTCACCTATGTTTATAGGAAGCCAGTGCTTTTTGTGGTTTTCTCTGTTCCTATGTTAGTGAGTTTCTTTCCCTCTAACTTATTGTCACTTCTCTAGTATACAATTGACTTGAAATGTTTGGTGAAAGATTTCATAATACTGACCCCATTTTATTATAAATTATACCTCAATTTAAACAAAAAGAAAGCTAATTGTAACACAAAAATTAATGTCCACTGTCCTGTATTAACTATCATTTTATTTTATATTAAAAAAAGATATATGAATTTGTCCTCAGGGTCATAGATAGAGGTTTTGAGTTTAGCTGCAAGTTGGAAGGTTGTTCAGAAGTTTAGAATGCTGAGTTTGTGGTCTTAGCAATGAATGTATGAGCATCTCATGTCGCTTAGTGGTCCCTGCAATGTACGATCCTTCGAGCCTATAGGGGACCAAAAAAAATGATGTGAATTTTGGTTTTTTGTGTGTACTTTAGTGAGAACAGAAAGCTTGTCAGTTTCAGTTGCATTCAATTGTCATTTTCAGGTCAGCATTGTAATAAATGCTTGCTCACTGTCATCCAGCATAAAACTAGGGGCTTTGAAATTTACCATGGTTTTTTAGTTGTTTTTGTTGTTGCATTAGAGAATGGGTGATTAGAAGCCCACTAAATCAATCAACAGCAACAAAAATTAGATTAATAGGACTTTTTTTTTTTTAGCATCGAGAGGATTATATTGAGTCGTATATCATGTCGAAGTATAAACTTTACAAGAACAGTGGTTCTCAAATAACTACATCTCTTCTAAGTTTTTCATTATTTTATTTTCTCCATATTTTGAAGCATTTTATTCTTAATGTAATTTTGGCAAGATATAAGTAGGTAGTTGTATATCAGTAAGTTGTATTTCATGAGGAATGTCATCTGTATTTATCAGAGGATCGTGTTTATTAAGGTCCTGTCTTGAGTAAAGGATTCTTTTACAGAAAATAAAATCACAAATACAGTACCGATACACGCTTATGTACCTTTGGTTTTTCTTTTTTTCATACAGGCCAGAGCACTGTTACAGACGGCGTCATCTCTAGCACCCCACATGTATGAGCCACATTTTAATTTTGCAACAGTCTCGGACAAGGTATCCTCTTTCATTATTAATTTATCATCTGATCTGTTTCTCTTTTTTACTTGATTTTTAAAAAAGTATAGATAAGTAAGGAAATTCTAACCATAACTTCCTGAAAGAAACACAATTATCATATACACAGATGTCTTCCCGTGAAGGGACAGTCTAATAAACTTGAAAGAACTTTATCACTGACCATTGACTAAACTTAGCACCATTATAGATTGCAGAAGAGTTACTTTATGTTTTTAAATATGACATTTAGTCATTGAAAAAATACTCATTAATTCACTCCTGGTTTAGGAAGGATTTCATACTTGGCTTTTACATCAAGGAATTCTCGTATATTATTTATGGATCATATTGCCACCAAGTCTCTGGCATGATTGCTGTAAAATTAAGAATACTAGTGAAACCTATTTTAGCTATAAACAATATGGGTAAAATGCATCTGCTAATACTAATACTATGTTACAAGTCAGTTAACATCCAAGAGCTAAAAGGAATCATGTGCCATTTTTAATAATAAGAAGAAAAATAGAAGTCATATGATAACTAACTTTTGCTTAGAAACCTTCCTTTAACATGGAAGGTGAGTTTTGAGGATAAAGAAATGGCGAAAAATGTTTGCTGATGTGAAGACTTTTTCTTACAGACCAAAAGACGTTATAAAATATGTCATTTTCATAGTGTGAACACGAAGCCATCCACACTCCCATTTCTGTTTTGAAAATGAGCTGTCATTCATAAATTGTAATTTGCGAGTGCTTGTTAAGGGCCAGCCACTGCCCCAGGTGCTCTACACACCTTCTCTGATTCTCCCAACAACCCTGCAGTAGCGATATCCCTTACCTTCCTTACGCATTTTTTTGTATACCTGATGTTTTGTTTATTGTGCCTCAGCTGTGTACCAGGCACTGTTACAGGTACAGAATGAATAAAACAGACAAAAACCTCTACCTCATGTGGCTTACATTCTAATGGAACCCAAGGCTTAGAGAACTTAAAAGACTTTCCTAGAGTCCCAGTGGCAGGTGCAGAATTCACACCAGCTCCCGAAGATGCCCAGGTGTTTTCCACTGCACTGTGCCGCCACTTAGGCAAACCGTGAAGAAGCTCGATTACCGTCTTTCAAGAATATTACTACATTTTAGTAATATCTAACTCGAATGAGAGATTTCTTTAAGCAAAAGACTATACTTCCATTTGAGAAAATAACATGTCTAAAAGAAATGCTATGATCTAAATAAGGAAACTTATGTTTTTAAATACATATACATGTTTAAAACACTATCAGAATTGAATTACCTAGGTTTCGTGTGTGTGTACACACCAAAAAGTGTTCTCTTTTTAGAAATGTATACATGGGTCGAGATACATTCAGATGGATTCAGATACTGTGTATGTTTTTCTTTGGGACTGGACTCTAACACATAGTTTATTAAAAAGCAGACCCTTTATAAACTTTTTAAACCAAATATTTTCCCCAACATTAATGTGCTAGCACCATTTAAAACCTCCCAGAGCATGTTTTCATATCTTACATATAATAGTTGTAGCTTGAATTTCTGTCTCAGAGATAATACCCTAATCAGAGTTTGTCTTTGTGATAGATTACACATACCTGTCCTAAGACTTTTCTAAACTTCATAGAGCTGGCTGTTTTAGCATGCAAACGTTATTTTATTTTTATAATACTATCAGTGACAGGAAAAGAAAGCACTGGTTTATGAATTTATAACTAGATAGTTAGAGTGGAGCAGAAATTATTTATATAATTGTTTAATTTATTTTTCTTACATATTTTTCAAGATTGAATTGTTACCTACATGAAAGGATTCTTGAAGTAGAATAATCAAGCAATTTACTGTTAAGAACGCTTTGAGTTTCTACAATATGCAGAGAGAATGTCTTGTTTTGATTTCCTTAGTAATTTTTCCAGATCTCATTCTGTGGTTTTATTCTGGTATTTCTTACAGATTGGAGATCTACAGAGAAGCTATGTGGCTGCTCAGAAGTCTGAAGCAGCATTTCCAGATCATGTGGATACCCAGCATTTAATTAAACAATTAAAGCAGCACTTTGCTATGCTCTGATTGTTCCTTAGACCAAGTATATTCCTATCATGTGACATTATCTGAAGGAAGAAGTAGTCTGTTCGTACACATGTAATACAAACTTGTGCTTGGTATCAGTGAAGATGATATAAGGGAATTTAAACAAGAATGTATAGTGAAAACTTTGTAATAATTTTATAATATTACAAAAGACAGGATTTTCAGCATTTGTAAGTAGATCATGAAGCCTTCTCCCACATTATATGGTAGATGTTTGTTTTTAATGTTTATAAAACATTTTCATGAATTTCCTTAAATTTTTATAAATGCACATTTTTAATGTCCTTAAGCTTGCCATTAGCTATCATTAAGAGCTCTGAAATCTGCCTTTAAAGTTGCATTTAGTGGCTAAAAGTATGTATGTTTATCTTAACTAGAAACTTTCTTTAAAGCTTAAAAATTGTATTTAAAGCTATATTTCAAATGCTTCGTAAGACACTGTACATTTTCATATATATTAGGCTTTAAAATAAATCAGTGTGTAAAACACCATCATTCTGTTATTTTTCATGAGTTTTTATTTCAGGCGTCTCGGATAAAATAAGTCCAGTGATCTTTAAATTAAATTATTATTTAAATTTTATTTGAAATGATGTAACATCTATTGGATTTTTCTCGAGAAGCTATCACATTGTTAATATAAGAATAACAGGATTAGAATGGAGTGACAAGCCAGGAGACCCACCTGTGGTCAGGCCCCGGAAGGTTGGGCTAGATCCCAATAGTTCCGTACATTGTAAAATCCTAGAAAGGTTCCGGAACTCTCATTGAAGTATTCATACAAGGAAATGTGTGAAAGGGACAGGGCTACTCGAACTCATAGTTTGGACTTTGGGGACTATGTTATTTTTCATTTTTTTTAACTTCATAAAAACTATTTTATAGATACTAATTTGTTTCTGTTCAGATTTGTATAACTAGTACTACTTAGCTAACAGGACAAAAAAAAAAATGTGAATTCAAGGTGTCATAGATCGTTAGAGGCTGGAAGTAACTTCCGAGAATATGTAGATGAATCTCTTTGAGGCACAGCTGAGGAAAGCAGGGCCCAGAGTTGCAGTGATTGGTGTCCCGTAGTCACTGGAACCTGAGATCTTGTTCCTCTGGTTTGGCTTTAACCTTGCCTGGTTCCCCAGGGTTTGCTAGTGCTTACTTAGCTCACAAAAATTCCCCCAAACACTGTCAGACTTCCTCATACTGGATTTAATACTTAGGTTGAAACTTTATAATGTGAATCATTTTCTTACTTAATTTAAAATAAGAGCTAATAATGATGGGCAGCATTTACTGAGGACTTGTGTGTACCCAGCACTGTTCTAAGCACTCGATGTGGATTAACTCATCTGATGCCCACTGCAGTGCTGTGAGGTGCTATCATTCCCATCTTAACTTATGAGAAAAATGAGGCACAGAGAAATCCAGTAACCTGCCCAAGGTTATTAAGCTAGTGAGTGGCGGAGCTGCGATTTAAATATAGGTGTGGCCCCCTCAGTGCTCCTCCTGTAAATAAAGCTACTATCATTTAAAACGAATGTTATATGCATTAGTAAAATTGAATAATAAGTGACTATTAATGCAACAGAAACTAAATGAGTCAGTATTCCTAAGGTGATACGGAGAGAATTTTGTCTTGAATTTATGTTAATTCAATGTGAATACCAATGTGAAGAGTGAGTCAGGATGCTCAAGGCAGAATGATGACATAATGCTGCATCAGGAGCTGCATATACATCTTTGTAACAAAATTATTTCTGCACTGCGTAACTTCTGGCTTCTGTGCCAATATTTCTATACAAGGAAGGTTAACAGTTGCCTTCTACCGTGGCCGAAAAGGTATTCAATCCATATACAAACTGTTCAACCAAAATGAACGCCACTGAGCTTCCAGCTGATGAAAATGAGATATGGCAAGAAGGCTGCCTGAACTGAATAACTGCTGAGGTTAGAAGTTCTTCCTTCCCAGATGTGTCACATCTGAACCAGTCCCTATGGTACTAACTGCCCTGTTACATATCTGAATAGCATTCCCAGGATTGGAGCACCCATCACGATATAATTTATGGCCAAGAGATGGGAAAATGAATAAGGATAACATATCACCCTTTTAATATAGTTTCCACTATCAAATCAACCCTTTATTAATATGAAGGATTTCAGTCAAGAGCTTTCAACTGGGTCTGAATTTAAGCATTCAGAAGAAAAAAAAAACATTTAGAAATATTGTGGTGGGACTCAACCTTGGAAAGTAATAAACTCAGAAATCGAGTTTAGGTAAAAAGCCATGACTGGGTAATTTTAAATTCTAGGGAACAGGTAAATTGGAATGGTCCATGGATATGTTCCAGAATTGCGAAATGGCTATCCAGGCTCAGGTATTAGGGGAAAACATTTTCATTTAGTAATTTGAAAATGACTGCAGTTTTACATCCATCCATATAGATGGCATTAATCTTATTTTTTGGCTGACTAATAATGACATTTTTGAGAGATGCTGTCATTTTACTTCGTTGATGTTAATTTCCTCCAATTTTTATAAGTGCATGTTTCTTACTCTTTTTGTTCTTCCTCAGTATGCTCGTTCTCTCAAAGGACATTTAACCACCAAACACAGGCCAGAAGTTCCCTTTCTTATGTTTCAGGTCCCATCCTCTCTCTTGACTCCAGATCCTTCTTTCCAAGTTTCAGCTGGACTCTTCACTTGAATATCTCAGAGCCACCTCAACTTCAAAGTAAAAGTACTCATCGATAGCCTCTCTAAATCTAATTTATAGCTTGCGCTGTATACAAAAGTTAACTTAAATCGCTGATAGACATAACAAGTTTTTTGGGGTTTTTTTGTGAGTATGGGTTACACAAAGGTTTTTGTTTTTTGTTTTTTGTTTTTAGCTATAGCACCAAAAGCATGCTCCAAAAAAGGACAAATTGATAAATTGGATTTCATGAGAATTAAAAACTTGTGCACTTTGAAAAACATTGTTAGGAGAATGGAAAGACAAGCCACAGGCTGGGGGAAAAAAAATTTGCATATCTTATATCTGATAAAGAATTTGTATCCAGATATATAGGCAACTCTCAAAACTCAATATTAAGGAAAAAATATATAATTAAAGAGTGGGGAAATTATTTGAGAGGACGTTAAGGAAACGCAAATTAAAATCAAATTAGAATGCTAAAATTACAAAGACAGACCACACCAAGTGTTTGTTAACATGTGGAGCAACTGGAACTATCATATACTGGTGGTGGGAATGTAGACTGGTGCAACCACATGGAAAAACAGTTTGGCAGTTTCTTAAATGGTTAAACTTATTCCCATGTGATTCCCATTCCTTGATACTTATGCAAGAGAAATAAAAGCATACATTCAAGAAAAGACTTAGACCTGAATGTTTATAGCAACTTTATTTGTCATAGCCCCAAACTGGAAACACTCCAAATGTTCATTAGCAGGTGAATGAATGAATAAGCTGCAGCATATCCACACATGAAATACTATGCAGCAACAGAAAGGAATAAATTATTGATATATGCACAACATGGGTGGATATCAAAAATAAATATATTTATGTTGACTAAAAAAAGATGAACAAAATGAAGTACATGCTTATTATTCCATTTGTATAAAATTCTAGAAAATGCAAACTAATCTGTGTTGACAGAAAGTAGGTCAGTGGTTGCCTGGGGACGGGAGCGGGAGCATACAGGGAGGAATGGGAGGGAAGGATTACAAAGGAGTATGAGAAAACTTTGGGGGTGATGAATGTGTTCATTATATTAATTGTGGCAATGAATTCATCCATGTATACATATCAATCATCACATTTTACCTCTAAATATACAGTTTATTGAACGTCAGTTATACTCCGATGAAACTTTTTTAACAAAAACTCACAGAACGCTACACCCTTACAGCCAGTTTTACTGTATGCCGATTATACTTCGGTACATTTGATTTTAAAAAATACAAACAGTTAACCAAAGTGCCATACTATTTTTACAGACACTATCAGTGCTATAAAAGTTTAGGAGCTCTATAAATGTTTTTTTCAAAGAACAAGCATTGAGAACATACGGAAGAAATTACTAGCTGAAGTGTCTTGCCTTGAAGGATCAGTAGGATTTTGACCACCAGAGAGGAGAGATAGGCTATGGCGAGGCATCCTGCCTCTCAGGCAAGGCTCATGAGTCAACACATTTGGGGACCATTAGAATATGAATTTGGCTCAATGGGCATTGGGCAATAGCAGCAGGAGTGGGCTGGTCCTGAGAACTAAATTTGGAGGCTCAGGAAGGACTGGAATGTAGAACGTTTTGAATCCCAAGTTAAGGAGTTTTAGTTTTACCTGAGGGTTGAAGAGGAAGCAGGTGATCTGTGGGAATTGATCTGGAGGCAATGTTTAGGATCAGGTGGAGAATAATGTAAAGTTGAATATGGATTTTAAATCGAGTTTTCTAGGAAAATGAATGAATTTACATTAATAAATAAAAATTTCTCAACTGCATAGCATATACAACCAAACTGATAGTTCATGTCATACTTCTGCTTGCTTACACACTCTTCTTTTTCCCATCTGCAGTAAAAAGCAAAATAATTTGCCTAGATAGTCACAGCCCATGCAAAGAACACTGAATATCACAGATGGTGCTTCATTAATTATGGTCTGCAACGGATAGTTTTCTTAACAAGATTGCTGTCTTTTTGCAAACGCAGGGCCCCTAGTTATGTAATATTTTTACATTTCACAGGAATTTCAGGGAAAGAAAAGCATTTATACTTATATAGTTTTCTGCATTATAATATTCGTTACATTAGGATTCACGTCGATGCACCTGATCCTGTCTGATCTCGGAAGCTAAGCAGGGTCAGGCCTGGTTAGTACTTGGATGGGAGACCACCTGGGAATACTGGGTGCTGTAGGAGTTAAAAAAGAAAAAAAAAAAAAGAATTTGTGTCGAGGGAAGGAGGCTGTGGTGATTCTGATGTCCGTAAATGTTGAGAGCCCCTTTCCTAGATGGTTTCTAAGAGCACTTTCACCTCTAAATGCCTCAAAGACACAAACTATTGAAGCTCCCTCAAGGAGACACAGGTAACTTAAATAGCCCTACACCTATTAATGCAACTCGAATGCAAGGCATCCAGTATAGTGCCAAGGCGAGGCGTCCAAGGTTCTTTAAGAGAGAGGGCCTTTAAACTGGAAGATCCAGGCTGTCTTTTGAGACCTTCACGAAATACTTGTGAAGAGAAGTGGGGAGAGAGAACATCATAATAACAAGCAAGTATTGTGTATCAAGTGCCTGCTGCTTGTAATCTTTGCAACTCCACATGTTAGCTATTATGATTCCCATTTTCCTGGTGATGACCTCAGAGAGGTTACATAACTTGCACAAAGTTACCCAGATCGTAAACACTGGGACTGCCAGCATCTTGTTGCGCTATCTTCTGTCAGCCAGTTAAGAATAGATAAACTAGCAAAAATAGAAGACGAAGTAATGACTCCCCACAAGTTAGAGAAACATCGAGATGTGACCCGGAACAATGAGCTGTGCCCTGTCAGAACAGGTCCTATGTTCCCATGAGTTCTAGCAGTCACACTGTGCTTTCATGATCTCCAGTTCGCTCAGGAACCCTGTGGGCTAGTAGTCTCGCAGTTTGTATGCCCACCTTACAGATGAGAAAAACAGAAATTGGGGAGATAAAATGATCCACTCACAGTCACACAGCTGGGAAAGGACAGATTAGGGACTAAAATACAGGTCTTCTCATCCACGCGACACCAGCACCTCTCCACTTTCCCTAGCATGCAGCCTGCCACTAATACAGACGCTGACTGGAAGGCAAAGCTGAGTATTCACCTTTCCAGGCAAAGGAGACTGTAGCTGGAAGCACAGTCGCCTCCGGTAGCAGCGAGCACGTCTTAGGTACATTTCGCTAGATAAGCACGGAGGATGCCTGTCAGCTGTAAAGGAAGCAGAAGGTCCCAAACGGCTCTGACAGAAACGGGCTGCGTCACAGACGCTGCATTGTGACATGTCCAAGAGTACAGAGGCCATATTACGGTTTGATAGTTCCCAATAGGATTTCAGCCAGAAAGAAATTTCTCAAGAACTTCGATTGAGAAGAACACGTGTTCTTACTACTGTACTATGTTTTTGACAGTGACCTTCCCGGAACAAGTTTCCTTCGTTTCCTATCCACGAAGCTCATTCGCAAGCCACTGTTCCAGGTGTGCAGTGACGCTCACTTGCCTGAGCAGGCGAGGTGACTCAGCTGAGAAAATGAGTCAGGATCGCCGCCCAAGAAGTCCACCGTAAGCACAAATTTTAAGTTGGAGCCTCCTATTGTTTTTCTCTTTAAAATAGCCATGTGGATGTTGCAATTAACCCCAAAGCAAGTCTGTATTTGTTTTAATATAAAAGTAATATATTCCTCGCATCTTCACATAAAACAGCTGTTCCAGGGCGAAGGTCTGTAGTTTAGCCCATGGTTCCCCCAGTAGGGCTCACTCTCTGTCCTGTTTGCTCAGTTCGAGGGAGAAGAATTAAGTGGACGAAGTTTGCCTTGTTTAGTGCCTTCTTCTCTCCGCCTCTTTCCCCCCCCCCCCCCATCTCCCAGCCTCCTTTCTCTGTGCTCAAGGCTCAGAGCCCTCCCCTGACTGACTCAGTAGCATCTCTTGTCCTGGACCTCTGTGTCCCTTCACCAAAATCTCCCAGCTCTGGGTCTTCTTCCCTTAAGATGACGCCGAATTGCTGTCTAACATGGACAGTTTTATGTGTTTCTTCCTCCTAAGTAAAATACATGTAATTTCACAGAGGATCTCAGGCATCATGGCAGACCTAGAGGAGAGATATTTGGGCATAAAGAGAACGTCGCAGCGTCCCTCAATTCACACCATGAAAGCAGCATCCTTGGCAGGAACGCTGCTCTCGACATCCCAAAGCCCTGAGCGTGCTGGTGAAGTTATAGTAGAGATCCAGAAAGTTATAGGTCTTATTTATTCAAATAGCCTTTCTGGGATTTCATTGTGGTATTGCTTGGACCTGTATTTGGTGGGATTTAATTTTCAAATTTGGTGGAAGGATGTGACAATGACAGCAGGATTCAAAGAAAGGTTGACCTAAGCCTATGTTGGTTTCCATTTCCTAGGAGACGAGAAAATAGTGGTTATACTTCGTTTATCCTTCGGGTAAACTGTTGCTCATTGAGACGTGATTCTGTTTCTAATATGTCCTTTTAAAATTCTCAGGATCTACTCTCCCATGAGTAAAAGTGTTAATTATATTTTCAAAGCTGTAAACTCATCACAATGGTTTTGGGGAGGTGGTGGGAGGATGAATAAGTGTTTGGAGACACTTTCCATGCTGGCTTTGCTCACACATCCATTCCTGCCCACATGGTGCCACATAGATTGCACCTTTGGGGTTCTGTGGAGTTGTTTTCTTTGTGCATCCGTGTGTGTGTGTGTAGGTTTATATATGATGGAGACAATCATATTCTTTTTTTTTTTAATTGCAAGTTAATTTGATCCTGAAAGTTGTGCTGTTGATACCATTTGGGAAATCAAAATCTCTGGTGTTTACTTTTAATACCGAGACAACCTTCAGAGTCATGACGTCTCATATTAGCTGCATCATTCTACCACATGGAATAGACATATCTTTTATGGTGCTGGCAGAGCCCATCATCTCTCTAGAAAGTATCTGCCCTGTATCCACAGTCACTGTTTAAGCAAGTCCCTGCCTCTGACCCTCCTGCCACAGCTAGTGGAACCAAGAATAGCGAATCCATTGGCTGGGCAGTGCTAAGCTGGTTCTCTCTCATCGTGGTGTGCACTAGAACCGAAAGGTACAGCTTGGTCGAGGTGGCCTGCCGAAGAGTCAGACGACATGCCCTTCAGCTTCTCTCTACTGATGTGGAGGGTTTACAATCTCTTTCTGTGTCCTTTTAGTAGTTATTCTTACTATTAAGAGATATAGGCAATGTAAGTCTATATTTAATTTAATATTTCCTCCCTTCCCTGCATCATTCAAAACCCTCCAATCTTAACATGTTAACATGTTATGTGCCCAGTATTTTTATCTAATATAATCATTTGTTACTTTTGTTGCTTGTTTAGATTTACTTATATGATTACCAATTTCTTTCTTCGCCATCCTTCTTGAGACTAGTGACATTTGGTTATAAAATCTCAAGGGGAATTACCTTACATTTGGTATGTGTTTCATGGATATAAACAAGTATATCCTCTACATGAGAGATATCAGATTTGTCTCCTCCTCTAATATACAAATCATTTTATCTATTTTGTTTATTTTATTAGTTACTATGTCTACTTTCTTCTTAACTGATACACCATCTCACAGGGTTTTGATCTGGGTATTAAATAAAATTATGTACATATACGTGTCAAACATCTAGCTCAGCGCTTTACTATTGGGCCCATGTGTGCTTGATTTTCTCTTTTCTTCTTTTTCCCCATAAGGGCCCAAGACTTTGATGACCTATGGCATCATGGTACAAAATCCAGAACAGTATTATCTTACCTTAATATAATTTCCTTTTGGGTATCCAGCAGTGCCGGAAGATAGACATCCAAAATCAAGCTCTCGGCAGGGTGATGCTCCCTCCGAGGCCTCTTCTGAGTGGCTGGCAGTCCTCGGCTTATAGCTGTGTCACTGCAGTCCCCATCTTTGTCGTAATGTGGCTTCCTTTTCTGTGTGTCTGCATGTGTCCTCTCCTCTTCTTATAAGGACACCAGTCATTGGGTTTAGGGCCCAATCTAAGACAATGTTACCCCGTATTACCTAGTTACATCTGCAAAGACCCTATTTCCACCACCAGCCATTGGGTTTAGGGCCCAATCTAAGACAATATTACCCCATATTACCTAGTTACATCTGCAAAGACCCTATTTCCAAGTAAGGTCATATTCTGAGATTCTAGGTGGACACAGATATTTGCAGGACACTATTCAACCCCCTCTAGTGACGAGTTATAATGGTCTCATTCTCTGAATGAAGTCTGTCATTTACCATCACCTTTCCTGGGCCGGCCCTCACTGATAGAGGATTTTAAGGTACTCTGGGGAGTAAAAGTCTTGGTAGATTGCGTGGGGTAGAACGCCATGCCAGGAAATGTATTCTAATAAAAGACTGAAGTTCCTTTCTATAACTTGGAAAGCGCTGGCCAAACACCCTGCAGGGCCTGGAAGAATGAGCCTCCGCCTTACCCTCCTTTGTGTGTTCCCGTTAAAGAGCTCTGACTCAAAGGAAGACTACACGGCCTGCCAGGGGCCATGTTCACATCGAAGTCCACGTGGGAGTAACGAAAGCCTGCTGGGAGGAATAAAGCCTGTTATGTATATGGCAGAACTAGTATAGAATTGGGGCTTGCGCCTCTGTCTGTGGTGAACACATGGCCTCAAAGATCTGCAGAATAGCTGGCAAACAAAGGGATGTTAACAGGTGATAGGGAAAGGTTTGTCTTGGGAAGAATATTTGGATGACAGTTATTTATTTATTCAACGATCTCTTACTGAAAGTAGGCCGTGTACCCGGCACAATGTTAGAATGTGTGTCTCTCCTTCAGTTTAACTCAAAAACCATGTCAGGCATATTTCTTATGGTTATTTTCTCAGAAAACTGTGGGAAAGCTCATCTGAAGATGACATAGCTTTGCTTCAAGCTGAGCTAACTAAAGCATGGAATGTTGATATAAAATAGCTAGGCATTGAGCTCAGAGTTAAAAGGGAAATGTCAGAATTTGTATGAGATTCATAGAAAGAGTCAGACAAGATCAACATGAAATACAGGGAAGATGACACTCAAATGTACTAACCTGAGATGATTCCTTAGCCAGGGTCACAGTAGGCATTGTGGAAAGGTCGAGAGAAAAGAAACAATAAGCTTTATCAGATATTCAGGAAACTGTGTTGCCTTTTGGGTTTACGTAAACGACAATTGCTAAAAAGAAAAATGTTGAAACATCTTCCACTAAAACCGTTTTGTACATATACCTCAATGGTGTGCTTCGCAACTGGATGATATCTTTCATCTCAAAAGGGTGTCTTTTAATAAAGGTCTGGGGAGCTCCAGAGGCCCGGGGACTTCTTTCTCTCCATAGGCACCTAACTCATGTATTCACTCATTCTCCTACTTTTTTGGAGCGCCCACCAGCAGCCAGGCATCAGCTGATCACGGAGTCATAGCATTTTGAAGCCGGAAGAGCTTGCATAGAA
>NW_006494609.1:13305399-13306118 GCF_000325575.1 Pteropus alecto
CTCTCTGCCACGTAAGGTCACAGCGAGGCAGTGGCCCTATGAGAGCCAGGCAGAGGGTTCTCACCGGCAATGGAATCTGCTGGCACCCTGATCTTGGACTTCTCAGTCTTAAGAGCTGAGAAATAAACGTCTGTTTTTTTAAGCTACACAGCCTATGGTATTTTGTTATAGCAGCCCCAGCTGACTTAGACAGCCTTATTATCCCTTAGATTTTTTTTCCTTTGTGCTAAAGTCTTGATATCAGCTTGTTTTTCTGTTATTTCAAACAACCCCCTTGATCTGACTCCATTCTCTAAAGCAAAACAAGACAAAAAATCAAAATGGAATTTGAAATGTGCTTGTAGAAGTCAAACCCAAATATGAAAAAATAAATAAATACAACCTGAATGACAAAGACATTTGAATCCTTGTGAACCTGTTTTAAATTATAGTCAGCACGATGAAACTCCAGTACAGTACAACAATTTAGGCAGTTTTGAGAATTTTGCCTAAGTTTGACAGACAGAATCTGGGAATAAAATGAATAAGAATGAAGGATCTCTTAGGTCTTTTCCAAGGTAGAATTTCATGATTCAATAGTTTTTGGCTGTTTGAAACCCATAATTTTTTCTATAACTGACCAATAAGGTTATTCTTTTTCAAGGGATAATTAGCAATAGATTTAATGAAATTCCAACAATTCATTCAATTCAATCCACTGCTCTGAAGCCCTATATAAA
>NW_006494609.1:13306137-13307502 GCF_000325575.1 Pteropus alecto
TAATGATTTTCATCTTCCACACCAAAATGTATATCTATAAACCCTTAAGGCAAAGTAACAAAAGTTTCCATAAAACCCATATTACTTCTCATTACAACAGCCCTATAGACCAGGAGATAGAAAATCCATATCTTCTGCTATCTCAACTTCCAGCTAGGATACTGGGCTACCTTTCTCATGAGGCTGGATGTCACTATTTCAAGGTTTCTGAAAAAGTAATGTCTATTTTAATATAAGCCAGCCTGGAATGAACTTTCTTTGCTTGCCTGTGCATATGTTTGATATTCAGGAGCTAGTAATTTCATATCAGTTATTCATTCATAAGCATTCTAGGTATCCCCTGCATAAAGGAAATATAGATGAGAAAACTGAGGTCATGTAACTAGACCAAGGGCATATAAGTAGCAGACCCTATTGCAGCTAGGTCTTCCTACTCCAGAGTGAGCTGGTACTCATTGGCATTCACTGAACCTATACCGGTAGAGTCTAACCTTACTCATGAAGAAAGCTTCTGGGTGTACTGTGTTTCTCATTGAGTGAGGGGGAATCTGCTTGGTGAGGGGGTGGTTGTTAAAAACATAAATTCCTGGGCTTTATATCTATCCCCTCTGAAATCAGATCCTGGGAAAGCATCTCAGGAATAAACATCTCAGGAATAGACATGCTCTGTAGTTGATTCTTAGGCTTATTAAGGTGGTAGAACTGTTTTTAGAAGAAATATTGACTCACAGCAGAGTAGTCACCATAGCAACCAAAGAACCCATCACCTTAATTGTATTCTACATGATTTCATGTTTACTGTCTTCTACTTCAAATGATAGAGCAGAAGGGGAAAAAAAAAACCCACTAAGATCGGACAGTAAGTCATCATTTATTTATTAACACAACTCCAAGTCCGGAAACAGCCTGACATGACAACTTTTCTATCTTGGTTTCGGTTTCCTCTAGACAATAGAGTGACAGGGTCATGGATCTCCTTCAACAGACCAGAGATGTGCCTGCCCCCAGGTGGCCTCTTCAGGGACACACCGTCATTCTGCCAGCCTTGCCAACATGTGACACAGGGGGTGATCCCTCGGGGAACTGCTATGTGCTAATTCTATCCCAAACCCTCACCTCATCAAGTGGGAGGATCCATGAATCAGACGGTAAATCAGAGAAAAAAATTAAAAGGCATTCAGAATAATTTTAGGAGGAGAAGGGATGGGCCACTTTTAGAACTCCGAACATGAGAAAAGAGAGAGAACATAAATTTTCCATCTTCCATTTTCTGAGATTGTCTGCAGTTCACTCCTGATAAAGCAGTTTCGAATAAGCTCAGGTGATGGGTCTTCGGTTGCCATGGCAACTGCTCAGCTGTGTGCA
>NW_006494609.1:13307536-13325216 GCF_000325575.1 Pteropus alecto
CACAAGGTCAGCAGAGGACACAAAGTGCCCATCCCAGACTCCTGGGGACAAAGTTAGTCTGTCTGGCACATGACCAAAATGTCTTTAAAATTCTTTAAAATATTAGTGATTGCTTTGACATAAAGTGAGGCAGGTTGGAACTATGGCATGCAAGAAATAGAATTTTATTTTTACATAACTTAGTTATGGTTTCTACCTTTATCCCAGTGGGGTAGTGGGAAAATATAATCAGTCTTTAGGAATTACTCCACTTACTCCAGGTTATGTGACGGTTTTGGGGGGAGGGGTTGCTTATATACTGCCAGGTTTTGGCAGGGGACATCTGGGCACACAGGTTGTCACTGAGACCTCCTTCCTTTCTGTCCATGGGCCGTCTTTGGTCCTGTACCTCTTTCTGCTGCTCTGCTCCCTCTCGGAGTGCATACATCTCTGAGATGCTATTCTGGATCCTGTCTGCACTGACCCAGCACCCAAGCAGCCCCACTCTGGGGTCTTGAAGGACCCCTGGGGCTCCTTCATGATGTAAGACATAGATTTCACCTCCAGAACTCATCACACTCTCCGCTTTCATCATTTTCCTTCCATGCCCTCAAATATTTTTCTAGTATATGGGGAGGGAAGAATCCTTCTCCCTTTCAAGTTTCTTCCAAACATTTGGTCTGCACCCTAACCTTTCTGTTGCCCAGAGGTTTTATGTTTTAGAAACTCAAGAAGACTTTCTCTATTTCTGCCCAGACATATTTCTCCCCTGAGATGTTCATTCGTTTCTTCAACAAATATTTATTGAGCATCTACTAAATGCTAAGTGCTGTTCTAGGCTGTGGGGATACGGTAGTGGAAAAACACACAAAAGTCCTTGTGATTATGCGGCTTATGTTCTAGCAGGGGAGACAGACAATAATCAATAAATATAACAATAGGTAAGTATATAGTGTATTAGGAGAGGACACATGCTGGGGGAAATAGAACTTGAGGATAGGGGTCAGGCATATGCAGGCAGGGCAACGATTCTAATAGAATGGGGTAGGTCTCGTGGAGAAGGTGACGTTTGAGCACAGACGCAAGGAAGGTCCAGGGAGTAAGCTGCGTGGATGTCTTGGGGAAGAGGGTTCCAGGCAAAGGGAACAGCTCAAGCAAAGGCCCTGAGATGAGAACATGCTTGGAATTGTTCAATGACCATCAAGCAGAGAAAGGGGGAGAGTGGCTGGAGCTGAGAAAGGGGGTGAGTGGCACAAGGTGAGGTCAGAGAGGTGTGTGTGTGTGTGTGCGCGCGCGCACGTGTGTCCGTATGTGTGTATGTGTGTGTGTCTATGGGTGTGTGTGCGCATGTGTGAGTGTGTGAGTACATTTGTGGAGGGAGATATTGATAGCTCACTAGAGTGTGGTAAACCATGAAAGGACTACTTTTTTTCTGAGTGAGGTGGGGAGTCGTTGGAGAGTTTCGATTAGGAACAAGATCTGACTTAGATTTTAAAAGGATCACTCTGGCTGCTGTGATGAGAATAGACCATAGGGATTAAGAGTGAAAATGAGACACATTAGCAAACGATGGCAGAAACCCAGGTAAGAGACGGAGCAGTCGGTGATGAGAAATGGTCAGATTCTGGGGTACAGTATCATAACCCTCTTCTACTTCCATCTCCGCCCGCTTTTCTATTATGTTCACTAAATTTTTTCTTTTCTCTCACTGCTAGAGGCATCGCCACAAACCATGATGTTTTTAACATGCGATAGGTTTGCCCAGAGCTTTGCTTCCTGACAAAGGGAGCACCTCTCAGGGATGATGCAGGCAGTGTTGGTGCTATAGCACTTCCTGGTAACATGAGTCAGTAGAGAGAGCTATCTAGTAACTTGATTTTGCAAATGGCCTCACAATTTGATTCAGGTAATCTAAACTTTATTAAATCCTAGAGGACATGTCCCATCACATGCTGCACCAATTAAGCACTTACATATTTTTTTACTTCTATGTTCTCTAGTAATTTGTCTCTTATAACCGCTATGTAACAGCCCAGCTTTTCTCTCTAGGGGCCTCCTATGACTTTTGAATTAAATCTCAGCTGTTTCTTGGGCATATGTTCATATTAATTCTACACAATGACTTGGATATTGTGACTCTGGTTTAAACCACAGGAATATGGGGAATACTGGAGCAGGATGGGCTGGCATTTTACTACTCTTCCAGCTGTTTTTTGTTAACATTCATTCTGAATACAGAGATTTTTGCTTGGGAGCCTTTCGAAGTGTAGTTGCAAATACTATATCCTTGGAAGAAGGTTTATCTCTATTTCCACGACTTCAAATTCTTCAGGTAACAGTTAAATATCATTTGTTTTTGTTTTCAGTCTTGTTTGGTAAGTCTCTTTAGTTGACTAGGTGCTGAGCCAACAGGATATCTAGTTATGAACAGTAGAAATCAAGTCTGTCCAGAAGGACAGGAGCAAGGCCACAGAAACGGTGAGATGGCTGGAGAAGCAGGTTCAAAGCACAGGTAGGCGCCAGGGGAGGAAAAAGAAGGTCAAGGCCAATGCAATGAACTGAATGTTCGCGTCCCCCAAGTCCATTTGTTGAAACCCTAATCCCATTGTGACGGTATTAGGAGGTGGGGGTCTTTGGGAGGGAATTATTAGGTTGTGAGGATGGAACCCTCATAAATCAGATTAGTGCCCTTATAGAAGGACCTCAGAGAGCTCTCCAGCCCTCTTTCTGACACGCGAGGACACAACCAGAAGTTGGCAATCCGTGGTCCGGAAGAGGGATCTCAGCAGTAACCAACGGTTTCTTTTGACCCCAAAAGCCAATCTGTCACAAACCATTTTTGAGTCTTTATAATGTCTCTTGGCTACTTATTTTTTAATTATGCCAGCTTTGTTTAGATGCTATGACATATTGTCTGGGATATAGAAAACTCCTAACTCGTCTCCCCGACTGTAGTTCTCCTTACCCCAAATTGTCTTACACAGTGTTTGCCAAACCCATCTAATGATGGGTTTTTAAAAGTGCCCGTGGCTGATCCAACACCGAGTCTTCAGCCTAACGTTAAGTAACCACCCCACATCATCTTTATCTCTGCAGATTAGTCTACATATATCGTACTCCCATCTCAGTATATTTCCTTTCACCTTTGGTTAGAACCTTTCAATCACTCCTCACTCCCTGCAGGAATAAGTTCCCACTCTTAAGCTTAGCACACACGGCCTCCTGAGCCTGCCTACCTTTGGCCTCTTCCACAAAGTGTCAAGCTGTTTTATTCCTCAGTGCCGATTGCATAGGCTCTTCCATTCTCTCAGACTACAATGCCTGTTCCCACTTTCCTTCTTTACAAAATCTTATTTATCCTTTAAGATTGAACTCATCCGCCATCCAGTTCAATTTCCTTCCATCATCATATGTTTGACTGCCTTTATCCTCATCTACCCCCCTCAATACCTTCTTTCCCCCTGGTAATGTAGTATTGAATTGTACACTTGAAACCTATATGATTTTATTAACCACTGTCACCTCAATAAATTTAATTAAAAAAAGATTTAACTTATTCATTTAGTCCATAATTATTGAGTACCCAACACCACACACTGTCTTGGATGCAGTGAGCTGGTCAGACAAGATTCCTGCTCATGGATCTTACGTTCCAGGAGAAAATCAACAATTAATTGGAAACAAATAAATTAGGTAACTGCTGATAATGGTAAGTACTCTTTTTATTTTCCAGCCCTGCTTTGGGTTTGTGTCCTGCTGTGCTCACAGCAAGGTGGGGCTCATTGCCAGCAGAGCATAGGGTTCCAGGAGGAAGAAGAGGCAGGGCTAGGAGCTGAGTTGAGCCCCAGATGGTTGCACAGTTTTACAGAGCACAGTCTAAAGGCTGCAAATACTTTTAAAGAAATAAAACAAGATGTGCTAGAGAGCAGAGGGACGAGGTGGCCATTTGCCCTGGTGCTCAGAGGGTTCCCGTGCAGAGAGATTTGATCTGAGACTTGAATGAGAGTAGGAACTAGCCATGCAAAGATCAGGAGAGTAGATCATTCCAGGTAGAGAGAACAGCAAGTACTAAGGCCTGGAGGCAGGAAAAGTTAGTGCATTAGAGGAACAGAGAGAAGCCCAGAGTGGCTGAAGCATAGTGAATGAAGGAGAGAATAATACAGGTGAGGTCAGAGAATTGATAAGATTATACAATTTCTTATAATCTATGGAAAGGAGTTTGGATTTTTTGCTTTCTCTATTGAACCTTCCCTAACCTTCTTTCACTGATTTTTAAGCACACTTATTTGATCCTGAGTGACTCTACCTATGGATCTGAGTGGGCTTAACTGGATGCCCAGCATTCTTGTCTCAACTTGCTTTGTGGATCTCTGGTCATTGTTTCACATATTCTCAGAAAACGAAACAAACTCTGTTTCTTCGTTTAAAAATGGTAGCAGATTAAAGAGAAAATATAAGTGAAAATTGAAAAGGCAATGAGGATATGCCTAGGAAACATATAATTTTCTATGAACACATTATCTGCATTTGCAAATTTGGGGGCTCCAAAGGTCTCTCTAATTGTTGTTCTTCTGAATGTCAAAGCTTTACTCTACTGTCACTTACCATCCTTAGTTATCATCCAGTTGTCTATTTTCAACTAAATTATAAACTCTTTCCAACAGTAAGTTCTGTGTATGAAATTGCCTTTTCCGCACATGTAAACTTCCACAAAGCACTGGACACATTGCCAGTTTCATGGTAGGTGAATATTAAGTTTCCGTTTTCACTGTGGAAAACTTTGCTTACCCTTACAGGGGTTGTATAAAGATGGTGTATAGCAGATAATGGTCAGGTTCATGACCATCTAGTATTTTCTTTTTCTTTTTGGGGGATGGGAGAGACTTTCCCAAGACAAAATTCTTTCCTCCCTATGACCAAGGTGGAAGCCAGCCTTCCTTTCCCAGACTCCCTTGCAGCTAGGGTGTAGGCATGTGATTTTGACACCTCCAATCAGATGCACCCATGTGCACTTTAACTGGAAAGAAAGTAATATGAGGAAGCAGCTGTTTCCCAGAATCCAGTTTCAGATGATAGGGCAACCAAGACATCCGGCTTTCAATAACAGAGGAGAAAGAGGTCTGGCATCCAGAATGTGGGTATGAGCCACAGTATCTGTATCTAGTGACAGTGACCATGTCTTTGCTGGGACTGCCCTACTGCTTGGCTAACATGTTCATTGACTCTTAGTCAAACTCTAGCCCTCCAAGAATTTCTGTAAGTGACCTCATATCCTTTAATAAATCCCTTTTCTGTGTAAACTGCTAGGATGCCTTCTATTTTTCTCAACCAAGAACTCTGACTGATGCAGGCAGGGTAGAGGAAGCAAGGATACTTTCAATTAAGTGTTAGTGTTGAAAATGAATCAGGAGTTAAAAACCAAACCTCTGCAAGTTATAATTTAAGCCAGTGGGGGCATTATAGCTGATTTACAAAAATCCAATTTACTCACAACCTCGTGGAGAGCAAAACTATTGAAATAACATTGCTTTAAAATAGAAGGTAGGTATTTGGCAACTAGAAACTTGTAAAGACATTTGACTGTAAAATACCCCAGTGGGATGCTGCATAGGCATTTAAAATGAGTCTACTCTCTCACTTACACTTACACCCTACACACTGCTTGATGGTATTACACGCTTTTCCAATATGAGCTGTTTTCCATTCACCCTCAGACCCCCCAGTGTGTATAATGCCACAGGAGTATGTACATTGAGTTTCTGACAACCGAAAGAGAGGTTTTGAACTACTTGGCAGAGCTGGTATTCTTGTATTATAAATAGTTCACATTCCCCTCTCCTCCCCAGACCATTTTCATACCCTATTCTTTATTTTTAATGTAATTGCAGTACTAGGTATTAATGTAGGGAGTAGGTAAGAGAATTAAAATATTAATCAAGCTACATTGAGAGACTGCAATGTGACGATCAGCCCTGCGGACAGGCCAGGAGGATGCCTTCAGAACAAAGGAAGGTTTCTATTGGGATCCTCACAACCCATTCCCCTACCTGTGAAGGGGGAAAAGGAACCAAGAGTCATTCCCTATGGCTAAAACCATAGGGAACCTATGGATTAAAGGCTGAGAACTGCCAGCAGGCCGTTCACTCCACATATTCTTACCTTTTCATGCTACATACTCTTCCTCTTCCTCACTGTATGTCTGTATCAAAGGAAATGAGAACTAAAGAATGACATATAAACTAAATTCCCTGAACTCTCAGTGCCTTTACTTTTTCCCTCTCTCTGTCCCTCACTCTCTGCCTGAGAGGAGACCACACTGTCTGTGGAGTGTTACCCCTTTTCTAATAAACTTTCCTTTTGACTCTAACTTTGGCATGTGTGTTGAATTCTTTCTACACTCTCCACCAAAGGACCCTCTTTTCTCAGTGCAGGCTTAGTCTCCCCACCAACTCGGGGAAATTTGTCCTGTCCTGCCTCAGTATGATCTAGTTCTGCTGGTCAGGTGCTAGGGAGAAAGCTAGCACCAACTCTGGGCTAAATCTGGAGCTAGAATAAAGCCTTACTTAATTCTATCAGTAACCCTACAGAGGAAGTATTATTTCTCACGTTTTACAGGTGATGAAACTGAGACTCAGGAAGCTGATGTTGTTTGTCCAAATACTTGGGTTGTGAGATTGATGCAGTAAACCACGGTGTTAGTCTGTCCAGGCTAAAACAAAGACAGAGACTGGGCAGCGTAAACAACAGAAATTTATTCCTTGTAATTCTAGAGGCTGGAAGTCCGAGACCAGAGTGCGCGCGTGGTTGTGCTCTGGTGAGAACTGTCTGGGTTGCAGATGCCGACTTCTCACTGTATCCTCGTTTGGCAGAAAGGAGTGAGTGTGAGAGCTCTCTGGGGTCTCTTTTATAAACTTATCCCAGTCACAAGGGTTTGATCCACATGACCAAATCATCTCTCAGATATCTCCATCTTCAAATACCATCACGTGGGTGGTTAAGATTTCAACATATGAATTTTGGAGGAATTTACACATTCATTCCTTTATAATTACCAAGAATATTTTTAAAAGTAAATAAAAGAAATAGAAAAAATCAGAGTACATTGTGTTTCTCAGGGGTCTTATTTCATGAAGCTTAGTTTTAGTTTCCTATATACATGCAGATATAAGTAATGGGCAATGATGTAAAATATATTTCTTAATGTGAGTTGCAGTAAAACTGTTTGAAATCTAATGATTTCAGTCTACGGCCATGCTAGCCCGATCTCGTCTGATCTTGGAAGCTAAGCAGGGTCGGGCCTGGTTAGTACTTGGATGGGAGACCACCTAGGAAGACCAGGTACTGTAGGCATAAAAAATTTAAAAAATAAGGGATGATAAACTGACAAAGTCCTTGCATTCTGTGAGATCAACCAAGGGTTGCCTTGCTTTAAAAAAAAAAAAAAAATCTAATGATTTCAGTCCAATCTCTTTGTGTTACAGGAGAGGAAATGGAGGCATAGGAAGATTAAGTAAGTGAGCCAAAATTGTTCAGCTGTTTAGAAGAAAAGACAAGGCCAGCAATGACCCATAATCCAACATGACTGGTGTTTTTATAAGAAGAGACAATTTGGACATGCGTATGCACAGAGAGGCAGCCATGTGAAGGCGTAGGGAGAAGGCAGCTAGCTGTCTATAAGCCAAGGAAAGAGGCCTCAGAAGAAACCAAACCTGCTAAGAACTTGATCTTGGACTTCTAGCCTCTAGAACTGTGAGAAAATAAATTTTCGTTGTTTAAGCTACACCGCTTGTGGTATTTTGTTATGGCAGCCTGAGCTGACGAAGGCAGGAGGGGAAAAGGCCAGCAAGATGAGGGCAGAGAGAAGCCCCAGGGGCCAGTGCATGCAGGGTCTTGAAGGTCATGGTAAAGAGTTTAGATTCTCTCTAAGTAGAAAGTGATCCGAGGGTTCTGAGAAGAGGAATGGCATGATCTAACCTGAGTTTTAAAGTCTCATTCTGGCTGTCAGAGGCCAAGGCGGGAATCACAAGGTGGAGTGGACCATGGGATCCAGGTGAGAGATGGTGGCGGCTTGGATCATGGTGGTGGCTTGGATCACGGTGATAGCAGTGGAGTCAGGGAAGGGCAAGCAGATCCTGGAAGGATGTCGGAAGTGGAGCTGTCAGGGATTCGCTGATGCGTCAGACGTAGAGTCCTTACGAGTAAGGTGATTCACCTGAGTTGGCTGTCTTAGTTAATCAAGCTATTAAAAATCAAACTGCAGTGTGAAAAAAATGCAGGCTCAATTTAGGTGCCACCTCATTGAAATATTGGCCTTTATAGACTATAAGTAGGAGAGAAGGAGCCTGCAATTGATCCAAATGGAATAAAGGAGAGAGAGAGTAAGTAGAGGGCCAAGGGGATGGGGAAGTGTCATTGATGGATGCTACCCCTCTCAGGGTGCTTCTTTTCCTTCTCTCCCTTGTCGCTTCAGCCAGTTGCAGCCCCTGCCTCTCAGGAGCTGCCTCCGTCTTTATGGGCCAGGGTGGTTAGGGCAGGACCTAACGTTCAGTTCTGGTGTGAGTGGGCGAACGTGGGACTCTATTGAAACCACAGGAGCCTCTTCTACATTATGGTGGTAGCCTCCTCTACTCTCCCTCCCTCTCTACTTCCAGGACTTTGATCCAAACTAAAAGAGGCATCACTGAACATCAAGGTCAGCCTTCAGAAAAAACAGAAAAGGGAAGTGGAAAACAACAAGGGTGGAGGTAGTAGCCTCTTGTGAGGCACAGCCCACAATCCTATAGAGTTGGCTCTAGCCATCGTCCCTGACATAATTTTTCTAAAAAGCAGAGAAAGTTGAGCTGAAAAGAAGCTTGCCCAGCGGCTACCATACCCACAGCTTCTTTTGAGTCCCCAAAATGACTTTCACAGCATTCTATCCAATTCTCCACCTCCTCCCCCAGTTTTTAGCAGAGGTGACTATCAACTAGTTCTTGGTGTTCCTTACTTCCAGCGTGTTTCTGTGGTGGTTTATGGTCCATGAAGGATGGCTGTGAAATGCAGAAGATAAGCCCAGTTTTCTCTTATCCCCTCTGCACATTTTTGGCTTTTAATTTAATAGTCATAGAGGAAATGAATTTAGCTGGTTTGATCACCAAACTGAAGGAAGCACACCTGTAGGCAAGTGAACGCCAGGTGCATCCTCTCAATAGGAATAGGGTGGTGGAGGGAGTGTTGGTTCGAGTCTCATCTCCCTGATGTCTTGTCTGGCATTGGGGACCACTCTGTCTTAAGCCATGGGATGATGTCTTTGAATTGCCAGGGGGGGGTCCCCCTCAGAGAAAGGAGGCAGGCTTCCCACGTCAGACCCCACAGTCAAAAACAAAGAAGATGAAGCCTCTGGGGGCTGCAGAACAAAAGAGTTCCTCGAAATAAGTTCAAAATTCCACTGGGTACCGTATTGTCTCCCCTCAATTTCTACACCCAATGGTATGGTAGTAAGTGGGGGTGGGGGTGGGAGCCCTGACTTATAGCATGTGACAATTGCCGTGGTGTAAATACCCCCACCACGGCCAATTTCAAACCCTCCATTGTGAGGTCACTGTTGGCTCCTGTAAGTCGTGAGCTGGCTCTGGCACACCATCCCATCAGTCTGAAGTCTGAGGGCAGGCAGACTTCGCCTCTCACACAGTTAAAGCTATGGTAGGACCCAGGGGAGTAAAAGGTATAGGGCTGCAAGCCTTGAGGAATTGTGCAGAATAATTTCTCTGCATAAAAAAGGAGAAATATTGGGGGACATCTCTGTAGTGGGTGGCCAGGAAGAGCCTTAAAAAGTAGATGGAATGCGTTTTGGGGAGGAGGGGGCGGGGGGATGAATCAAGGGTGGGAAGCAGGTAAAATCCTATTTCCTATATATTACTTGTATAATTTAAAAAAAGGAAAAAGAAAAATAACATTAAAAAGTTCCCAGCACTATGCAATATGAACTTCCCTTTAGCATCCTTTAAGAAATCTTCAGTAAAATCTTCAGATTAGGTCTTCGCTGTGGTCATCTGAGTGGCTATGCTTTGGGATTATAACGAGGCTGTCATAGGGCAAAGGCAGAGTCTACTTATGGAGAAGCAGCCACGCCCAAGTCCAACTAATAATGATCTCTCATTATTTTTCAGATCAATAATTACTAGAAGGCAAGCTCTACAAGAGCAAGAACGTTGTCTATTTTGATCATTGCTATATCGCTAGTGCCTAGAACGCTGGCATGTGCAAGGTGCTCCGTACGTGCTGTCTGAGTGTTGCTGAGTGTCTCTCTGGCATCTCTGGAGTGCTCTATCACACAGCACAGCCCAGAACTTTCTGCAGTGACGGAAATGTTCTGTATCTGTGCTGTTCAATATTGTAGCCGCGAGCCACAGGTGGCTATTGCAGTGACCACTTGAAATGTGGTTACTGCAATTAACCAACTGGATTTTAAATTTTATCTAATTTAAATGAATTCATTTAAATGGCCACGTGTGGTCAGTGGCCTCCGTAATGGACAGCCTGGCAAACAGCTTGTGACTCACGTTTTGGTCTATGGACCAGCAGCTTTGCCATTACCTGGGAGTTTGTGAGGAATTCAGAGTCTTGGGCTCTCCCTCTGACTACAGAAGCAGAGTCTGTATTTCATCCCCATGTTTTTGTACACACATCAATGTCCGAGAAGCTCTGCTCTAACAAACATTAGCACTTTATTTCATTAGCGAACTTTATTTCACTCAGTCTTCATAAAAAATTTGCATTGTGGTTATCACTCTTCTCATTTCTAGATGAGAGAATGGAGCTTCTGAAAAGCTATGTGATTTGCTTATAACCAGGAAATGGATTGAGAGATCGGGTCTTCAAGCCCAGCATCTCTGTTCTGCTGGGATGGAAGGCAGCAGGCTAGTTCCAGGACATTTCACTACCCCGGTTTCTTCCAGCACTGCTTTTAAATGGAATAAGATTACAGCACTTTATTGGTGGGAATAAGAGCTAACGATGTACTTGGTAGTGGAGATGGGCCGTGGAATGGGATAGAATTGTAGGAGAGGGGTGGGAACGAGCTATTGGCTTTCGGTTTCTTCCTCAGGTATAGTTGAGTGAGGAGGAATTAAGACATGACCAGATGTAATGTCAGGCTGGCTTTCAGCCAGAAAAAGTAGTCTTTTTGTTGCTCAGGATTTATTTCTACACATCAAACAAGCTGCAGCTATCTGTTTTCTTTTGTTTGTTATTTCTTCTTGTGAAAGAATTGGGGAGATTTTTAACAATTCGGAGATTAAATATTGATTGGGTTGGTTAAAATTTTTCCTTTGGGAAGTCTCAGGAGCGTGTGTGTGTGTGTGTGTGTGTGTGTGTGTGTGTGTGTTGAGATGCAGAGAGATTAAATCACTTGCCAGGGTCACACAACCAGAACCAAAGTTCAAAATCTAGATTTCCTTCCCTGGAATCCCACACTCATAACTTCGGGGAGTGGTTAAGACAAATTTCCTGGGGCAACAAAATCCTGGAAGACACAGCTACCAGGGATGGAGGGAAGTCCATTGGGGTGCCTGATGAAGGCAGGAACAGGCCTGAGCTGTCACATGAGGTTAGGAATCTACATTCAGGGGGCTCACCTGAGGTCCCAGCAACTCTGACCTGCAGGCAGGTGAAGGAGAATGTGGCAGCACCTCAGCACAGGAGCTGGACTGAGGGGGACACCACAGGAAAGCATATAAGTCGTAAGGCAGCCACCAGCTGGGGTAGGGCAGAACCCAGGTAGGAGAGAGGGGGTCGAGGAAGTAAGGTGAGGGTTGGAAGTCAGGCAGCCGGGATCCCCTTTCTTCCCCTTTCCTACCCTCTACCCGCTCTGGGTTACCTGCCTCAGTGTGACGAGGGGCGGGAGGCTTGTTAGGAAAGAGGGGAGATAAAACGGCTGTACAAAACAAGATGGATGACACATTCACCAAAGAAAGACAAACCCCAGGTTCCTAGCAGCACGATTCAAAATAGGCCCAAACTGCAAACTATGCAAATGTCCATCCAATAGGACACGTAAGTAAATGGTGATATAATCACACAGTGGAATCCTACACAGCAACGAGAGTGAACAAACTACAGCTGCATGCAGCAACAAAGAAGATGAAACCCGCAAACCTAACGTTGAGTGAAAACAGACACAGAACCACGCATTCTGTAAGATTCCATGCATGTAAAGTATCACAAGGGTCAGAACTAGTCTGTGCCCTTAGAAGTAAGGTCATGCTTGTGGGGTGGGGGAGAAGGGACGATGGGGCATCATGATGGGGCTTCTAGGGGGCTTGTGATGTTCTTTAAAAACAATTGGGTGCAGATTGCATTTATGCATTCTAACTATTTTATCTAAAACTTGAACAAGGATTTGTTAGATTAAAAATAAGAAAAGAAGTAAGAGACAGAACTGAAATGAACAAAAGGAGCAGCAATGACAGAATAACCCAAGCCATTACGATGAAACATTTAATAGCATCCTTGGGGCCATCTGTTTCTATAGTTACCTCCCAAAGTGTCCTTGCCCGGTGATCATAAGAGAATCTGCCACGTAAAAGTTTCATGCTACAATTGTTCCCACCCACTTTGGAAGTCTCAGAGCCCTGGGCTGCGGGGCATGCTTTCACGTAGCCTTGAAATGCTATCGCATTATTTCTAGGTAATGCAAATTGACAAGGTCTCTAAATTAGGCAACTAACTAGAAAATGAGGTCTGAATGCCAGCTTTATTAGCAGCGAGGAATCTGGTCTGAAAGACTTCTCTGTTTGTGGTCAGGAAACGGGTGGGGAGTCCATTTTCCACTCTGGGGAATCAAGAAGGAATGGGGAGGAGAAGATCAAATAGAGAAGCCAGGAAATAGATCTGAGGTTGAAATCTTTTTTCTGGGCTTTATTTAACAAATATTTATAGAGTGCTTTCTATGTGCCAAGCACTCTCTAAGTACTCACTCTATGCATAAAGACTCGTTCAGTCCTCACGACAAACCTATGAGGCGGGTGCGATTATCGTCATCATTTTAAATTTGAGGAAACTGAAGTACAGAGAGGTTAAGTGACAAGTGTCGGGCCACGCTGTGCTAGGTGGCAGAGCCGAATCCAGTTAGCTAGGTGCTTGTGTCTTTGTTTTTAGCATAGTTTAGGTGAACTATGCCGCTTACCACCAAAATGGCAGCATGACTCTGAAAATGAGGACCGCGGGATTTCTCGACAGCTTCCCCATCTGCCGACTCTGGTGGCAGACCTGGCATCTGCCTGCGCGCTGTGATTGAAGTTCGCTAAGAAGTCACCCCTTCCCCCTGGTGTCCCCCATCCCCAACACACTTTCCACATGGTACTATGGTAAAATCCTGAACCTTCATCACTGATATTTACTCTTTTGGGCAAGATCTCTGTTTTCCCCAGGGTTCCTCATAAAAGTGCAGATATTCTCGTGAGACTATCTTCACCTATTAAAACTTCACCTATTTTTCTAAGAAGGGGTAAGTGAGAGCACTGAGGGCGCTGGAGGGTAAGCAGATACCCAAAGCGACGGTGGGGCCTGAAGGCCAATTTCACAGACTGCACTGTTCTGTCTGAACAAAGTGGGTCAGTTGCTGCCTGGGGCACATTTCTTCATTCATTCACTCATTCCCTACATTTGAGTTCTTAATAGACGCAAGTTCTCGTTTTAGGTGTCATGTGGTATATAAGGGCTCTATAATTCTTGTTATCCCTGATGTGTGGCCCATTCGAATTCACAAAACCGGTTCTCACATGGTCCTCCAGGGTCACTGTTATTATTCCCAATTACTCGTGAAGCAAGTCGGGTTTAGAAGTTTTCGTGAGCTTCTCAATGTCACCCGGTTCATGGATAAGCAGCTCTGGGATCAGGACCCACGTCTTTAATTCATTCTAGAGGGGTAGCTGGGGAAGGAAAGTGGAATCATTTAACAAGAGCTCTTTGTTGTTGTTGTTCTTACTCTGGTCGAATGTACATAACATAAAATTTACCATCGCCACCATTTTTTTCACATATATAGTTCAGTGTTAAGTACATTCCCATCATTGTACAATCAATCTCCAGAACTCTTGTCATTTTGCAAAATGGAAACTCTGTCCTTTTAAAGACAATTTTCCATACTCCCCTCTCCCCAGCTCCTGACAACCACCATCCTACCTTCTGTCTCTATGATTTTGACTACTCTAAGTACCTCATCTCATGTAAGTGGCATCAGGGAATGGGTGTAATTTTTCAATTACAGTGACATACAATATTATGTTAGACATTGATATAACTTATGGAGTGATCACCCCAATAAGTCTACTACCTATCCGACACTGTACAGTATTTGTCTTTTCATGAATGGCTTATTTCACTTAGTATAATGTCCTCAGGGCTTATTCATGTTGAAGCAGGTGTCAGAATTTCCTTCCTGTTGGAACCTAATATTCCATTGTGTGTATGTACCACATTTTGTTTATCCTTTCATCTGTTGATTAACACTAGTTTTTTATCTGTTGACAACTGTGAATAATGTTATGAACAGGAGTGTAGAAATATCTGTGGAGCCCCTGCTTTCCATTCTTTAGGGTCAACAAGTGCTTAACATGAAGATCATAAAGCCTATGATGAGACCTTTAGGGTCAACAAGTGCTTAACATGAAGATCATAAAGCCTATGATGAGACCTTAGAGAATGCATTGTGAAAACCAAGGTCAGTCTGATGAGTGTGCGATTGAGCCACTAAGGAACAGATCATGAGACTCATGGGGAAGTGGTCAGAGCAAGGTACCTTCCTCCTTTCTGTGCTGGAGTCCCCACCTTCCATCAGTACGGTCCCCACCCCTGGATTCTCTCCTCTTTATGGTAGGACTGCCCATTGCCTCTAACCCATAGTTCAGTGCTCTCTGCTGTAAGCAACTTGTCTATCTAAAGAGATGGTCCAGGACCCCAATTGCTTCCCTGGACTTCACGGCTGTGATCTAATCCAAAGGACCAGTTCTTGGTCTCTGTTTTCAGTCTTGAATGGCTGACCCATCACATCCATCCTGGCCCCCAGCCATGGTACACTGTTAGGGTGACGGCAGGTGACATTCCCTCAGTAAAAACACCAGAGCTCAAGCTCCAGGTTAGCTGTGCCAAAGGGCCACCATCCAAGCGAACAACATTATAGTAGGATAGAAAGTTGGACAGAACTAGCCCTTTAAGTTGCAAGAAGAAAAGAATGAAAATAATGATTTCACTGAATCCTGTATTATCTATAATGGGCAAATTTTAAGACTCCCCTTTGACACGCTGTGTCCCAAACACAAGCTGTTTATGGTGTAAATGAGCCAAAGTCACACTTTCCATTCTTGCCTTGACCACTTAGGCTGGCAGGGAGGAAAACGCCTTTTTCATCATCACAGACTCCACGGAGAAGCTTGATTGTTGAGCAGCCGGCTGGCCATGGCAGGGGTGGAAAGGGAGGAGTGTGGATGGCTTGCCCACACATGGAGAGAACTTCAAGCACACATTCTCCTGAGAGCCAGGGATGCCTCTGTCATTTAACGAAGTCTTTCACTCATTTGCTTGGGCATGTGAGTGGCCTACTTTGCGTATAGGCTCTTTACTCCATAGCATTGTATTAACTTAGAAGGCAGGGACCACACCTATTTGTCCTATTTCCTCTTGGGCAGATTTTTCATCTTGTCTTCTGACGAGATCCAATCTTTGTAGCATCTTTGTAGTATCTCAGCATGGCAAATGTCCCCAGAAAAGATATTCTATAGCATGACTCCCTTTTGGTTCAGAAGTCCCAAGAAATCACTTTTACTGGATGTCTTGATCAAGGCCTGGTCTTTGATGTACAAAGGCTGTAGAATTTAGGCTGCTACTTCCTCTCCCTCCAGCTCGTCTAACGCCTCAGAAGTGGATCATCAAGACCTCTGTGCAGGCAAAGGAAAGCCGGCGACAGGACAAGAAACTGGGAACCAGGGAGGGGAATTGTCTAGTTAAAGATCAAAAGAGTGAGGGCCCAAGGCTCCATTCCTCATCAGAGCACTGGGATTTGGGTCCTCAGCCCATCTCTTTGTCTCTGACTGTTCTTTTATGTAGTGGAGATACAGTGCTTTGGAAGCAGCAGTTGAAATAATAGGCTGGAGAAACACTGTTCTGAATGGCATCTGTGCTATAGGAACTTGACCATGACCCCCTTCTATGAAATCACTGGGGTTGTTTCGTAGCCCGCTCCCCCACGTCTGTAGCTCTCATTAGTCTTCTAATTGAACACTCGGAGGTGGCTGACAGGTCCAGAATGTGTGTTATCACCACCTCTTCTCGAGCAAAACAAAAGTAATATTCAGGTCAAAGGGAGACAGAGCCTCTGCAGAAAGTGAGATTTAAATCAAAAGCGGAAATAGATACTTGGGGAAAGGGCACTTTATTTTTAGAAAAGAAAAGGAATTAGGAGAAGATAATGGTTGCCATGGCAACGGCAGAGCACTGCATATATTCTATAGGCTCGTCTTTAAACCTGGTGCAGGGAACAAAACAGATTCCCTGGTGACTTTCTGAGAAAAAACAGATATGAATAAAAAGGCTGCCCAGAAACAATGTCGCACATTAGTTCAACTGCCATTTCATTGCCTTTTCATGGGCTTTCTATCCTATAGCCCTCTATTAACTTAAAAACCCATTTTAATGTTTGGCACAAAATCCATGTTAAATGAGACTCTCCGTTTCTTTTTTCTTCTCTGTCCCTAATTGTGCTTTAAAAATTGAACCGAGAGCCGCAGACCCAGGAACATGGCTCGGAAATCCATGATTCTCAATTTAAATGGAGGGATGATGTAGGCAGCATTTGGGAGCCTTTGAAATAACCTAGAAGGACAAAGCAAATCGGTTGATAACATTTAAACATCACGTAAAAATTCGAATTTCTTTATTCTCTTGAAAATTTAGAAAAACTGATCATTCTGGATCTTCCTTTTCATGTGGTAAAAAAAAATCAGCCACAGGTCACTCGTGTCTCCATCGCATTCTCGTCCGCCTAATCCCTTTGACATGATTGCCTGGTCTCTGTGGGCATTTGGGTGTGGAATGCCCATCTCGTTACAGCCAAAGTACTCCTTCGAGATCAACGTTTCTCAAACATTAGTACACATGCGAAGTGCCCAGAGGGCTTGTAAAAATCCGATTTGCTGGATCCAGCTCCCAGAGCTTCTGCTTCCAAGAGTTTGAGATGGGGCCCGAGAATGTGCATGTCTAGCCAGTGACCAGGTGATGCCCAGGGTACCTGGTCTAGAGATCACACTTTGAGAACTACCGCCCTAAAGTAATGGTTCCTATACTTTGTTAGCGAAGACACCTTTTCCTGATGATGTTCCTCAAAGACATTTATATTAAGTTTAATAAAGTGGAAAAATTTTTTATTCATTGCCATTCTTCGGAGGAAGAGAGCCATATTTTGGGGGTGGAGAAGAAACCCAATGCTCTAGCTACAAAAGATGTTGGTTAGACTGCTTCACTGCAATAAAGCAGGAAATGGGAAAGGGATGGCGGGAAGAGGAAGGACAGAGAAGAAAGGAGTTTTTAGTATGAAGTCGGTAGGAGGACGAGTCCTTCCCTGTGAGCTCCATCCTGTGACCCGGAAACCTCAGTGAAGTCAACTAAACCCATGAAATGCACGGGGTGTGTGTGTGTGTGTGTGTGTGTGTGTGTGTGTGTGTGTGTG
>NW_006494609.1:13331251-13332897 GCF_000325575.1 Pteropus alecto
GTTGACTAGGTCATGAGGGTAGAGCCCTCGTGAATGGGGTTAGTGCCTTTAGAAAGGAGCTCCAGAGAGGTCCCTCATCCCTTTCATCACATGAGATTATAAAGAAAAGATAGCTGTCTAGGAAGAGGGCCCTCACCAGATGCAGATGTCTGTCAGCACCATGATCTTGGACTTCCCAGCCCCCAAAACTATATGAAATAAATGTTCGTATTTATAAGGTACCCAGTCTACTGTATTTTGTTATAGTCATCTGAATGTACTAAGACGATCCGAGTAAAAATGTATAATTCATGTTGCCCATTCTTAATCATCAAAGACCTGTACGGCAAAGGAGCTGAGCTCCTGTTCAACGTGAGTTAACACCTGGGCTGACTTAATTCCAGACAAAAGCAACAGCACTTGACCTTTTAGATAGTCTGTGCAGATTTATACAGAGAAAACTCTCTGTTGGCCTTTTCTTGAAATACCAACTCTGAGACTTCATTATTTCTTTTGAAGACTTTTGGGAACCTGGGAGTACCTGGGAATGCCTCGTGGACAGGAGTGAAGTCAAACACAGTGGTGGTGGCAATGAGGGGTCCTGTGTTAATGGGCCCTTGTTGAAGGCCTGGTCAAGGGATATTCAAAACGACCATTTTACTTGATGTTTCCAATATGTTTTGCTATTGTTGATTATATACAATTATATATATGAAAACACTATGTAGATGGTAACATATTACTCAAATATCTTTCCTTGGTGAGCATCTACCATATGTCTAATGCTTTATGTGTGCTTTTTTTTTTTTTGGTTTAATATTTGCAACAACCCTGAAAGAGAAACATATTATCCTTATTTCATAGAAATAAAACCATGCTCAGAGAGTTTAATTAATTTCCAAAAGTCATTAAACTGATAAGTGATGGAGCTGAGATTTGAACCCAGATCTGTCCAGATCCAAATTTTGTTTTGTTATAACCACCCTGCTGCTCCCTGCTTCTCAAATGAAAGGGCTTGACTTCCTTAGTATTTCTACAGTTTTTGAATGTGACAAGCAATATTTTGGGTCGCTTATAATTGTTCAATATTTAAAACCCATCCCACCACGAAGAAAAGCACAAAGAAAGAATTTGTACATTCCTTTGAATGGTAATACCGCGTTCTTGCACTTAAACCCTAAAGGAGTCTTCTCTGCAATGGCGGGATTTGGAAATGGCCTTGTGTCCTCAGCCCTCTGTGATGTTTTCAGCAAGTGGTTCCAGCAGAACACAGATGCGCTTTGCAAAGTTTCGTGGGCTCTCAATGAATTTAATCTCTCAATTTCCCTCGGTTGTTTGGACATGGTAGAATGAGATTCAAATGAGATGCTATGATAATAACTTTTCTTTCCTTAGCCTCTCTCACAGCTGGGCTTCATTTATGTGCCCATAAACCAACTCCTCTTGGCAACACGGGGGGGACTCTGAGCTGGGAAACTGAGCTAAACCAAAAATAGCAGGCAAACCCTCACCATTCTGCTGTGCTCTTCTCTGGTTGCCATTTTGTTTGAAGAAAAGGGAAAAAAAAGTCTATTTAGGGTAAGAACTGAGGAGGATGCTGTCATTTTGCCATGAGGTTTCTATGGAGAAAACTCTCTGGCGTTGGGCATTCTGTTAACCAGAACTCT
>NW_006494609.1:13332921-13341383 GCF_000325575.1 Pteropus alecto
TGTCTAGAATAAATTATTTATGCTTAGAATGTGGATCCTGGGGAAGATTTTGAAGCATTCTAAAGGTCACACCTGGCTTTCTTGACAACAGTCTCATTCCACCACCCTGCATGTCATAGTCACTCTCCACAGCTGCCAAAGTGATCATTCTAGAATATAAACCTGAGCAAGTCACATTCCGGCTTCTATCATTTCCCTGTAAGGTCTTTTATGACCATACCTCTTGCTGACTTTTCCAGTCATGTTTTCCTGCTTCCACACGTTTCAAAGACCCTAAATTGGATCATGTCAAGTCCCTGCTCAGATTCCTGCCCTACCCACCTTCATAGCATCCCATGGCTTGCAGAATGAAATCCCAGATCCTTACACTGGTCTAGAGAGCCTTTTCAATTAGCTTGTTGATGCTTCTCTAAAGTTATCCTTTACTGCTCTCTCTGTTTCTGTCTCCCCATCTCTCCATCTCTCCATCTCTCCATCTCTCCATCTCTCCATCTCTCCATCTCTCCATCTCTCCATCTCTCCATCTCTCCATCTCTCCTCTCTCTCTCTCTCTTTCTCTCTCTCTGTCATTCTACTCCAGCCATTCTGATTCTGGCTTCTGCACTGTCCCAGACTCACCTCAGTGCCTTCGTACTCTCTGGACCTGGAGTAGTCTTTTCCCAGATATCTACGTGGTTCACTCCTTTAGCCCCTTCAGGCTATGGGCCAAATGTGTGAGAGGCCTTCCCAGACCTCTCTTTATGAAAACATCACTCTTTTCACTCTTATTCTTTTATTTTGCTCTGTAGTTTTTTTGCATCACACCTGAGATTACATATTTGTTGCCTATTTTTCTTATTGCTGTCCCCTGCACAAAAATGCGGTCTCCTTGAGTGGAGATTGTTCTGTGCCCCATAGTAGGCACCACATCTAGTACTTTTTAAATGAATAAATTTCCTCCCATGCTTTCCTCAATGCCACAGATTCTCGTAAGTCCAGAGCATTCACAATTCCCAAGCCTGTAAGGCAGTTTCGCATCTCTAGACTTGAAAAATGCTTCTTAAATTCAGGAATAACTTGAAATAAAGTACACAAATATTAATTATGCAGCTTGATAAATATTTACATGCAGATATGCATACATATGTCTCCCATCCGTAATGAGATGCAGGGCTTTTTCATCATTTCCAAAGGCTTCCTTTAGCCCCTTGGCAGTCATTACCTCCTAAGGATAATCATTGTTCTGACCTCTATCACCATGGATTAGTTTTGTTTGTTTTTGACCTTGATATAAATACAACCATATGGTATGTATTGTGTGTGTGTGTGTGTGTGTGTGTGTGTTTTAATTCTTTCAATATTATATAAGGGTGTCAGTGGTGTATTCTTTTTGATTGCTGAGTGATGTTCCATTCCATGACTACACCACAATGTATTTATTCACTCTTTTGTTGATTGACATTTGGGTTGTTTTCAGTTATTGGTTGCCCTGAATAAAGCTGCCATGAACATTACTGTATGTCTTCTGGTGGACATGAGCCCTCATTTCTGCTGGGTACATACCCAGGAGTCAAGTTGCTGCGTCGTAGAACATACATGTGTTTAGGTTTACTGGGTAATTTTCTAAACTGGTTGCTTCATTTTCTACTCCCAATGGGAACAAAAGAAAGTTCCAGTTGTTCCACTTTCGAGCCCATATTTGATGTTGCTAGTCTTAAATGTTAGCCACTTAAAAATGTAGTAGTTTTTCACTGTGGCAGTGGTATCTCTCTGTGATTTTAATTTGTGCTTCTATAATGGCTAATGATGTTAAGCACCTCTTTGCACTTTATTGGCCATTTTGACATTCTTTTTTCATAAAGTGCCTGCTTGATTCTTTTGCCCATTTTATCTATTTCTTATTGATTTGTGGGTGTTCTTAATACAGTCTGGATACCAGTCCTTTTCTGGGTACTTTCCAATCAGTGACTTGCCTTTTCACTCTTGCAATGCTTTGTTTGTTTTGCCAAAGTTTTAAATTTTAAATTCAATTCAATTTACCATTTCTTTAAAATTAGTGTCTTTTGTGTGTGTTTTGTTTAAGGAAACTTTGCTTACCCCAAAGTCATGAAGATATTTTTCTACTTTGTTTCGACATACCTTATTGATTTTAATTTTATGTTTAGTTCTATGATCTATCATAAATTAATTCTTGTTTATGGTGGGAGGTGGAGATCGAAGTTCACTTTTCCCCCATATGGATATCCTATTGACCCAGTATCAATTATCAATAAGACCATCCCTTCTCTACTGAGTGGGATGGTATTTTGTCATACCAACTTAGCAAACGCTTTAACTAATGCAAGCGTCATATGTCTTCGTGGCTTTTCTATGTACATCCTTTTCCACCTCTGCCAGAGCATCCTCCCTCTACCTTTCTACCCAGTTAGTTATTTTCCTTCCGTCATATCTCAGCTCAGTGTCTCTTCCTCCGGGAATCCTCCCTGACCTCCTCGGATAGGTTTAATTGTGTTACTACTTGCTTTTCTAGCACCATTTTCCTCTTCCAAACGAGAAGCTTTATTATTTTTGGAATTTTTCATTTGTATATATATTTTGTGATTAATGCTTATCTCTCTCACTATACCATAAGAGCTATGAGAGGAGAGACCTTGTCTTAATTTATTTGCCATAGTATCCAGAATAGCTAAGATGGTTTACAATAAGCAAACAATAAGCAGTTAATAAAAACCATACATTAAAAAAAAAAAATTACCTCCCACCTTCATGGTAATAAGTTATCCCCCTTGTCATTATTCTTCATTACTCTTTAGAACATTGAGTGGGTTTAGTGTCTGAGAACCAAGGGTCATGCAAGGCCATGGTTTTATTATGCAGCGGGAAGACATTCCCTTCTGTCTCTTAATTCCTAATTTTAAACGCCAGTGCATCAATGTGAAGCCAGGGCTGAGGGTGCTAATTATACCTTATTAGCATTTTAGATAGCTAATGAAAGTCAGAGGATAGAATTGATATTCACTCTGGCCACCTATAAGAGCTCTGAATCATGGGGTGGAATTGGGTAATTTAATCCCTTGGTGTCATTCTGCATCCAGGTCGACCAGTTGCTAATCTGGCCATCCCAGCCTTTAATGACATTTTCGCCCTGGCATTAACATCATTAGAAAAAAAAATCTCTAAGGGTTTTAACTAAATTATATAGCTGCCAATCTCCAAAGTAAAAACATTTTCTCAGTGGTAAAATGTTGTTCATAATTTCTGCTAAATCAGATGGTGTTTCGTTCTAGAAGAAAACTGTTTCTTTTCAAGTCCAGGTCAACCAGGCAGTGATAGCAATTGCTGTGGAAGTTCCCGTCTCCCTCCTGGGGCATGGTGAAGGAAGAACCTGCAAATGTTGGGAGTTGAAACGCAATTTTGCTCAGCACTTGCCCACACCTATCATTTTTAGAAGTTCGGGGCTCTGTCTTCCCTACCATCTACTTGAATAATCTCACCACATCAATTACCTTCCAAGTGGCTGGCCTCTGCAGAGATGGGTCATATTTGTGAAAACAGTTTTCATAGACTAAAAGGCTTTCTCTATGCTGTGCCAGGAAATCATTCCACACTATTGCCAAGAGAGGCTTCCAGAAGCCAGCAGCACCTGAGTCACATTAAAAACCTTCGAGCCCGAGCATGAGGTTGGCGCTTGCACTTGGCCCCTGTTGAAAGCCCATTTTTCTATTTTATTACTCAAGGGGAATTATTTTTCTAATATGAAACTCCTCGAAGTGTCCTGCTTATTGAGATTCTCAAATCACTTTGGAAGTATGTGAAGTGTGTGAAAACCCAAATTTCATTTGCATTTAGACTTTTGCATTAAGACCTTTTTTCCTTGAAATTCCGTAATTCATGAGAATAACAGTCTTTGTGTAACCCAGGGTCTAGAATTATTTAAAGGCTTTATGTAGAATCAGTATTTCAAAGAAACACCCCAAAGAGTGGTGAGTGAAAGAGGGCAGATACCACTGGCCTCCCACCCAAGAAATGGTCCTCTTCCTTCCATGCTTTGTGTTTTAAGCCCCAGTGAGGATGCAGAGGATGGGTTTTGGTTAAATTAAGACAACCATATGATTCTGACCCTTTTACCAGTGCTTAGTTTAAGGGCAAGTGTCTGACCCAGTTGCAACCACTCAAATATAGGAAGATCTCTCTTGATACTAAAAATAAAAATAAAAATAAAAAGCTCAAGGAAGAGACTTTCTCTCCCATCCTTGGACATTGCGTATGAGGAGCAGCTTGGAGCTGCTGCAGCTATTTTGTGACCGCGAAGAGACAACGATGAAGATAAAAATCATGCTGAGGAAGACAAAACAGAAAGGTAGACTGTACCCACCTCCTTGATGAGCCTTGTCGAATCACTGAACAAAACATTCCTCGTGTCCCCTAACCTCTAGACCTCCTATTGTGTGAGCTTATAAATCCTCTTATTGTTTTCGTCATTGGCGCTCAATCTTGTTTGTATGCCAGGCCAGATATCTTTTTAAAAGCTCTTCAGTGGAACTGAATGGACAGCCAGGGTTGAGAAACATTGCTTTAAGATGTTTTAGGCTGGGTCTCCTCTTGCTCGCAGCCAATAGCATTACAACCAGTGGCCTCAAGCAAGCTGCATACTCCTAAAAAGGTGGGATCATGGATATAGCCATTATGGTGGCTTCTGGGTTCAGCCTGACTTAAGTGTCTGTGGCTATGGTTTAATTTTTCCTCTTTCTTCCTTCCTTCCCCCTACCCTTCCACCCTCCCTTTTCCTCTCCATCCCTCCCATCCCTCTTCTTTCCTTTCCTCCTTGTCTTCCCGCTTCTCATCCCTCCTCTCTCGTATTCCATGCTTCTCTCTTTTCCTCCCTTCCTTCCTTCCTTTCTTCTTTTTCTCTATCCCTCCCACTCGCTCTCCCTCCCTCTCTCCCTTTCTCTTCTTCTTTCTTTCTTTGAAAAACCATGTCCTCCAAATTCAATCCACTCGGCTTGAGCAAGCTAGGAAGGGAAAAGAATTCCATATACCTAGAACTTTCCACTTCGCTGGAAGGTCAATTCCAAACCTTTAAGGGGAAGGCTATGTCAGATTGCAGCCGCTGCACAGATGCTTGGGGAGTGAAGTGTCTCTGGGATGCAGCTTGTCCTTGGCCTTTGGTGCCAGACTCCTTGGCGGTGCAGCCTCTTCTCTCCTCAACACTGTCCTATCACAGAATAGGGCTGTGCAGGAGGAGACTGAGAGCCGCGGTTGCATGGAAAAGAATTCTCAGCACAACCACCTAAATGGCAACACTGCCTCCCTGAATGAATTCTTGAGGTACAAAGCTCCTGCCAAATGTCAGCTCATTTGATGGAGCTGGAAATGCCAAACCATGAAGTTGTGTAAATGGAACCACCCTGAGTTATGATTTGCCTTCATTTCTGGAGATGTGCAACCATCAAAAAAAGATGTTTATCGTCCCTTTGCTTTCTGCCAACCTGACACAGAGACACAGAGTTTTGCCGCAGGAGGGTAACAGTGCAGTGCTAAAAGCTGCTTGCTCCCAAAGGCAGCCTGCAGGACATGGTATCCTTGAAGGGAGAAGCAAGCAGATTCTGGGGTGATTTCTGGGCTATCAGATTATGTGTCACAGTGAAAATCCTCCTGGGTATTCTAGAGGTTACAGCCTTGCAGAGAGTGAATTGCAACAGAACTGAGATCTCAAGTTTGGACAGAAAGGTCTTGCTGCTGCTTCTTCAGAAACCAGGGCCACTCAGGCTTTCTCTGCTGCCTGAGGGTGCAGCAGGTCTGATGTAGCATCAGCAGGAGAGATTGATTCGGCTGCACCTGTCCCTATCCAGGAGTCAGGGGGTGTGGACCCTAGTCTCAGTTCCAGCCTTATAGCTGAGATAATAACTTGGGCAAATTATTTAACCTCATCTATAAAGTAAGGATAACAAAGTTCCCCCTGCCTTTAACTCATGAGATGGTATGAGAATGAAACCAAATAGTACACGTGAAAGCATTCTGTAAGTTTAAAGCCTTGGGCAGATAAAAACCTTAGGTCAAAATAATGCATTTTATTATTGGAATAATAGCAATATTCTAAGTCTGTTCGAGTGCCCTTCCATCATTTTCCTAGATAAGCTGATCCATGGAATACTCAGCATTTACTTGACAACCCCCATCAGTGTCCTTGAGATTATCTACGATAAGTTAAAACAAAACAGTATGAATTCAGTGATGTGTATGTGAAACTGGCAAACTCTTCTTCTCTATTCTACCTGAGTCCTGACCTTATCGTATTAGTCAGGATTAGCTAGATAATACTGCAATCACAGTTAACCTCCAGATCTCCGTGGCCTAACAACTCTTCTTGTCCCATGTGGTTTGGTAAATTCTCTGCTCCATCCAGTCACTCAGGGATCCAGGCCAATAGAAGTTCTCCATCTTATAGCTGTGCCATCTGGAATGTGCAGCTTCTTCAATTGCTGGAGAAGAGAAGAGATAATCTGAGAATCTCTCCTGGGCTTTTCACTACCTTGGCTTGGAAATGACAGGTCACTTATGCTTGTATTTCATTGGTTAGAATTAGCCATGTGGCTTCATCCAATGCAATGAGGCTGGAAAACAGAGGAGAGCAGATTGCAGATGAAATACCTGGAAAGTACACTTGGGTTGTGCCTGACTTACAATAGGGGCACACCTCTGTTCAGCTTCCTCAGGGCCGAACGCATGAGCTGAATGCACGTATGAGTCGTGGGATCAGGGTTGCTGTGTACAGTGATCGAGTACAGAGGCACAACTGTCTCTGAGCTTAAGGACTGAAATCCTTCCCTTACTCTTCCTGTAAGCTGTGCACCTGTGAGACTGTGTCCTACCAGTTCTTCTTGGGGCACTTTACTTCCTGTCTATCTGGGATCCATCCATCAGCTTCACCATCGTCACCCTTGACCATGTAGGCACACTTTGCTTGCTCTTAACTCAGACTCACTGGCAGTGTGACCATAAACGAGTTACTTAACCTAGAGTTCTCCATCTATAAAATGGGGTTGATAATACTTTACTGGGTTGTAGGTGAAGAGCATACAGTGCAATATGAAAAACACAAGCCGAGTTTCTGGAATGCTGGATGTACAATTAGTAAACGGCGGTCATAACAACACTGATGGTGATAAACCAATAGCTCAGCCTTCACTGAACAAGGGCCCTGCTTCTCTGGGAAGGGAAATGTCTCTTTACACTCACACCACCAACTTGCCCTCCCCTTCTCTTCTCTGGCCAGAGAGAGACCTTTCTGGTCTTCTTTGGATCTATCTCTCTGCTACTGTGTGCTGGGTATTTTCACAGGTGTGATTTCATTCAATCCTCACAGTCATCCTGTGACCTGGGGTTTGAACTCAGGTCAACTTCAAGCCATATTCCTCCTCCTCCTGCTCTTCCAAGCTATTCCTTTCTATAAACAAAATACCTCTTAAGTGGGCCCAGGAATCAGAAATGCCTGGGTTCCAATCCCACCTCTGCCACTTCCTAGTAATGAGAGCTTGAGTTAATTGTTTAATCTCTCTGTTCTCCCAATTCCTGCGGTGTAAAATACGAACGATCACAACAATAGTGCAGCAGTCAGAATTCAACCAGGAAAGCAGAACCCTTATGAGGGACAGGAAGTTGCCCTAGGAATGAGACCCCACACGGGGTGGGAGAAGCTGGGGAATTGAAGAATAAAGTGGGAAGGAGGAGTTGGACCAGAAGGAATGGAACTAACCAGCCCTCCTGAAGCATCAGAGCTGGTGCCCAAATTGCAGCTTGCAAGGAAATGGGAGAAGCCGGGCTTGTCCAGCTGCCCAAGTGGGACCACAGAGGGATGGAATGGGTAGCCACCAATGTGGTCCTCAGCCAAGGGTTTGGGGCTGGCTGAGCAGGGCCTGCAGTTGGTGTGGAATGAGAGACAGCAAGGAGCAGCTGGAAACTGCCAGACCCCCAGCTGGGATGGTATCGAAGTTTTTCAGATAATAATGTCTGTGGCTCACTTCCGCCTTGTCAATCTCACATAAGTTTCTCTTTTCGGCTCTAACCTGGGACAGTGCAGGAAAGGAGCTTTTGGAAAGCAGAGCCCCCATTTAACCAAGTGGAGACTGCACATCCACTACGATTACCTGCCTGGAGGGGTCATGAGATGCTCTGGATGATGCACGTGGGGCACTGAGTTCTCACTGGGCACCTGGTAAGTGCTCATTATGTTGTAGCTTCTGTTGTTGTTGCTGTGATTGTTATTCGTTTGTCCATGGGGAGAGTGACTAAGGGACTGTCTGGTGGTCAAGAACAGGAGAGAGACTTCTTGTAGTCTGTGTTCCCATGTGTACTTCGTGAAAGCTTTACTGTGTGCATGCATTGCTCTAAAAAAAACCACTATTCTAAAAATTGTTTAAAATAAAGTGTTTTTGCAGCTCCAGTAAATGTTCACATGTTGTCAGGGAAGCCATGAAACCAAA
>NW_006494609.1:13341420-13342130 GCF_000325575.1 Pteropus alecto
AGATAACCCACAGCTCCACAGCTATGTGGCACCCACCTCTTTCCTGAAGATGGAAGCCAGTGGCAGGGTGTTATTTTCAGATCAATCATTCAGGGGTACGGCAAGCTGTTTAATGGATCCCTTTCACTTTACGAGCCATTGCTTATCTAATTATATCTGGCTCCATCGGCTCCAGAGCATAACTGGGAGTTTCCACGGGGATGCTGGGGTAGGTGAGTGCGGTAGGTTGAATCATGCATCCTTTCATTGAAGGTGTCCATGACCTGGAGCCCAAAACATATGTGAAATGTGCTTTTCACCCCTTATCTGGCTCCTTGAAGGAAAGTTTGTTCTCTTACACCAACCTCGCCCCATTCCCCTCATCCCCCAGCCCCTGTCTGTGACTTCTTTAGCGCTTCAAGGACAGAGTTGAGTAGTCTCAATGGAGACCATCTGTCCCACAAAACAGAAAATATTTACAATCTGGCCCTTTACAGGAAAAGCGTGCCAACCCTTCTACTAGACACAAGAGATTGATGTCGACTGGCAACTAAATGATTGGATAAATGGTCTCCTGTGCTCATACGACTCAAGCTGCCTTGTGCTATGAGCTATTTTTATATGTGAGATCATAAGGGCAGGGACTGAGCCTTATTTTCCTTTTTTGGCTCCTGCACAGAGTCAGCAGGTCTTTAAAAAATGTTAATGTCGATTTGCTGCCTCAGACATCA
>NW_006494609.1:13342184-13366011 GCF_000325575.1 Pteropus alecto
GGAGTCTTTTAACCTTGAAGTCCAGCCTTCAGATGCTAAGAAGCATCTTCTCAGAGGACAGGCCGTCTCTGGTGCAGCTGGGGACGTGAGGCCAGCAGACCTGCTAAAAGCATGGGAGAATGTTTCCAAGTTAGCAGTTGAACATAGAATTTGACTTTCAAGTGAAAACCAAACACGGAGCACCAAGGAGAAAGTGTGGACTTTATCTACCCACAGGGCTGAGTTTAAACCTCATCTGTGATTTACGCCAATTCTGTGTCTTTAACACAAGCTGCACAATCTGTGTTTTCTTGTCTGTAAAGTGGAGACAATAAATACCTATCTTATAGAGCTGTCCTATGAACTAGACAACATGTGTGTGTAAAAGGATGTTGAGAATTTTTCCGTATCTCAGGAATTGGAACCAATACTCACTATTCACTCTATAAATATTTATCAAATACCTACTGTGCACCAGGCACTGTTCTACATTTGTGGGATATATCAATGAATAAAACAGAGAAAGAATCTCCCCTCAAGGTGCTTATATGTTTGCAAAAATAAACATAAAACAAAATAAAACAATAAACATAAAACACATGCAAATTATATAATACATTAGCAATAAATATAAACAGAACGTGAACAACCTAAGTGTCTGCCAACGGACGAATGAATAAAAAGGTTTGGTATATATATGATGGAATAATGTTCAGCCATGAGAAAGAAGGAAATCCTGCCATTTGTGACAATACGGTTGGACCTTAAGGTCATTATGCTAAGTGATATAAACCAGACAGAGAAAGACAAATATTGCATGGTATCACTCGTATGTGGAAACTGGAAAAAAAAAAGAGTCAAATTCATAGAATTGGAGAGTAGACTAGTGGTTTCCAGGAGCTGGGGGGTAGAGGAAATGGGAAGAAGTGAGTAAAAGGGCACAAACTTTCAGCTCGAAGGTGAATAAGGCCTGAGGATCTCACGTATCATATGGTGACTGTAGTGGATAACATTGTGTTGTATAATTGAAATTTGCTAAGAAAGTAGAATTTAAGTGTTCTCACCAAAAAAAAATACACACACACACACACACACACACACACACATATGTATACATTCACATACAGATAAATAGTTAGATGATAGATGATAGATAGATAGATAGATAGATAGATAGATAGATAGATAGACAGACAGACAGACAGATATGAATGTGTTAATTAACCGGTTGGGAGAATTTTCACAATGTATACATATTTCAAATCATCACATAGTGTTCTTCCAATATTATACCATACTTTTTTGTTAATTATACCTCAATAACACTGAAAAAAATAAAGAAGCCACAGATGATATATAAATGAGTAAGCGTTGCTGTGTTCCAGTAAAACTTTATTTCTGGACACTGAAATTTGAATTTCATAATTTTCATATGTTATGAAATAGTCTTTTGAGTTTTCCTCAACAATTTACAAATGTAATAACCATCCTTAGCTTGCAGGCCACACAGGAGGCAGTAGATAGGATTTGGCCCATGGGCTGTAGTTTGCTGACCTCTGGCCTAGTTCGGGGCCAGGCTCTGGACTGGGCACAGGCATATAGCAGTGGTTGAGACACAGTCCCTGTTGTCGCAAGATCACTGTCCATTGGGGGAGCAGACAAGCTTACAGGCTGGGACTGGTGCATGGTATGAGGAAGAGGGCTCTGGGGAGTTGGAGGCAGTTGGGGAAGACTTCTCCACAGAGGGAGCTGAGACGACGCCAGTAGAATCAGAAGCCCATCCCCACCCCGGAGCTGCCTTCTTGAACTGGAACTGGAAGGTGAGCTGTCTCCTGAGGGGTGAGAATTTCCACTTGGAAGCTCTGTGAGCCACTGCGAAACCTTACTCCCCTCAGATGCCTGCTGAGACCAAGGCCTGCGGTGGCAGGAATGTGGCTGGAGCTTGTGAGGGCAGCTTCAGCCCAGCTTTGTTCCGCTCCATGCAAAACAAGGATAAGGACACCTCTCCACGTAAAGCCATCAGACAAGCTGTCAGACGGGTCCTCCCGGCAGACGCTGGCAGGTGACCACATCAAAGGCAAAGTGGGCCACATCCCTGGGTCTTCACTATGCACTTGGCAGGAGAGGAGTCCTGGGTCGTTATGGGGCCCCATAAGGAGTAGACTATCCCAAAGACCAGGTAAATGAGAATTGTGTCCCCCAAGAGTTCATATTGAGGTTCTAACCTCAAGCACCTTAGAATGTGGCCTTGTTTGGTAATAGGGCTGTTGCAGATGTCGTTATTCAGATGAGGTCACAGTGGAGTAGGGTGGGCCCCTGATCCAACCTGACTGGTGTCCTGATGAAAAGGGGGGGAAATTTGGAAACAGATAAAGAAACAGAGAAGGCGCTATGTGAAGGCCAGAGTTATGCTGCCATAAGCCAAGGAACGCCAGAGATTGCCAGCAAGCCACCAGACACTGGGAGAGAGGCAAGGAACAGACTTTCCCTCAGAGCCCCCAGAAGGAGCCGAGCCTGCTGGCACCTGGATCTAGAACTTCTCATCTCCGGAGCTGGGGGGATACATTTCTGCTGTGTGAGCCTCCCAGTCCGTGGTCCTGTGTCACAGCAGCCCTGGGAGGTGAAGGCGATGATGCTGGCCAGGACGCACGCATCACTGCGGTCCATGCCCGCATGGCTTCCAACGCCCACTGCCAGTGCCACGCAAAAGCTAGAGCCAGCCTGGAGCTGACCTCTGCGGTAACTGCGTGCTCCAACATGTCTGTCTGATTCAGCGGCAACGTAGAGACGATTTTTCTAGTATGGATTTCTGTCTCAGATCTGGTTTTTGACACTTGTAGACATTTTCATACTCTGAATGGCGCTTCCGTTTCGGAAGAGAGACAGGATACGACTAACCAAAAGAATCACAGGTGGGGGGACTCGAAGGAAAGGACAGGGTGTAGTCATAAAGAGTGGGGGGGACAAAATGCCTTTTCGACAATTACTGTCAATTCGGTGCTTTAACACGTTCCTGCCTATAGGGTTCTCAGCTTCCACTTGATTATTTCCAAGTTTTCTGATGGCCTGTGTAAGTCTCTGAGCATCCTGAGGGTGAGGGGCTCTCAGCGAGCCCCTTGCACACTGCTAGACACACGAAACGCTCTAGGCAACATCCATTAAATGAAACACGACGACGAATCCCTTTAACTATAAATTATTCAACTCATTTTTATTGAACACTATATTAGTTTCCTATGAATGCTACAATAAACCACCACAAATTTGGTGCCTTTAAAAACAAAGGAAATGTATTCTCTTATAATTCTGAAGGCCAGAGATCTGCAGTAAGTCTCAGTGGGTCAAAGTCAAGGTGTTGGCAGCCCCTGGAGGCTCAGGGGCGGATCGGCTTCCTTGCCTTCTCCAGCTCCCAGTGGTCGCTTGTGCTCCTTGGCCTGTGGAATCTTCCTCTATCTTCCGAGCCAGCTGCATACATCATGTCTCTCTGACTCTGCTTCCTTTCTGCGTCATATCTCCCTCCGCCTCCCTCTTATAGTCCACTCGTGATAGCATTTGGGACCCACCGGGATTATCCAGGATAATCACCCCATCTCAAGGTCTTTAATTCAATCACATCTGCAATGTCTCATTTAGTCACATAAAAACATCCACATGTTCCAGGGGTCGGGGCCTGAATATCTTTGGGTCATCGTTCAGCCAAGCTTTGTTCTGGATGCTCAGGAATCGACAGTGAGCAAAGTGGACAAGATCCCTGTATTTAGGAGACCACATTCCAGTGGGAGTGATTGATCATAAACAAAAAAAATAAAGGTTTTAGTAAGAGTTGAGGGAATTAAAGAGGATGCTGAGATAGAGAATAACAAGGTGCCTTATATTAGGCCCTAGGAGTGACTTAAAGTTGGTAGTTGAAGAGCTGTGTGAAGAAGTTGGGAGGGTGGTCCTTACAGAAGGGACTGGAGGAACAGAGAAATCAGAATGTTCTGGATGCTCGAAAGAGGCTGCTGTGAGTGAGGGAGAGGTGGCAGGGGCAGGGGCAGGAGCAGGAGAAAGGGTGCTCTTGGAATGAAAGCAAATTTAATTCAAGCGCGGGGCCCTCCTAGCTTTCCGATACTCGCCTTTGATTAAATTGCATTTTATCGTGTCCTTGGTGACTGTGTTTCACTTTTTCTCCTCTTCTGCCGATTTCAGGCAATTATCAAGGCCAATTTCCCGGGTGTATGACCTGTGTTGTCACACAGGCTCTAGGAAGGGCCCTGAACTTGGTTTACTGATTTCTCCTGCCGACTTGAAATTCTCCATCATCCTGAAGGAGGCCGATGCGGTTTCATTTTGCACTGGGTCCCACAAATGATGCAGCTGCTCCTGGTGGGAATATCGACAAGCCAAAGCAACTGGCCCCCTTCCTCCCAGGGGCCTTACACTGAAGGACAGGAGCCTACAGTTCAGTCCTTAAGTGGACAGTGGCTTGGAGCCTTTGGGGCAGTAGACTCTCCCCCACTGGGACTGCACATTTGAAAAAGAAAAAAAAAAAATCTCAGAAAGTTAGAGTGGTATAAGTTTAAATAGAAATTCAGGGTTTTAAATAATTAAAAGCTATATTAGGAACCAATAGGAAGCCCTTGTAATTTGCAAAGATGCATTTTGGACAGCGAAGGCAATTCTGCAAAGGGCTAACCTGGGCTGGTCTGAACCATCGCTCAGGCCAGACATGGGCAGAGCAGACGGACAGCGAAGGCAATTCTGCAAAGGGCTAACCTGGGCTGGTCTGAACCATCGCTCAGGCCAGACATGGGCAGAGAAGACCAAGTGTCTGCCCAGAATCTCCGAGATGAACCAACAGAGAAAAACTAGAAAAAGAAGGACGAGGCTGGATAGAGACTTTTCTATATGCCCGAGGTGGGGCAAGGCTTCAGGGAAGGCTGTGATAGACAAGACACAGTCCCCACCTCCAGGGGGAATTCATAATAACAGTGACAGCAAGAACGAGCAGAAGTTTATTGAGCACACATAAGAAGACGTGACCTTTGTCATTTCATTGAACCCTCACCACAGTCCTATGACAGAGGTGCAATTTTGATTCCTATGTTTTTCAGTGAGAAGACTAAGGATGAGCGACTCGTTCAAGGTCCCACTGCGTGGAGGGAGTCAGGCAGGACAGCGCCAGCCGTGGGATCGAGGGCCAGCTGGGCCACAGTGCTGTTCTTTGAGCGGAGCTGCCAAGAAGGCATACGTTACAGGGCAGTTTGCCGGCTGGCATCGCTCTAGCGATAGCACAAAGGCACAGAATAACAGAGCGACACATCTAACCCCGCCGGAAGTTGGGGGGATGGGAGGGAAGGAAAGGAAGCAAAGGTTCCCAAGACAACTTGCAGCAGGAGTTAAATTCCGAAGAGGAACTGAATTTAGTCCAGATGGAAACAGGGTTGCAAGTGGGGGCGGGGAGGCCTGTGAGGAGAGAGAAAGCAAGGTGGATGGAGCGATGGAGTGCCTGGGGATGCACGATGTCTGCATCGGTTTCCCCCATTGTGTAGAAATGAGTGTGACAGACCCGTGGAGTTGCTGGTTTTGAATCATGGCTGTAAATTCTTCAACATCCCTTCCATCAGGAGATGGAGTCTATGTCCCCTGCCCCTGGACCTGGGTAGGCCTTTGTGACCACCTCTGTGAATAGACCGACCCTGTATTCCTTTAGAGGCTGGGTTATCAAGGGCCACATAACTTCTTTGAATCTTTTGAGCCCTTCAGGTGCCAGCTAAATCCAGGTACTTGTACAGAGAAGAGGGGAAGAAGAAGTGGTGGGAGGATGGGGAGGAGCAGGAGGAGGAGGGAGAAGCCGGAGAACAGGTGCCCAAGGAGCCCAGCTGTTGCAGCTTCCGGCCCAGGTGCCAGGCAGTGAGTGAAGAAGTCCTTGAGATGACCCCACCCTGTAGCCATCTGACTGCCACTGCCTGAGATACCCCAAGTGATTGCTGCCCAACTGCGCCCTGTCAGCCCCAGATCTGTGAGCAAATTCAGAGGAAAAGGAATCAATTAGCAAATCCTTGCTGAATACCTTCAGCGGGTGGGGAGAAAGCCATAGGCCACCCGGCTCCTCCTTGAGCTACACCCTGGCCTCAAGCAATGTCCCTCCCAGCCTCTCCCCACACCTTCTCAGGTCCTAAGTGCAGATGTGTATTTTCTCTAAACCAAAAATGTACTTTCATCGTAATTTTCTTTTTTTTTCACAAAACATTGATGGTAGACATAGAGGAGCACATGAAAAAAACAAAGAAAGAAATAAAAGTCACTCATATTCCCACCACTTATTTTTTTGACACCTTCATGTATGTTTACATGAATGGCATTCTAACCATGCATGTTTTAACCTGAGTTTTTCATTTAACAATATACAATATATTTAACTATATAATATGCAGTCATGTCAAAGACACTCTTTTGCAATTTCCTTTTTAATAGCCAGCGAGTGGTCCTTTCTATGAATGGGCAGCAGTGTCTCCCTCCTCCAGCGCCTCAGCAGCTTCTTAAGTCACACAAAAAGCTGATGAGATTGTGGAATCCTAGAATATTTTACATACATGCCTTACACATTTTGGTTCAAACAGAAACATATAACTGCAACTTCATTCCCCAGTCTTTTGCATAGAGCCCAGGGTCTTTTCTCTACATTTGAGCTAGTTCCAGCCCCGTGTCTTGCCTAAACCACACCCAGAATCCATCACCTACATCTCCAGTTTCTGTGTTTTTAAAGTGGGGTGAGAACTTAAAGACACAGCCAAACAATCCTGGTGAAAATCTTCATAATTTTCCCCACTCCTTTACAGAAATCTCGCCCACTTCTCATTTCACAGCAAATCCCTTAGCAGCTCTGAGTTATAAAGTCTTTCCTAGGCCCTTAAGGTAGTTTTCATAGAAAAAAACACTTTCTCTTTGCACCCATATTGCATCAGTTTGCACAATATTTAATTATATTATGGGATGAAAATAACAAGTACAACTAACTGCCAAACTACTTTGGGACGATTCCCACAGGCTCTTAGAAAGCACATGCCTCAGCTGGTGGGGGCCGGAGTATTGAATGCACTCACCTGCAGAGCCCACCGGCAGGAGGGACCACAGCCGCAGTCAGTGGATTTTATGCAGAAAAAGGTCAATTCAGTTAGGTCGATTAAGAGCCTTCACTCTCCCGTGATTGATCCAACCCTTTGATTGGAGACTTTGATAGGTTCCTATTATATTTTTCTATTATAAACAATGCTCTACTCTACATTCTTGTTACTCAGTCTTAGGTTTCGTATTTAGTACAAAATGAATTATTTCTTAAGATAACTTTATAGAAGTAGAGACTCAGGGTTCAACGGTCTATATGCTTTTAATGCTTGTGATAAGATTTGCCAAATGGTCCTGCACATGGTGCCCATCAACTCTAAACATGAGTATCTGTCCACCCCCTTCTCTGCTCTGGGTAGCATATGGGAGCTGCATCATGCCTGTACTTAACTTTGGGGAATTCAACTCCATGTGCTCAGCAAACTCTCCCCAAACAAACAACCCTTTTTAGTACAAGCCAATACTTCCACTGCTGTTCCAACTTTGTTGGAAAGGTAGTCCATAGAGATTTATGGAGAGGTTATCAGTCTGTGCAGGCTGACACGGAGGTGCCCTGTTTCTGTCCACAGAGGTCCTTCTGGTCCTTCGCACTGGGAGATCACAGTTGGGTGCCTTCCTCTAAAGCTTACCAACTAGCCGTTGGTAAGCCTTGCGGGCTCTAGCGGAAAGCAGAGGGCAAGGACCCCTCTTTAGAAACCTACTGGCTCTTGTACCCTCATCCCTTCCTCTTCATTTCCCCGTCCCGCAGTCCAGGGAACACTCGATTTGTCTTTGAGAAAGACTCCCTCCAAGTTTGGGCTGAGTCCCTGTATTAACCAGCGCAGGTTGCTATAACAAAAATATTACAGACTGAGTCGCTTATAAGCAACAGAAATTTGTTTCTCACAGAGGGATGGAAGTTTGAGATCAGGTGCCAGCGTGATCGGGTCCTGGAGAGGATCCTTTTCCGCTTGCAGCCGGCAGACTCCTCGCTGTGTCCTCACGTGGGGGGAGCAGAGAGAGGAAGCAAGTGGGCTCCTGACGCCTAAGGACACTAGCCCCATGTCGAGGGCTCCACCCTCACAACCTCATCTAATCCCATGTACCTTCCAAAGGCTCCACCTCCTAACATATCACATTGGGGGATGGGGTTTCAACATAGGGATTTGTGGGGGACACAAACATTAAGTTCCTAACGGTTCTTTTCAACACCCTCCTGGCTTGGGCCTTAGGCTTTTAGAAAGCAAAGCCAGGAGGAGGCTCCTGGGTGGTTGTCACAGCCTTCTCAGGCTGCTTGAATGAGGAGGGCGCTGAAAGAAATATCAGCATTAAAAAAAAAAAGAAAAGAAAGAAAAGAAGTTATTTTTAAAACACAATGCTCCACATCTCTCACTCACAGCAAGCTGTGAATCCCCTTGGCTGCTTTACGACACGTAACCTTTTCATGGGGGCAGGGGAGGTTGTAGCATTAACTTTATCGTCACTTGGAACCTATTATTTCCAATGACCTAAAATAAGTTAGAATATTAGGCAAGCAATCTTTCATTCAAATAATAATTACTCACCAAATTATATTATCTACAGGCTTTACTGCGTTGAGCTTATGATAAAATTAACACAACTGGAATTCTTACTGGTTTTCAACGTTGAATAGGGATGCTGAATAAAACTCATTTTTTGAGCATCGATCTATTTATTATGGAACTTTTAGTGTACCAAAACATAACAAATCTTATAGGGGAAGAAGTTTGCATGAATTCTCTGCCACTTCCTTTTGTTCCTTTTTTCAATTATGTTAAAATATACATAACATGAAATTTACCATCTTAACCATTTCTAAGGATACAGTTAAGTGGTATTAAATATATTCATGTGTTATGCAATCATCACCACCATCCATCCCCATAATTCTTTTCACCTTGTAAAACTGCAGCTCTATACCCATTAAAACAATAACTTCTCATTTCCCTCTTTCCTCAGCCCCTGGCAACCACCACTCTATTTTCTGTGTCAATGATTTTGACTACTCAGAACACCTCATATAAGTGGAATCACATAGTATTTGTCTTTTTGTGACTGGCTTATTTCACTTAGCGTAACTTCCTCAAGATTCATCCATGTGGTAGCATATGTCAGAATTTCCTTCCTTTTTTAAGGCTGAATAATATTCCATTTTATGTATATGTAACATTTTGTTTACCCATTCAGATGTCAATGGACACTTGGGTTGCTTCCACATTTTAATTATTGTGAATAATGCTGCAGTGAATATGGGTGTAAAAATATCTTTTCAAGACCTTGCTTTTAATTTTTTTGTGTATATACCCAGAAGTGAAATTGCTGGGTCATACAGTAATTCTATTTTTAAATTTTTGCGTTTTCCAGAGTAACTGCACTATTTTACATTTCCACCAGCAGTGCACAAAGAGAACTCAATCTGATTCAACAGAATTGTATTGTCCACTTACTGTATGCAGGGATCTGGGCTAGACATGGGGGGCCAAAGAGATGGGGGAGAACATGGCTTTTATCCTAAAGAGTATGCAGATCTTACTAATTAGATTAATTGAGAGAAGTCAGTTGAAACTACCAAATGTTAAAAGATTAAGTTTTTAGAGAAATATACAATTAAAATACCTTTTAAAGAAAATACACAGAGTATGACCATCTGGTTGCCTGCTTCCCCCAGTCGTGGAGGCAACATGCCAGCACTCTAGGACGTCTTCTGAGAGAGAAATCCAGAATATTTTGCTATTTCTTCTTGCATCTTCAGCAGCCAGCTGAGATGGGTTATAATTCAGAAAAGGAGATGCAGACAAATGCTACATTCACCCCTCAAGGCATCGTAAATTCTAATCTGGACCGGGGCAGACCACCGGGGTGCATACTTCTACCTCATTAATTTTGCCCTTGCACAAATGTCTTCATGGAATGGAAGGAACATTAGGAATGTTTTTGGAGTCAGATGCACAGGGATTCCCATTACAGCTGCTTTGCCTACTGGCTGCATAATCTGATGTAAAAAAAAAAAAAGCCAGTACTTCCTGTGAAAACATCCCTGAGTCTTGCCCCAGCTGGAATGAATCATCCTTTCCTGTATGTTACTTCTTAATATAAATACCTGCTACTGCAATGCTTGTATCTTACCATGCATGTTTATTTGATCATCGGCTTGCCTTCTCCTAGCGCCCTGGCAGCAGAGAATATGGCTAAATTGCACCTGTATTCCTAAGACATGGCACAGAGCCTGGCACATTGGGCAGCTGTTGGATGCGTGCCTACAGCCGATGCTCTGCAGAAGCCACCACACCTGTTGGGCAACCCACCTAACTGCAACTGTGACATGGCCTCTGTTAGTATCATTCTATATTTAGAGATCAAAGTAATAAGGGGCTTATGAAGCAGAAACAGATTCTAACCTCAACCCCATTGTTCTGAGAGCTGCTTTGTGACTATCTTTCTTTAGCTTGCCTGGGATGTGCTTCTCTGTGCTGGTCCCTGTTTAGTTCCACCGAGGAGGAGGCAGTCCTGGTAGGGGGTCCACCTAGGCACCAGGGGGTTATAGAAGCAAGAAACTCACTTTTTATTGTTCTCTCCAATGTCTTATCAGTGAAAGAATGCTAGAAGTTTGGAGGCAGGGGCTGTAGGCAGTTTGGTTAGTATGAGGCTGAGTACATCCTCTTTTAAAGTTCACAGGCTCTAGGTTCATTCTCTACAAAGTAGATGCTACCCTTCCCTTCCCCATCCCCATGCATTCTCTCTAGCCCCCAAATTACTCTTTGAATGTTCTGGGTCAAAACCCAGCCACTACGTAGTGGATCGAACAGTGGCCCTCCAAAAAGGTATGTCCGTGTCCTAACTCCTCAAACCTGTGAATACTAGATTACTTGGGAAACGAGTCTTTGCAGATGTAATTAAGTTAAGGAACTTGACATGAGGTCGTTCTGGATTACCTGGGTCAACTCTAAATCCAATGACAAGTGTCCGTAGGAGAGAGGAGAGAAGATCCACAGAGGAGAAGCTGTCATAAAGATGGAGGCAGGGATTGGAATGATGCAGCCACCCTAGAGGCAAGGAATGGATTCATCCCTAAAACTACTGGAGGGATTGCAGCCCTGCCGACACTGTAATTTGGGACTTACGGCCTCAGAAAGGTGAGAGAATACATTTCCGTTGCTTTAAGCCACCAAATTTGTGATGATTTGTTATGGTAGGCCTAGGAAATGAATGCACTTTGCAAGTTTCAGTTTCCTTCGCTGCAGAAGAAATAATAAAATTTCCCACCAGATTTATTGCATGAATTTAATAAGAAACTACAAGCAAAACTGCTCACATCAGTGGCTGACACAGTAGGCCCTCAATAAATGCTAAACACTAGAGTCTGATGCGATGCCCTTGACATTCATGGAAGGTCATTTGAAGACCTGTACTTGGTTAATAATTTTTTCCTGTTTGTCCTGGCTATCAAAAACCCAGTATTAAAGCTGTTGTTTAATTACAGGAACCGCATAACTTCTTTTACTTTCCTTGCTCCTTGTTTTCTAGTTCTCGTCCTCAGATTATACCACAGTTTCAGCTGCTCAGAAGGACAGCTGTTATCTATTTGCGGCAGGTTGGTTCCACCTGGTTCCACCCCGAATCCATTCTCCAGTTAGTGATTATTAACAAAAACTCTCTCCATCAAAGCGTGGCCATGTGACTCAGTTTCGGCCAATGAGCTGTAAGAGTTAATTTTGTACAGGATTTCCAGGAAGGCTGCCTAAAGGGTGCTGACCCATTGGAGGGGACTCTTTTGTCTTTCTTCTCTTCATCCTACCTGTTGACTGGGTACTTTCGCTTGCACACCAGCAGCCATCTTGGACTATGAGGTGTCCCAAAGCATAGAAGCCGGCACTAGGATGATGGAACGAAAAGATGGGTACTGGGACCCTGATGCCTGGAAAGTCACCCTATCAACTCTGAGCTGCCAAGCTAGAGGTTTTGCTTAGGTGAATCAGAAATACATTTTTACTTTGTTGAAGTCACTCTTATTTTGGCTTTCCTAATAAAATTGCTACACTATCTTTCTGCAGCACTTCCCAGAATTCTTCAAAACTGAATTTCAGACTCACCCCACTTTTGGAGACAGACCATCCCCCCCCAAATCCTCCAAATTTAGTGAAAATCTATCTTAGCATTTTTGTGTGATGTGGTAATCAGGCAAACATTACATTTTTCCTATTCAGATGTGCCTTTTGTTGTAGGCTTGTTCAAATCCTTTTTGGAAGGGCTACCTTCCAAATAAGCAACAGTAATGATGATCAAAGTAGAAAAATATTGTCAAGTGGTAGCCTCCATCCATCTTCTTTAATGAAAATATGAAAAAATAAAATAAAATTACTATAGTACTTGTATATTAAAGAAAGTATCTAATGAATATTCTATCAAGGATATAGAATATCCCCCATAAGAGTTATTGATACCATTCACCTGCAGAGAAAAATCACTTTTTCATAGATTAAACCAAGATAAATATCAGCTTGCTCTCTGTCCAAAGTATCATAAATTTTGTATTAGTGAATTAATGAGATTTAATAAAATCTAAATGAAGTCTTATAGTACTTTGGAAAGAATCTTTCTTTCCTCTCAACCCTAGGTCCTTCCACTCATCTTCAAAGAAAACATTAATGAGAAGCAATAACTCCCAGCATGATTGTGATTAAATTTCATGAATTAAACAGAGGAGCTTTTGCAAAATGGTAAATTCAATCAGCAGAACAGATATTTTTCTTTCTCAGCCAAACTAAGGGCCAAATTTGTTTCCAGATCTTGGCATAAATGATGACATTTTTGTTCTTTGTATAAGTGAGTATGTTTTTAAACACCTTCAAGAGTAAATTACAAAATTATAGTTAGTGCCTTTAAGAATAGGGTCCCCTGCTGTCTTTCTTCGACCTCCTTTCCCCCCTACCTCCGCTCCCACCCGTAACACACACACATAAAGATGGTGGCTATGTGGGCAACATCAAAGAATAATCATGGTTCTGAGCATAGAATCCAGCTTTAAAAATCTCTGTTTTAAGTGAGAAGCAGCAGCTTGGAAATAGTGTCTCCTAGTCATTATAGGTTTTCCAGTGTCTTGGCAATAGGAAACAGCAGCGTGCTGACAGCGTTCTAAATGACCTACATTTGTGTGGAAAGCCATGTGGTCCAGCCCGGCAGGATTAGAGAGTAGGAAAGATGCTCTAGTACTGATTGCTTATCAGGACAAGCCAATTCCAGATTCTTCCTGCTTGGTTTCTCCATCTCACCATCTGTATAAATGCTGATTCATTAAGCAGGTGTCTCTCCTGCTTCTGGAAGGGACATTTGTTCCCTATAATTTGCCACATTTCCAAATGGTTAAGGGAAATTGGACTCATTGCTGGATACCAGAGGTGGGCAAGGATGGGAATGATGTGGGTGAGTGAATGCCAGCCCATCTCCATGTAGATGCCATTTGTGAGGGTCAAGGCTAAGTGACAAATAGCTTCCCAGCTAACTTGGAGTGGACACCTGCAAGAACAACCAGCATCCATTGTGACATTTTGGCAACAGTCCTAATTTAAATGTTGCATCTTGTTGTTCTCATATTTATCAGACTACATATTTGAATTTTGGTTGGGAGACTATTGTTACTATAGTCAAGATTTAGTAGATAACTCAGAGCATATCCAAATGACTATAACTCCAAAGCCAAGACATTGAAGGAGACAATGCCCACACATTTCCAAGGAGAGTTCAGGACCAAGACCACCTTTCATTTAGCAGGGTTTAAGAGACGACTTGTTAGGTCCCACTTGCCCTTAATGTTGGCCAAAGGGCTATTTACCCACAGTTTTATTGGGTCTCGTTTTTGGTTCTATATCTCTTCCCAACCCCCAGACACAGGAACATGACTCAAGATGAGCCAATCAGATTACCCAAACCCCTGGACACAGTAATTGGACTCAGAGCTGGCCAAATTGAGACAGAGTCCTTGCCTAGCTCATGAAGAAGCCATTCATTCGTTCATAAAATTTTACAAAGCCTCCACTTAGAGGCACTATTCTGGGTGCTGGGGAAGTAGCAATGAACAAGACAGATGTAATTCCTCTCTATGGAATTTACATCATGGGGGGTAAAGGGAGGAGTAGGAAGGCAAACAATAAACAAGTAAATGAACAAGATGATTAGTGAGAGTGTTAAGTGTTAAAAAGCGTGTAAATAGTGAGTAATAATGAACAGGGCCAACACCTAGTGGGAAATGAAAACTGGAGGAGGAGATCTAGGGGCACTTGAGTTGCTGGTCGTCTCTGTCCCATAAGGCCAGTCCCACCCCTGCTTTCCCTGTTTTTTTTTCTATCATGAGCCAATAAATTCTCTTTTGGAGCCAAAGCAAGCTCAAAGTCCCTGCTCATAAGATTCCTCACCCATCTCTGACACCACCAAGATCTTGACTTAAGGACGATCTTTCAGTCAGCAAGTCTGTGCTGTTTAGCACTGTGCCAGGTGCTGTGATGGGTTCCAAGGTCAGTAAGTGATGCTCATTCCCTGAGGAGCTTTTAATCAACTGGGGGCTGGGGAGTGGGCACAATTGCATATGAATAATATCAAACTGTGTGTGGGCCACGATATTGATTGCTTAGGGGCTGGAGTGGTCGCATAAGAATGGTCCTTGGAGAAGGTGGAGACTGCATTCAAGTTGATCCTCATTAAATCCCCATTGCTGAATAAGAACAGTGAAACACAGAGAAATGCAGATAAGATCTCAGACTTAAAACCATTCATTAAAAAATGTTTTTAGTTTACTGATTTATTAATTAACTGATTAAGGGTAACTGTGGGGGAAGACTGGCAGGGGAGAAATTGGACTGAAATCTAGAAGGTCTAGAAAATGGGGGAATGCCACATTTTGGTCTCTATTCTCCCTCCTTCAGTGATTTATCCAGTTCAGAAGTTTTAATTACAATCTGCATGCTGATGATTCCCAAACTTGTATCTTCAGCCCAGATCTGTCCTCTAGACTCCAGACTTATTATATATCCAACTTCTTGACATTTCTAGCTGAAACTCAAGCTTAACATATTTAAAACTGAACTTTTGGTTTTCTGCCATTTGCCAATCTGTTCTTCCCTGGTCTTCTCTCTCAGTAAATAGGTCCACCATCCACCAGGGTGCTCAGACCAGAAATCTAAGAGTCTTTCTTAATTCATGTCTCTCCCTTGTCTCTGATTTTTCAATCCATCGAAACTACTTCTTGAGTCCATCTCATTGTCACCACCCTGGTCCAAGCCATCATTACCTCTTACATGGGCTATGGCAAGAACCTCTCAACTCATCTGAAGTAGAGTCAACTTCTTTGGAACCACGTGAATCTCCAGATGGAAATTGACTACAACAAGGAAGGGGATAAAGGCGGCGGGGAAGACATCCATTACACATTCGTCATTGACCCAAAGAAGCCGCAAATTCTAATGCATTCCTAGAGCAAATAGAAATAACAGTCGGATCTTCTATTGCTTTCAATAATTTGTGATAAGACTCTCATTAGCGTAGGCATAGTTAGAGCTGAGAATACTTGATGACATGTTAACATCGGAAAACACTATGAGGTTACCCAGACCAACGTCTTCATGGCCCCAGTGAGGAAACTAAAGCGCAAGGAGGTTAAACGACAGGCCTGAAATCACCGCAATTAATTATATGCATAATGCCTCATTCCAAAATGCACTTAAGAAATTTTATCTGCAATCTAAAAGACTGTACGCATAGTAATTCTTCAAGACATCTTTCATAAATATTGCTTGTACAAACTAAGATTTTGATAAGAATCAGATAACAGGGAGTTTAACGGTGTGCCTGATGAGTACTGGAGCACATGCGCTCTGGTGTGGCTTAAGTGCTGAGCCATATGCTAATTCTTGGGGAGGGTGGATATCCTTTTGTAAAAATGAAGCCATTCCACCTCCTCAGACCTCCCTGTAAGTAGGTGCCCTGGAAATGGCCAAGATTTTCCTTAGGAAACATCTTTGATCCCATACTACCCTGGACAAATGAATGACTGAGGACCTCAGCTTTCTGCTAGAGAAAACAGCTTAGGTCCATTTAGATTAAGAATATTCAAATTAGTACCATCTCAGCCATAAAAACAAAGTACCCATTGAATATATAATATTAAGCAGTTTAATCGTGCAAGATAAACTAATTGTAAAATTTGTGAATATGCAAATAAATTGATTTTCTCTTTGGAGCGGAGAGCTATAAAACAACTAAAGTTGGGAGTATCTACTCCAAATGAAAATTTTTATTTTGGAGTGGTTCTTTTAATGTTATTATTTTCCATTTATTTGTTTATGGGACAAATAATTGATCTCTCTAGCCTTAGTTTGCCATTCTGTACAATGGGTCAGTAATAATACTTATGTCACAGAGTTGTTGGGAGAAATAGATGAGATGATTCGTGTAAAGGGTTTAGCGTAGTTTTCAATAAATGTTAGTATTGCATTATAGAAGGGCTAGCTGTCTCTTAAAGTCACTCTGTTCGTGACAATAAGATCTTGTAATCAGTACATAGAAGTTTGGGGTGAGGGATGGGAATGTTGGATGAGGGATCCAACGCATGCTAAAAACGTCTAGGCACTAAGCAAGCTCTAGTCAAAGTCAGGACTAAAGCTAATTATCTGAATAATGCAGGAAGTTTGTCATCGATTCAGCAATATCAGGGTGACAATGTTGAGTAGGACACATCCTTGCTTTCGGTGTCCTCCCATGTAAAAGGAAGGTAATAGGTTAGTAAATAGAGGTCTTTCCCTCCAGAGAGAGTTTTCATGATTGAACTGGATATTGATCATAAGGTCAGGAATTAAGAAACACAGTTTTCAATACTGATTGACATTGGTAACAATGAGCTTGTCACCGGGGATTGATTCTTGATGAGCAGGATGACAGGTACTAAGAACAAAGGTCCAGGATGCACAGTGGTTGTGAATGTGTCTTCCTTTGTATACCTGTTCATTCTTGTGTTCTTGTTTACTGTGCGTTAGGAATTGTGATGCCAGCAAAGGTGCAAGGTCAAGGACAAGATAATTGAGGATTGAAAGACTCATGAGTGTGTGGCTTATGAGGCAAATGAGATGTTGGGTTCAATTTTGTCTTTCTTGATCAAACGACTTGATATTTTAGCTTGCAATTACTCTGGTAGTTATAAAGCATATTTATTATTAAAAATCCTGCAGGAGAATTAACTTTGTTATTGCAAGCCTGAAACATCCTAACCTCAAACCCCTTTATCTCTCACTGAATCAATTGGTTTTATAAATCAATTTTGATAAAGTAAATATTCTCGGGAACCCAATTATCTTTTTATAGCATATCAGACTATATAAAAAAAATACAATGCAGGAGCTGCTACAGCAGAGGAACGCATACAAGAAAATGGTACCCCAAAATAATTCTGCCTTGGGGTGTGTGAGTAGGTAAAGAGAGTATCAAGAGAGGCTGTGAAGAAGAGGTGATATTTGAGTTGGAGATTTAGAAATAAGTACCTGTTTCCCAGGTGGACGGAATGGGAAAGCCTGTTCCTGGTAAAGGAAGAGGTTTGAATGTACAAAGCATGGAGAAGCGTAAACACATGTGAAATGCAGGAGACAGTGACTGGTATGTCTAGTTAGCATTTGATGGACAAATGTAACTGAATGCATAGCAGGTGCGGTGCTAGGCCATTGCCACTTGTTTCTAAGAAGAGAGGTGACCTGGAAAGCCAGCCTGGAGCCAAAAGAAAGAGGAAGACCTCATGCATCGTAGCTTTCGAGTTTGCATTTATTTCTGGAGACAATGTGGTTTGTAAGTAGAGAACTGGTGTGGTGAGAACCGGGTGTAGAGAAAGAAAAGCAAACAGAATCACAGAGGATGGATTAAAGAGAGGAGTGACTGGAAGGATATGTAATAGTCCAGGTTGGAGTAGTTGGGGGCAGTACTGACGTGTGGTTTGAGGGAGCCCGTTGACATAACTGGCCCTATTTCTTGGCAGCTACAAGATCCATTTCCATAGCTTCTCAACTCTTTGTTAGCACCTGCTCCAATTTGCAAGGAATTAAAAAAAAAAGAAAACCAACCTAGAAAGCTAAATTGGACTCTCTCTCAGAGCTGAAATTACTTTAGCAAAGATAATGGCTTCTTTTAGTTTGCAGGGGCTCATCTTCTCTTCTAAAGGTTAAAAATAGAAAACAGATTAAAATCCTGAGTATATACCCTAAAAAAGATTTCTACTCCCTCCCCGTGGGGTGATAAATTTAAAGGGCTGTGGGATCTAGAGACTGTCTGCCAGACACTCTTCCGCTACATGCATTCTTTTTTTAGTTGAGCCAACAGTCAAAGACATGGCCATGTGCTCTTTTACAGAACTGGTCATTGTTATGGAGCAGGTTCACTCTGTCTTGCATAGCAGACCTGCTCCTGATCGTGTCTATGTTAGATTAGGCAAGGGGTGGAGATCATGAGAAAGGAGAAAAGGGAAGCCTATTTTAGCTTTTGCTTCAAAAATGAATTTGGTTTCCTATGAAGATGTCTATTCTATTAGCTTCATTCCCTTGGGGCATGCCCAGAGCAGCAGCATCTCTTTTCCACTCCCTCAAAAGTTCCTCCGCCCTAGAATCGCAACCCACTTTGCACTGCTGTCCACTCCGCAGGATCCTACCCTGCCAGAGGCACATCCAGGACAGCCACTCAGGAGCCCACGGCTGGGAGCTCTAAGTGGGCCTGTGGGTTCTCATTGGGTGAACCAACTAATCCGGCCTGGAAATAATGAAACTCATCCAAAAATCTCTCCTAAGCCTTCTTAGCCCTGAACCCAGGGATATTAACAGCAGGATGGGGGTGGGAGAGAAGGGCATCAGAGGCTCAGGACCATTTAGCCTCAGTGGTTATGTAAATCAGAATGTGAATCGCAGCATACACCAGAGCTGGAGAAGCGGGGAGGGGAGAGAGAAGAGAGTGGGTGGGTGGCAGCCCTGTTTCCTTGACATCCCCCTGAGAAATAGTACTTATGCTAGAGATGACAAGACACATGTCAGCGTGCCTAGAGTCTCCTTTATCATTCTTTCTGAAATAGCTGATAAAATCATAAGTTGTCATCGTCTATTATCTTGGAGAGGTGTTATTTTAAAAATAAGTTGCCATTGACTTCACTTTCCAAAATTCTTCTGAGATATTATTATTACTTTTATTATTATTATTATTATTAAAAACAGGAGACAGTTTTTAAAAAATTTTATGTCCTTAGGACCAAAGACTTTTAGAGCCAGAAATAGTCTATTTAAAATTGCAATAGAAGTTGCACAACGAAGACAAGGATTAGAGGGGGCCATCCGTTCTTCGGTATTCCTTCTGTGGAGAGGTGAGTCTATGTCCTTTCTCCTTGACCAATAGAATAAGCAGAATAAGTGATGCTGTGACAGTTTCCAGGCCTGAAAGGACAGTATCTCCAAGCTTCTGTCTCTGGGAACATGTGCTTTTGAAGCCCTTGGCTATGATGTAAAGTGTCTGACTATTCCTCTGGAAAGACTGTGAGAGAGGCCGTGAGAGAGGCCCAGACACTGCATGGAAAGAGGGGAAGATCCAGTTGTACCCATCAAGGCCCTAGACACACAAATGAAGGCTTTTTGGATGCTCTAAGTTAAACCATGCACCAGCCCAACACAACATTGAGCAGAATTGCTCAGCCAAGGCCCACCTACATTCCCCTATAAATCATGAATGTAATAAAATGATCGTTATTTAAACCTCTGCATTTGGGGGTTTTGTTACATAGCAATTGATAATCAGAATAGAACATCACTAGACAACTAAGGCTTTTATGGAGAAAGGATCAGAGAGGGGACCTTTGAGGAGTGTCTTCATTTGAGAGAAGGACATCAACATCACTCCACTCCTCCCTGAAATAGTCACAGATCCAAAAGACTGCCAGAAAGATGTAATTAGAGGCCTCTCCACCTCCCACCCTCCCACCGAGCAATGCAGAGAAATTTGGAGAGGAGGAAACCTAACTGCAGGTGCCCTGGAAACGAGCGTGTCTGCACGTGGGTTGCGAGAACTTCTGTCATTTTGAAAATGCCTTCTACCCTGGTGCCAAAAGAGTGGTTGGATGGAACACCAGCCTGAGACTTCTGCCATCCTGTGAGCTGAGCTGGAGCAAGGCCTTTATTGCCCCATCTGAAAAATAGAATGCATTCCCCCCAGGCCCCTGCAGCCTGTAGCAGGGACACCTAGGGATTGGCAAGAGAAGGCTCTGGGTGGGACCAGACTCTTCTTGGCATTCACAAGAAGAGAAATCCTCTTCCCTGAGGAGGTGGATTTTGATATACAATGTGCTTTGGAATCCTGGGCAAAGATATATTCTTCCTACAAGGCTTTCAAAATGCATAATTATTAATTCATTCCTTCTGTAGATATGTACTGAGCCAGCATAGGGACTTGCTAGCTCCCAGGGAATTATGGGAAGCAGAGGTCAGAGCAATGCAATGCTGGCTTTGAGACAAAAGAAAGTACTGAGCCAAGGTGGTGGGCTCACCACTGAGTGCCCAGAGCACAGCCTTCGCTTCAGCAAGGGAGGCCAGTGGCTGTGGCCAGCCTCACTCATGGACCAGATGAGCCCAGGGCCCCAGCACTGGCCATTGTGCTTTCCTTGTTTCTCTAAGTTGAGTCTCATATGTTCCTAATCCCTCCTGAACTGAAGTCATGTCTGTCTTTCCTCTCCCCCAACCTCTGGGCTCTCCAAGGACCACATCCTGTCTCTAGATCTCCAAGGACCACATCCTGTCTCCAAGGACCACATCCTGTCTCTTAGGACCACACTCCTAGGAGGCTTTGGGATGTTAATAGCAGCCTGGTTTGAGTCTTGGTTTTGTGACTTACTAGCTGCGTGACCTTGAATGAGGTGCTTTACCTTTCTGAGCTTCACTTCCTTCATCCATACAACACGGACACGATACCTCTTTTGTGGATGAAATAAGAAAATAGAAGTAAGGCATCCAGCGCAGAAACCGAACAGAAGCTGAAACAGGGTGTTATTCCTTTCCTTTTTTCTGACGCTGGGCTCTGCCCATCCACAGGGATTATTTTATGTTGCCAAGTGTGGTCATCTCCGATGCCTCCCATCTTCCCCAAGCACTCCCTGCCACCTGTCTGATCCAATCGCAGGCTACCTCAGGCCAAACACGGTTTTATAACTTGGAGAATAATGTTGAATTCCAAGGCCCTGACCTAGGCAAACCCCTGAACAAGAGGTCTTATAACTTCTCAAGTACACTTCCCAAGCACAGCCACTCACTGGTTTTTGTTGTTATTCAAAGTGTCCCTCAAAATAGCAGGGAGGAGAAGAGAAGCAGCCCTCCTAAAGTGAACGGGATATTGACATTGGTCTCAGAGTCAGACCAAGCATCCATTCCAGTTCCCAGCTGTCCTTGAAGACCATCGGCCATGTCGGCTCCTCTGGATGAAGATACAAGTCCCCAGGGACACACTCACCTACTGAAGAAGAGACAGCATTTGGTCCGGCAAAGGGTGTGGACCTTGGAGTCAAACAGGACATGGAATCACAGAGCTGAGGTGGAAGACAGTATGAAATCCCATTTCTCAGATATGGGAAGTGAGGCCTGTAGAGAGGAGAAAGGGATCTAGCTGGTTAGCAGGAGATGCTAGGTCTCCTGTTTCCTGGGGCAGGGCTGGTTCCCACTGCAGCTTTTGCAAGTGTAGGAAATCATCGGTTTACAAAAATGAATTCTAAGTGACATTGGCTTCAGGCATGGCTGGATCCAGGAATTCAAGTCATGCTTCAAGTCTCTATCATTGTGGCCTTCTGTGTAGACTGACTTTGCTACCTCTCTTTCTCTTTGGACACTGGCCTCATCCTCCTGCCTTGGATAAGATCTCTTCCCAGAGCCCTTTGGAGGATGGGCCAAGATGGCTCTCCTTGGAGGCCTTTTCACCCGGGAAGGTCTTTCTCACATGAGGCCTGGGGAGGTCACGTTTCTTAGAGGATTCTGGGATGGGGGAGGGTGATGGTAGAAGCAAGAGAGAGTATTCCCCACATATCAAATCACTATTTTCCACGTTTTTAGTATAGGATTCTTAGTGTTATTTTTTCCAATACAGCTGTGTATTTCACGAGTTTTTAAATTAATTATTTAAAGTGTTGTGTGTACTGATTTTTAAAAGAACCAAGTAGTATAGGATGATATATGAAAAAAATGAAAAAATCTCTCCCCTTCTCCTCTTAATTCTCAAGCCTCACTCCCCAGAGATGACATTGTTAATAGTTTCCCACCTACTCTTTCAGAAATTTTTCTACGCATAAAAGTACATCTATTTTTTACAAAATACAAGTGGTATCGTACTATGTATATCAGCCCAAGTTTAACTATGTTTAAGCCATTGCTAGCTAAATTTATTTGCATGGAAAATTTGTATTAACATCCCTATGAATATTCTAAAAGACAGCTTGGGAAACGCCAAGCTTATTCATTAAACAAACAACTTCCACTGTGTGCCTGGTGATACGGAATAGGGTGCCTGTTCCTATTCAGATTAGCTACGTACTAGAGGAGTCCGAAATAAAAAAAAAAAGAAAGAAAGAAAACCATGCAACATGATGTGTTCGCATATAAATATGCACTATGGACAAGATTCTAGAAAGCAGAGTACATGAGGAAGTGCCGAGAGCCCAGTCTGGCTGCAGAGCAGGAGCCTGGGTAGATGAGGCAGGACTCCGACTCAGGAAGAGGCCTTGAGGCCGGTGGGGGGAGCACCTGCAGGAATTTGAGCTTCAGCAAACCTTCTGTGACGTGAAGTCACTAAATGTGGTGTTTTTTTGTTTTTTTTTCCAAGTAGGGGAGACATGACTGAACTTATGTTTTAGAAAGACTAATCAGGCCCAAGTATGGAAGCTGGATTGGAGATGGGGTGAGCCCAGAGGCAGGGAGGATATTTGGGGTGGAGGGAGAGGTGGTGGAAGGGAATCACGAGGTCTAGGGCTGAAATGGTAACTGTTTAACCAAGACATTGGTAACGGAGGGGAAGAAGCTGGGATGTACGGGGGCCTGTTACGATGTACAATCAGTAGGACTTGCTGGCAGATTTAAAATGAGGTTTCTGCCTGAGCAGGTTCCACTCGTGGAGGTGCAGGAGCTCTGCCTCTCCAGGGACCTCGTGCTTCTCTGGGCCACTGGGGGAGCCTCCTGGATGACCTGTCCCATGAAGGCGAGTATCATTCCTTTCTTGTCTTCATAAAACTTCCACATTTTCCAGGGCAGAATCACATAAAGACTTGCTGTGTACACGTTGCTTAACAAATGAGGGGCCATGGCATCCTCATTTGCTGAATGGGCAGAACATATGAACCTGGATGAGACGGCTGGAATGAAATCCAAGCTGCTGCTTGTGCCATCACAGCCGGGCTTCGTCTGGCCCGTCCTCCCTCACTGGCTCCGTCTCCTGCTGTTCCTTTCCCTGAACACACGCCAGCCACATTGGTCTGTCCTTCTTCTTCAAACACCAAATTCATTCCCTGCTCAGGGAATATATTAATAATATATTAGTATAATAATATATTACTAATATTATAATTTTATTATATATTAAGGTAGTATGAATATCTCATGTCTCTCTTACTAATTTATGAGCCCCATGAGTGAAGGATCTCACAGCTCTTGTTCTCTGCTGTATTTTCAGTCCTGGAACAAAGCTGGTGCACAAAGGTTAAAAATGT
>NW_006494609.1:13366171-13422850 GCF_000325575.1 Pteropus alecto
CTTCTTTCTTTCCTCATGATCTTCACAGTGTCTTTTACCTGGGAGGTTTTTATATATTTGTAAGGTTGCCTGAAGGTTAAATTTTAGACACCAAAAATTTTAGATATAATCTATAAGTTCGCTTTGGCTCCCTGCATGGCTGTTGCTGTTACTTTTTATTTCCAAATGGCACCTTTTCTCTTGGCTCTGCATGAAGTGTCTTAAGAGTTTATCAGAGAGTGCTGGGTTGAGCTGCCTTGCGTTCCCTGCTTGCGTAACCCTTGGGAGCCCACCAGGCGAGGAACGGAGGGAGGGGAAAGTGCCTATCTGCGTGGGCTGAGCAGTGATTGTTGGCTATCAGTCCAGGTCTCCAACAGCTGGAGCCTGGTGTTTGTCCAAAAATTCACTCCTTGTCAGCACCGCTGCCCTCCTTCTCAGACAATCACTACCATTTTCATCATCTTCCCTGCTTTACACAAACACTTGAACTTTTCTGTCCTATCTCAATCTGTAAATCCACCCTGAGTGTTTTAGACTGACTTATCACTCCAGCTGATTACCAGTTTGTCAAACTTTGGCAGCAATTCCTTGTATCATTTCTCTATTAAACAGATCTTTTTGGGGGTAAAGTCACCAAGAGATCATAATGTGGACTTTGAAGTCAACCGGATTTGAGTGAGAATCCTGACTCAACTACTTTCTAGCATTGTGACTTTGGCCAAATACATTACCCTCGCTCATTTCAGTTCTTGTTAAAATATAATTTTCAAAAACATGATTCTCATACAAGTATATAATGAATATATGTAACAGATTTATTTAACTCATTGTTCTAGTTAATTTTATGTAACCATCTGACTGGATCATGGGGCACCCAGATATCTGGTTAAACCTTATTTCTGGGTGTGTCTGTGCAGATGTGCCTAGAAGAGTTTAGCATCTGAATTGATAAACTGAGTAAAGCAAATTGCCCTCCTCAATGTGGGTGGGCATCACCCAAGCCACAGAGGGCCAAGATAAAACAACAAGATGGAGGAAGAGAGGGTTTGTGCTCTCTCGCTGCCTGACTGGTTGAGTTGGGACATTGATCTCTTTCTGTCCTTGGATCTCCTGGTTCTCAGGTGTTCAGACCCAGACTGGAAACTGCACCACTGGCTCTCTAGCTTCCAGGCCTCCAAACTGCACCACTGGCTTTTCTGTATATCCAGCTTGCAAATGACAGGTCATGGGACTTCTGAGCCTCTACAGTCACATGAGCCAGTTCCTTATAACAAATCTCATTTCCTCTCTATGTCTATACTATAGGTTCTGTTTCTCTGGAAAAGTCTAACTAATACACTCATTAAGGAGGGAACCTACAGGATGGTAAAGCTGGTTCAAAGAGAATTCAAAAACAGATATTTATTAAAGATATATAGGAACAGATATTTTGTCAGGAAAAGAATATTGATGTAAAATTGCTAAGTTAGATATGAAACTGTTGAATGTTCTACAGGGCAACAAATCTAATTTTGGGAGCTATTTTTTCTGCCAGACAGAAATAATTTGCATCTTTACCAAATACAATTATTTGCAGCTTATCAACATTTCTAAAGCTAAGATTGAATTTTGCATAGTCTGGGACCTAATTAACAGTAAGTAGTAAATAAAATAAAGCAACATTTTCCTAGAAAATTAGGTAATCTTTGGTCTTACATTTAGAACTGTTACTTTTACTACTTCTGGAAAACATTCGTTGAATTTTTTCTACAAACAACACACCCTCAAAGCACTATGCATACATTATCTCATTCAATCCTCAAAGCAATTTTATAAGTTGTTTATTACTCTTATACTCACTTTTAAGATGGATAGATTGAAGTCCAGAAAAGCTGGATAGCTCTCTCAAGATCTCACCAGCAAATGGTGGGTCTGGGCCCACCTAAAACTCGGGCCGCCTAAATCCACTCTTCTTCATAAATTCTTGGGTCCTATTTATGTAGAAAGGGCAAACTTTTCATCAAGATGAAAAATAAAACAAAGAAAACCTGTAAGTAGCAGGAACATTCAACAAGAATCATTGGGGACCCAGAGATAGAAGACACAATGTCCTCACAAGCAGTGATTGTTCAGGACCATGGACAGTACCTTCAGCGCTCCTTAAACTGCCACCACCATCTGCCCCCATGGGAATGCAAAGTATATTTCATACCGTGCATGCTACCCTGTAATGCTCTGTAAGTTGTACCTTGCTTAGGGGTGTTTGATTAAGGGAATGAAAGTAGGCTCTGATTGTCAAGCTGTGCAACCCAGAGTAGGGCTTTGACTCCCCCAGGGAAGGATACCTTTTAAAGGTTCTCTGATAGAATCCCTATGGGGGTTAATGCCCTGTCATTGTAGGTCATGGTCAAGAAGTTTGGAAATAATTCTAAGGTTAAGTAGCCACAAGTCAACATAGCAGGAGTACGACCCAGGCAGGCTGAGTTTGGGTGAAGAGAGGAAGAAGGGATGCTATTGGGGGAATTTGGAAGGCAAATTTGAGAGAGAGCCTTGGAAAGCATGAGGATGTTAGGTGTTTGAGGAAAGGGGGGATTAAAGAAGAGAGTAGGCTACTTAATGGAAGCAAATTTCTCAAACTTGCCTAAGGCTCGCTCCAGCCCTAGATCTGAGACAGCAAAAGGAGACAAGGAATTGCAATCAGATGACCTCGGTTAAATTCCTAGCTCCACAATTGCTAGACCTTGAACTTGAAATGAGAAGTTGCATTTAATTCACCTTTGTGTCCTTAGCTCTGAGCTCGACATACAAGGTGATTGTGTATTAAACCAAACTACTTACAGATTCTATGCAATCTTGAGCCAGTTCTTCCAGACTGCTCCTCACATGCAAATTAGGGTACTGTTTTCTTCACAGGGTTATTGGGAGGATCAAATATAAGAACTGAGTTGTTTTTTGCATAATTTCCATGATGCAAATTGACTTGCTCCTCTTTTTATTTGTGCAGAGCAGAATATACTATGGAATCCATAGAAAATGTTTGGGGAAATGGGAGTAGATTTCACAGGCTGCCACTATAAATGCTGTATGAAAACCAGAATTATATATTGAAAGAAAAATATTTGTGATGTATTTTTAAATTAAATATTTCATAATTAAAAAGGTGTAAAAATGCATAATTAAATGGTATAAGTCACCAATTTAGTAAAAGTAACTTCTATACCTTCAAAAGGAAAGTTGTCTGCTCTTAAATTTTTGATTTGTTTGAAAAGTCACTAGTTGACACTTCTTTAAAATCCAACATTCAAAACAAACCCACCAGGAGATGAAACCCTTTGATATCTAAATCCAGGCCAAGAAACTAACAAGATGCAGAAATTATTTCATAACTATGAAGTAATGGTGAGACTATGGCAGGTGATTAGGAAATAAGAAAGGAGAGAGAAAGAGAAGGAAAGAGAGACAAGACATCAAAAGCGTCTCAAATCCAAGCAAATTTAGAAGCTTTTCCATATCAGGACACCTGCTGTTTAAGACTAAAATATCCACTTTGAGGCTTTAAATAGATGAGCGCCAAAGTGACACCATGCATGTCACTTTGGAAAACATCGATCCATTAGGGTGATTTTTTTTTTATAATGTTCTTTCCAAAGATGTAAATATTATTTGTTTCAAATGAGGAAAGAAACAACACCAGTCTAAGTCACGCTTCCCCAGCCATTCTTTTCCAGCATAAATTAATGATCTCGCAGTTTGCACTGACAGATACTCAGAGGTGTTTAATCAGCTGTCTCTGACAAAACACGGCATTTTTTAGGCTGGCACATTTACAAATAAAGAAAAACCAATCTGTAATCCTTCATAAAATGGAGCCATGGTTCAGCTCTATTTGATGAAATGACATTATCTTGAGCACTTGCTCATGAATGCATAAACAGCGCACAGCTTGAGAAGCTCAGGTATGGGTAGAGCATAAATATTGCATGGAATACATTAGCTAGGGCTCACAAGGAAGGGCATCTCGACCTTCTTATCCTAGGTAAAAGGAGGAAGGGGAAGATGGTATAGCCAAGACTAGAGATCACCTATTGGCTTCCGATGAGTCTAAGTCAAAGCCTTCAGCCCAGCAGGGAAAGCGGGGGGTGGGTGAATGGAAATAGTGATGATAGACGTTTCCTTGAGCAGGGGAGCATCTGTGCACACAAGACACAGATGATTATTATCTTCCCTGAAGATCATTGCCTCCTTGGAAGCAAAAGGATGAAAATGCTAAAATGCATAATGTCTCTTTGAGTTGGGCTTAGACATTATTGGCTGTCTATGCTCAAAGGCAACAATTATTTGAATGCGCACTGTGTGCTGGGACTGTGGATACAAAGGCAATGAAGATACTCCCGCCTTTGAGAGCTCACAATCTCAGTGGGGATGAACATAGTCAGGGCTCTTGGTGGCAACAGAACCCAGTTCTGGCAGAGTTAAATAGAAAAAGCATTTCTTAAAAGAATATCAGAGGGCTTGATGAACAGGGCACAAAATAAGACCACAGCTTGAAATAATGCCCCAGCTTGCACCGCTGGTACACAGCATCCTAGTCATGGCACCGGAACAGCTGCCAGGGCAGCAGCCACCCTTGTCAGCATGGTGGCCCCAGGGTCCCTGTCTCTCCATGCCACAAATTTCTGGGTCAGACCTGGGGAAAGGTATCTGACTGGAGGAGACAAGTCAAGAGCCCTCACTTTAGTGAAAGGAAGACTGAGAGACCAAGTATCTGGCATTTTCTGTTTCTGGAGTGGCATGTAGGAATATAAGATGTGGGGGATGACCCTCTCATAAGAAGAGGGTTCAGATGCTACATGGTCAAAAAGAAAGACTAATGTCCACTGCACATCAATAAAACGTGTATTTCAGAATATATAGGAAATGCTTGATACAGGCACACACGGGGAGTTTGGGGAGCATTAAGTAAGAAGGAGGGGAGCTTATGCAGACTGGTGCTGAAAGGAGACTTCCTGAAGGGAACAATGCAGAGTCTGAATGATGATGAAGAACGAACACAGTGGGTACAGTGGGGAGGGCACTGTAGACAGCACAGAGCACAGGGAATTTGGTTTCCAAAGTAGAGAGGATTGGGTGGGGATCGATGAGCTGGAGTCTTACAAGGAGCATGGGGAGGATCTTGTATGTCATGGTGAGAGCTTAGAGTTTATTTTATTGGCACTGGAAATAATGGGAGGGCTTCCAGTAGAGAACAGATGTGGTAAAATTTTCACTTTAGGAGGACCATTTTGGCAGCAATATGGAAGGGAGGGGGGTTGAAACAGACAAACTTGAAGACAGGGAAGCCAGTAGAAAGCAGCTGCAGTTGCTAAATGTGAGATAATAAGAGCCTGAGATAGAGTCAAAAAGACTGGGTGGATTTGGGAAATACTTGTGAAGCCAACGGAGCAAGAATGTGTGGAGATGTCTATTAAGCAGTTGGCTATCCTGAAGTTTAGGATGGAGGTCATCTAGTGGTCTTCTGGTAAACTTGCTCTCTGAAAACAACAACAACAACAACAAACAAAAAACAAAACCCTGATTTGTGGCATTTGCTAATTTCCATGGTGTAAATATGGCTACTGTGGCTGACTTCAAGTTACCAATGGCTTAAAAGTCAGCTTGCAATTTTCCTAAATACTTAATAATCAACCTTGTGAGTATATCCAAGGTAGCTTGAACACATTGGTAGAGATTGAGATTAGAGATGGAGATTTTGGAGTCAAAGATGGCAGACAAAATCCTGAAGGTGTTTAAAACAGAGAGTGCATGGCATATAAGGAGAAGAGGGTCAAAGATGTGCACTTGGGTTCCTAGGGGAAAAAAAGTTACACTATGAGAATGAAGGTTCTAAAAGTCAACATAAAACAGATGATAACAACCACCTGCAGAAGATCCCCCTCCTCAAGGCATAGTCTGTACATGTACCACTCAGGATGTCTGGAAACAACCAGTCCAAGTCGGGTAGCCTGGGAGAGTTCTCAAGATCAAGATGTCATCGAAGCGGTCTGCCACTCAACAGCTAGATGGCAGCTAGATGGCAGCTAGATGGACTGAAGGAAGGATGCTCCCATGGAAAGGCAGGGTCTCCACAAGGTCCAGAACAAAGCACGATGAGGAAAGGGCTATCGTTTGTCTATGTAGAAGACTGGTCAGTACCCACGTCTTTCTCCCTGCAATGGAGATGGTGGCATTGGGCTATAAAGTGGCCTATTGTCATCCTCTTTAAAGAACAGCAGACACTTTGCATGGGTTTGCAACACACTGAGCTCCTATGCAGACTCACAGGATTCCCTTTTGTGGAAAAAATGCTATAGCACTTGAATATTCTAGACTATCAGGCAGGTATATTTCTTATCTTTGACACTCTGGTCTGTCAGTTAGCCAGCACCTTTTGAGTTAGGAGGAATCTGTTCTGCTTCAGTTTAGTAAACTATCCCTACCATCATTATGACTTCCACTTCAGCTAAGCATTTGTCTGTCACAGGTAGTACCAGGCACTGGGCCAAGCACTTGGCTTATAGGATCTCAATTTATCCTTATGACAACCTTATCAGAGAGGAATTGTGAACTCCATTTACAGATTAGGAAAGTGAGTTTAAGTGACTTGGACTCTGAAAATGCAGTCTTGAAGATCAGACCCTGGGCCATTAGATGCCACCAAGGCCAACCTAAGGCCTTGCCAGAGCACCAGCAAGGCTAAGCTCCTGCTTCTTCACACTTCTTGTTAAAGCAGGAGATGCTATTGCTCTGGGTCTGGGCAGATGGCCTTGTCACCTCCCTCAGGAAGAACACTAGGAGGAGACAAATGAAGGAGAAGCTATGGAACAATGAGTGATGAGACTCTATCGAATGAAATGGATTCTCAATTACAATGGTTGCTCTGTGTTTAAGCAGAGCCCTCTACCTATCTTCGTTTAACTTTAACAGTATAGGTTGTCTCCTTCCAAGGGCTCTATTTCCCAAACCGTCTGAGACTTGTTATTGCAAAAGGGATCACTTGGGCATTCTGGCATGCTGAGGGCATCTGGCTTTCTTCGGGGCTGATATATACCGACAGGAGGAGGGCAGGAGGGCCAACAGAACTAGCCAAGACATCCAAGCCTTCATAGCAGTAAGGAAGTAGACCTGGTCCTACAAAGAGTTAGATATTTGATATTGATTAGTAATGGTAAGAGGGATAGTAATAGTAATGGTGGTAAGAAAGAGAAGAAGAGAGGGTACAGTATATGGAAAACACACTAAGTGCCTGATTCTGTGCTAGGGGTTCTGTGGACATTCACTGAGCTGACAGCTCAACCAGGAAGTCATGGATATGTCCCAAACTGGGCAGGAAAATACTGAATTCAGTGGTTCCTTTTCTTTATGAGTTGTGATCTCCTTCAACTGTGTGACTTAGGAATTTTCCTCTTGAGCTGGAGAAGTGCCAAGGGGTTGAGCTGCAGACATCCAGAGAGAGTGCTCAGGGGTCATCTAGAGAGCACTGCAGTGAGTCAGAGAGGAGGGGGGTGGCCGGGCACCAGCTCGCTACCCCACTTACATCGGGACCTTGGCCCAGTTCATGCTGGAGCCAAGGTCAGACTCTCTGAGCCTCATTCTCCTTGGCCCAGTCCAGCCTCCATGGAAGGCCAGAAATTGAAAGGCCTGATTTAACTTCAATCATGATGGTGCCTTCTACCTCCTCATGACAAGACCAGCAGACAACCTGAGTTCCAATCTTTCCACCCTCCCATCCAGAAGGTCATTAATTACTCTCAAGAGTGACCCACACTCGCCTAGGAACACCCATGCATACAGCACACATATCTGGTTCCCAACCTTATGCAGCTTCTTGACCCCTGGCCAACAGTGACCTCTGCCTTGAGGAGTCTATTCAACTTACTTTTCAGTGGCCCTCCCTACCTATAGCCCCAGCTCATACACTGGTAAATGCTTCTATTTAGACTGCTTTTGCAGGGGGAAGGGGCTTCCAACCTGGATGGTAAGTAAAGTGATCCTGGTTTATATAACCTATTTAACTTTCCTCATGGAACCTCAAGGTCTCCACGTGTCCTCAAAGTCCCTCTTTCTCTGATATGCTCGGGGGAGGAATTTGTCTCACGTCCACTCCTGAGTCAGGGTTCCTGTCTCCATCACTTCTCCCCAACACTGGCATCTCACTTTGGACCTCTGCTCACTTGGCTGGAGCCCACCTCCATCCTTTCCCAAAGACACACAGCCTCAAGGCTGAGTGAGGATGAGCAGCACTTTGCTGACAATTTGGGGAGCAGCAGAGGGGCTTATGTTGTAGCAGACACAGCAGATATCTTCGAAGTGATTCATTGGAACCCTGTCCTAAAAGGTCTTTGCCCCCACTGCCAGGAATCCCTCTCCTTTCTCTGCCTGTTGCTGCCCCTTGCTCAGTGCCATTTCTCTCTCAACTCATTTTTCTTGAGCTCTCTCCCCAACCCCCACCCCCATTTTTTTTTGTATTATGATGAGGAGTTTTAGTTCTCTTTATGCCGTGGCTTTGGGGTTATATGCTCGGGACTGTCTTTTTACCACCAAATCACTCACAAAGAATTTTGCTGAATAAATACCCTCCTGGTCTAGAGGAAAACTATGCCACTCCCTTAAGGAGACAGTTGTGACTGCAGGCAATTGTGATCAGAGTCTTCTCTACCAAATCACTCTTTTCTGACAGGTAGAAAAATGGGTACATGGAGACATGCCCAATAAATATTCATCCGTGTGAATAGTTTTGCTATCATTGTATTTTCTCGGATCTCTTTGGCTGAATTAACAGGATGGAGGTACCTGGGTATTTGTCCATCCTAGGGAGGCCTCTCTGTAACAAACAGCTCCCCATATCTCAGTTACTCAACACGTAAGTTTATTTCTCACTAATGTGTAGCTCACGTGTAAATCAGGTAGGGGGTGCTCTGCTCCATGCAGTCATTCAGGGAACCAGGTTCTTTCCATCTTGTAGCTCCATCTACCTCTAGGATCTCAGAATCCTCTTCATTCAGGAGGCAGATGGGGAAAGAGCAAGGATTGCTCGTGGGACGTTTCTATGGGTCATGCCTGAGAGTGGCAGTCATCATTTTGGCCCCCATACAATTAGCCAGAATTCAATCACATGGCCACACTTAACTCCAAGGGAAGATAGGAAATGTAGTGTGGCTGTCCACAAAAATAGTTGAAAGTAATAGATTTAGTGAGCTCTAGCAGCCTCTGCCATATTCTCTTAGGGGTAGCTCCCCTCTACTCTATGTTGGAGCTCCTTTTATTGGTCCATTTAAGTTTAAAAAGAAATGCTGGCACCTTGATACCAGAATAGCCATACAATTGAAGCCTCCTGAATCTTTTTCTGGCTAAGTCCACTGGAGTCGGAGGCAAATGTATGGGCAGAGAACAAGTCTCCTAATGTTAGAAGGAGGACTACTGAGTCAACAAAAACAAAAATTAAAAACCCTTGCAGAATCATAGCAACCTTAGTGAGAGGTGAATGAAATGTTCTCAGCTCTCTTTTGCTACTGAAGATGTGAAGGGAATATAAATAAATGGAGACAGTACAATTTACTGTGCCGAAGCACAAAAATTATAGGATTTCAATCTACAGAAAAAGACTTAACACTAGCTAGTACGTTATGTGTAATTGGCTTCTAATTCTCCCCAAAATGAAACTCCCTGGAGAGAAGACTTGATATCGAGAGAGAGAAGCAAGAGGAAAGGCGGCGATTCATTCTGGTGCACCTAAGATAGCCATGGATCATTCCAGTTCTCCCAGCGTAGTCGCCTGAAGATCCTTTGCTTTCAAAAGTGTCCCCATGAGATGATAAATTATATGGTCGTATGGGGGGCATTTGAATACAGAGCAAATGTTTTTACATCTAACACTAGGCCAAAACTATGCTTGTAAAAAACATCAGGAAAATGGTTAAGTAAATCGTGGCTTATCACTACAAAGAAAGCCACCCAACCATGACTATGTCTAACATTTGAAAACTCTTTGGACCCACAGCACTGCCATTGCTTCCTAACTGGTTTCTTTTACTCCAGTCTTACTCTTGCTAGTACATTCAGAGCCAGTGTATACAATGGCACGGATTGTACCCTGCACAATTTAAGGAGTTTCTATTTCCATAAAACAGAGTGGGAAGGGTGGCTACACTAGAATTGTGTACTACCCAATCCTCTCAAGTGTACAGGGCCATCCTAAACATATTTCCCACACTGCAGCCTCAATGCTTATTCTTAAAACAAACACACTCAACATGACATTCTTTGCTTAAACCATTTAATGCCTCCCCTTTATGTCAAGATCAAGTACAAATTCCTTGTTTTGGCTAATAGGGCAGCTCATAATGATCTCTGGCCCCCGTTGAACTCCCCACCCTCTCCTCATCATGGAGTCTACGCTGGTTAATTTTATTTGTCAACTCAACTGAGCCAGGAGATGCCCATGTAGACGGTCAAACATTGTTCTGGGTGATTCTTTGAGGGTTTGAGGGTTTTTTTTTTTAAATGAGATTAACATTTAAATTTGTGGACTGAGTAAAGCAGATTGCCCTTCGTAATGTAGGTGGGCTTTATCCAATCAGTTAAAGGCTTGAATAGAACAAAAGACCGATCCTCTCTAGAATAAGAGAGAATTCTCTTGCCTCATATTCTTCAACCTGGGACAATGGACTTATCAGCCTCCATAATTGTGTGAATCACTTCTTTATCATAAATCTTCATTTTTCTCCTCGCTTCCAAACTTATTGGCTTAGGGCCTCAGCCTTAGAACCTCATTTAACCCTGATTAGCCCCTTAAAGACCATATCTCCAAATATAGTCATATTGGGATTAGGGCTTCAACATTTGAATTTGGGGGAAGGGAGAGATACAATTCAACTCATGAGTCCAAGCTCCCATCATGCTGAATTACTCTTATATCATGTTCTTCAAACATTATGTGCTTACTCAACTTGGGTCTTACGCATGCTGTGAAAAACATTCTTCCTTCTGCAGACACCACTCCTTTCAATTCCTCTTATCTAAACTCACTCCTATACATCTTTGGGTCTTGGATTACTGAGCACCTCCTCCAGGAAGCCTTCCAGGAAACCACCTACAAGTCTAAGTCGAGGGTTCTTTAAATAGGTTTCCATAAGGCTTGCTATACACTTCATCGGCTTATTATATTTCCTTGTCTTCATTTTCTGTTTGTCATTGTCTGCCTTGTACTCCATTGAACCCTACCATCTAACTCTGTGCCATAAGATACACAGTAAATACTTCTTAAATTAAGTTTTTAAAAAAAGTAGAATAAAAATAGTTTTCATACTATGATCATAACTACGTAAAACACTTGAGCAAAGGAAACATGAAAAAATATCCCAAATTTTCTGTAATGTGATTATATTATTTTATAATTTTAAAAAGTATAGTTTAAAAGTACACGCAGCATAACATTTTCATTTTCAGCTAGAAGCTGGCTGGTTTCAGGCTATATTCCAAAGGAAATGTTTTCCCCGTAACAAAAGATTTTGAATGGTGTCGTGGAGTTGCCCCTAATGGGACTTGACATACATGTTGTTAATTTGGGGCCATGACCTCCCTGGAGAATGGTTCATTACTGCTCTGTGGGGTTTCAATAATGAGCACAATAGTCACCTTGGCAAGTGGGAATTCTCCAGATGGCAAGCCTGCCCTGGAGATCTGCATTATAAAAATGTCCTATAGCTCAAATGCTGAAAGACCAGAGAGGCCTGGATATTTTTCATTGAGATGAAGGTACCTGGCATTATTCCCTAGTTCTTAGCTTCACCCAAGGGGAGAGAAGCCAAGCATCTACAGGTATTTATGGGCCAGCGCAATGGCCTCTCTGGGTCTAAAGAGAGACATTGCCCTATGGGTATTCAGTAGCTGAGCAGCAGTGCTATATCTTTGGTCTTGAGAGAGGAGCCAGTTCTGGGACAAGTTAGAATTAGCAAAGGTAAAGGGATAATGTGGTGGGCTGGTAATGAAGGCATGAGAGGATAAAGGGCAAAAGTAACTAACAGGTACTGAGCACTGTGTGTGGCAAGAACAGTACAGGGTCCCTTAATAGACCTCTTTGTAGCCTCCCCAACAACTCCAATGCATCCCCCTCTTTGGCTGCACAGCCTCCTGCCATTGAAAAGGCTGCAAATGCCAGAAACCTGCTTCCTCGGGCTTTCCTGCAACTAGAACATGTGACCTCATCCCTGTTAGCCAATGAGGCCCAAGGAGAAGACTGTTTGGGGCTTCTAGGGTTTTCCTCTCCAGTAAAATGTGACAAGGGGAAAAGTGTTTCTTTTGCCAGACATTGCCATATCTATATGCAATGCCTGGAACTGTGGCAGCCATCCTGTAAGCTGAGGAAGCAAGCCTAAATGCAAAATGGAAAGACCCAAGGGATGTCAGAGCAGAAATGTGGAAAGAGCCTGAGCTTTTGATGTTATTGTGGAGCTGATGAACCAATGATAGAACTGCCCCACCGCTGAAATTCTAGCCATGTTAAATAATAAACCCTTTTTAGTTAGGTCCTCTGTGGCTTGTAGCATCCTACACTCCTTTAATCCTCATGAAAACCCTATGGTGATTGCCATATTATGCCCATTTTACAGATGAGGAAACTGCAAGCTCAGAAAGTTTTCTGGCACCAAAATCTGTGTTCCTTCTACCGTATACCACCCTTATCGTGTTCATCGCTGCGAGTTGGGTCTGTTTATTAGAGTAGCTAGTCTTTCTCGACTATATGAAGGCTGAGGAAGATCTGTGAGTGCACTTTGAGAACCAATGCTGTAAAGATATCAGGCACTGTGCTTGTATCTCCAGGCCAGATGTTCTCCTGGCTTCACTACAGAATCACTAGGGGTTCAAAGGTTCTGGCGCCCAGGCCGCAGGCCAGTACAATTAAAGCAGAAGCTATGGGGAGTAGATCCCAGATAGTAGTGCTTTTGCAAAGCTCCCAAGAGATTCCAATGTGCCGCCACCACAACTGAGTTACCCTGCTCTGTATAAAGCTTTGAAATTACTAAAATTCAATATTTAAAAAGATTGTAATCTCATTGAAGGCAAGAAATAGGTCTACCTTTGCATCTCTCTTATTTCTTGTCTCTCTTCTGGTAACCCTTAGCCAGTTGAGTGTGTGTGTGTGTGTGTGTGTGTGTGTGTGTGTGTGTGTGTGTGTGTAGTATTTAAGGCGGTAGTGGATCTTTTGCCCCAGGGCGAAAAAAGGCAAGATTTGTAACATTTGCCAATTTCCATGGCGTAATATTCCTTCTATGGCTCATTTCATCCTACTAATAGGATATCAACTGGCAAAACTCTGCAAATGTATCAATCAGTTCTCATTAGTCAGTATGAGCTGGCTCCAGTCTACCACTAATAAGGTAGGGGTCATGTACCACGTGACTTCAGGATACAGGCAAGTAATTTAAATGGCTATGGTAGACCAGATGCAAGACATTGGGAAATGGTGGGGACTGTGGCAAACTGGAGACCAAATGCTCACCTAATGACATTCAAATTCAAATATCTGGGGAAACAGTGTCTGAAAGAGAAAACTACTTACAGATTGAATTCAGCCCCTATAATCCTCAATTTAAGTGACCAATTAACATTTGATTAATGAATAAATAAAATGAAATTCCACAACTGGATTTTTCTCCTGTCACATCTTTTCCCCAACTATTTGGTTTATAATTCAGGTAAAGAGATTTTACTTCAAGGATTTACTCTCCAGAAACTGCTGTTGATTCCCCTGTCTCTGGCAGTTCCCAGAGAGTCCCTCCAGCCAAAGCAGAGGGAAGATTCACTTGTCTTGAGAAATGGTCAGATTTGGGGTACCTGTAAAACACCTGTGGGACCTATGTGTCTGTGAGTTTGGACCCATGCAGAGTTATAAATAAGCTGTAGGCAGAGTGGGGCGATAATGGAGATAGCTTCATGAGGGCCCCCCTCAACACCCGGTGCTTGGATTGGCTGAGCGAAGGATCCATTGGCACTCTCCATCCCTGGGTGGACCATAGAAACAGATGATTCCCGTAAGCCCTCCTACCTCTCAGACACCTCCTCAGACAAAAATTGTGACAAAGTCTTTGCAATTTCACCCCACAGTGAAAAGCAAATCAGGTCAATGCTTTTTGAAGTCTGTTGCTTATAGCCAAAGGCAGCCAACCCTCCCTTAACCCTCATGAGAACCCAATGATGTCTGCCTTACTGTTCCCATTTTACAGATGATATAAATCTCTCATGCTCAGACGCTTCAGTCCCCACCTTGTTCCTGATCCCCTCCCCCACTGACCTCACCAAGTGTGCAGTCCTTGCTGGTGTGCACCAGAGTCCCCTCTAGACATCTGGAATGCAGCTTGCTTCTCTCTTGGCCAGAGCCCACCTTCTGGGCCTGGCCTTGACCTGACGAGCAGTCCTGGAGAGCCCTGGTCTGCATGCCTAGTAACTCTGGGCTTTGGCCGCACGTCTTAGCATTCTTGGCTCCCAGCAGAAACAGGCTAGTGCCCTTTGCCCTGAGGGTCCAAAGAGATCACTCCTGACAAACACGATCTGTTTCATGATTCATAGAAACTCCTGACTGCCTGGCTCCTGCTTGGCAAGACCTTACAGGTATTAAACCTCATTAATCCTCATTACAGTCCTGGAGAGAGGAGCTTATTTATAACTCTGCATGGGTCCAAACTCACAGACACATGGGTCCCACAGGTGTTTTACAGGTGGACAGGCAAGTTGCTGGTGTGAGAATCAGCCTCCAAGTTTGTACACAGTTGGCTCCTGCTGTCTTCTCTCAACTCCTCTCCTGTCGCCTTTCCCTTGCTCTCTGTCCTGAAGCCACATTGACCTTGTTACAACTGTTGAACCCTACTGATTTTCCTCTGCCCAGAAAGCTCTTTGTCCAGATCTCCCGCTGGTTGGCTCCTTCCTGCCATTCAGGTCTCAACACGAAGATCACACTCCCCACCCCACCAACCACTTTCCCCATTGCTATTACCCCCTAATGCTATCAGATATTATCTGGTTTACGTACCTAGTTACATCATTTTTGTACTGGAAGGTCTGTAGGATGAGGGTCCTCATCTGGTCAAGTTTATCCCTTTGTCCCACACTTAAACAGTATCACCTCATCATAGGAAATCAACAAATAGCTGTTGAATGAGTGAATTCTGTGGAGATTCAGCCATATGGCAAGTCAACATGTATTCTCTAAATTTCATACAGTAAAACTCATCCATAACCTGTAACAATATTGATGACAATAGTAATAACACATATAGCAGACTCACTGAACATTCTACCTGCCCCTAACATTTTCCAGGCTCCTTGGCACTTCAGTAGACTAATTCTGAACAGCGAGACACGTTAGAAATCACTTGTGTCACTTACTGAGTGGGTCACTACTGACTCTCTTCCCCTATTGCTGTGTGTTCCCCTTGGCGTAGCTATGGAATGGTAGGGCCTTGAGTAGCTATGTGCAGCTCAGCCCTCTTTCCCCCTCCCCCATTGACTCATGGTGGGGACATAGCTTGAGTGAGAAATGAAGTTTATTGAGTAAAGCCACTGGGATTTTTGGACTTGTATGTTACTGCATCATACCTAGCCCACCCTGACTAATTCCACGGCTAACACATCATGAGCTCGTACTGCACGACAGGCACTTTGCATATATTATCTCGTTTACTTTTTACAATACCTTGCAATGTAGATATGATTATTATTGTCATTTTACAGATGAGAAAAGTGAGATATGGAGAGGTCGAGTAGCTTGCCCAAAGTTATACAGTTAGAAATGACTTGAATCCAGGCAGTCTGACCCTAGAACTCATGCTTTTAATCACTGCACTATACTTTTAAGAAACTTTCCATTTTATGGATTAATTTTTTCCAATAGCAAAGATAAAATATAAACTCCTTTGCCATTAAGAAGTCTCTCTTTAATGGTTATCATAAGAATATCTCTGAGATGAAACCCATTTAAGGCGATGTTGTTCCTGACATGCTTTGCTTTGTCTTCTAATAAGCACTAATCGAATGATGCTGCCAGCTTGTCTGCTTTATGGAGCCAGTCTGCTATTATGCCCACTAATTTAAAAATGCATGGATCTTACTGCTGCAAACTCGAGACCATATCGATTCTGGAATACGCACCACTAATTGCTGAGAGACCGATGCTAAAAAGAAAATGAAAGAAAAAAGCACTCATGTCAATATTTGTTACTAACCTTGACAAATAAACATTTTAAGCGATGGTGACTTTTTCCTCTTTTAAAGCTTTAATTACTGGCTTGCACACACTACAATCATTTTGTTCTTGTTTGTGTTTAGTAGTCTGTAATCCATTTTAATTATATTCTTTGCTTATCAAGATTAGACTCCTGAACAAGGATAGAACAAAATTTAACTTCTGCCTCTCCCCCTGCCCCACTCCTCATCCAGGGCCTGAACAATGTTCTGGGATTAGAAAACATCTTAAAGATAAAACTTGCTCTTTAAGCAGAAAACCAACAAACAAAACTATTAAAGAGAAGTTTTTCTCTGCTTTTTCCAATCTGTCAGTTCGTTGACAAAAGGAGATTGGACAAAACTACTTCATCTATTAAGCTTAGAATGTGAAACTTGTCAAGAATTTTCAGAGGGGATATGTGATGGGGGGAGGCGAAGGACATCTAGAGTGAGAAAATGTTTTTTCTTGGCCTGAATGGTGAGTACAGGGGTGTTTCGCTCTGGAATAATTCATTGGTCTTATGCATTTCTCTTTTGTGCACCTTTCCATAAATGTGTCACATTTCTACAAAAATGCTACTTAAAACACTAAACATAGATATCTGGATTTTCAGAGTTGTTCTGAGCTTCTATTAAGGGCAACCACTTAGACAGCTGCCATAGACTGAATGTTTGTGTCCCCCTAAAATTTATATGTAGGAAACCTACTCCCCAACGTGATGGTATTAGGAGATGAGGCTTTTGGGAGGTGATTAGGTCATGAAGGCAGAGCTCTCATGAATGGAATTAGTGCCCTTATAAAAGAGATCCCAGAAAGCTCCCTCATCCCCTTTCCCAGATGAGGACACAACTTGAAGACAGCCACCTATGAATAAAGTAGTGGGCTCTCACCAGACACTGAACCTGTCAGCACCTTGATTTTGGATTTCCAGTCTCCAGAATAGTGAGAAATAAATTTTTGTTGTTTGTGCAGACACCCAGTCTACAGTATTCTGTTATAGCAGCCCAAATTGACTAAGATAATAGCCAGGCTCTTTTTAAAAAAAATCATGTCTAGTATTTTTATTTTTAAGATATATGTATTTATCAGAGTAAGAATTATAAGGAAGTATGCTTGTAGTGCAGAAAGATACCACCACAGATTCTTTATTGCTTTCCTAAAAGTCCAGGGTGGGTGTTCCTGGTCAGTGGGAGGCCTTCCACAGAGTGATTCAGGGATCAAGCCTCAGACTGCAAAGCAGACCTGACAAAATCTCAGCCAAATTGACAGGGAGATCCAGAACAAAGATGGCCCATTATATGAGTCCTGCACTGGGCAGAAATGGCCACCTCTAGCACTACCCCCATCCCCATGCTCACTAGCTGGGGGATACCCTGGAAGAGTGTGGCTTTAGGTCCAAAGCTAATTGCACTCCTTGCAGCTAACTGGCAGTTATTTTTTTGTAAAAAGATATGAATAATACACCTCCATGACTGTCACAAACACTCTGCAATGGAACACACACACACACACACACACACACACACACATATATCTAGTGACCACTAAGCCTCTCTCCATGGTAGTCAAGGACAATTCAATTTGACTCCAAAACCCTGTTGGCCTGAATCTTTTCATGTGCTGAATTACCTTCTTCCCCCTGAGATGTCCCATTGCCTCATTGTCTCTGGGCCATTGTGAGGCCACTTGATTTTATTCCCCAGCATTCACTCCCTTCGTTCTAATAAAAGTCCCCAATTTTTGTGTGGAGATCTAAACCTCCCAGCTCTAAGTCCATGTGGTTTGGTTGGGCCTCTCCATCTCCACCACCTTGCTCCATGGTTAGACACATGATGCAGACCTGAGCTAGACCCTTAGTCCTCCTGCAGTCACAGTGAAGGTTTCAGAGTCAGGCACATGACCCAGCCAGAGACTTCTGCGAGGCATGTGGGCTGGAGGAAGGCTACTGAGAGAATGAGGGGCTGCATCTCCACAGCCCTCCTGCCGCCATGAAGAAAGAGCTTGGAAAATTTAGAACCATCTTGGGGAACATGAAAGTAAAGCCAACATGGTGGAAGCCAGAGTCTAGAGATGGAGTAAAACGGTCTCAATGAACGTCTGAGCCTGAAATCTAACTGTGTCTGAAGTCAGACCTGGACTCCTCGGTTACCTCCACCAATAACTTCTCTTTTACTCAAGCCAGTTCGAGTTGTTTTCAGTCCCTTCAAATGTATCCTAACTGAAGTTCAACCATCAGACTTAAAAGACACCCAATACGGAAATATTTGTTTTCATTTTGTTTACCGAAGTCCCTAGAGTCAACCATCAAATCAGTCCCAGATGGTTAATGGATATCAGCCAGTGCTTTCAAAATAAAAAGCAGGACTTTTGCTTTAGTTAAATCCACATAGTCAGATTTCTTCTCCCTACACCCCCCAACCTTAGTATTTCAGAACTCCCACCTACACTTTAGCTGAGGTCTGCCTTGTTAAAAACAGTGAGTGACTGAACTGCTTAAACTCTGTTTCCCAAACGGACTCTGACTCCTTGGGACAGGGACGTGGAGCATCTCATATTCCCAGAGCCTAGCATGGAGCCTGACAGGAAGTGGTGGTTCACTCCGTTAGACCTAACAATGCCCAGCTGGCGTCCCCAGCTCAGAGGCTGAAAGGCAAACACCCTCCCACACCCTGTCTGGCTGTGTGTATGACTCGTCAGGTTCCTACAGAAAGAGGGTCATCCTGCAGAAGTGAGTCAGCAAGATGACTGGGCTATCCGAGGCTACCCGGTTTGGACCTCCAGCCTCCTCAGCCATATGCTCCTCTTCTCCATCATCTGCTCCATCTTTTTCTCTTTCGAGTTCCTTTCTCCTCCTCCTTCATCTCTTCTTTTTCTCCTTTCCAAGATCCACCTGCTCTGTGCTTCTGCCACCAACATAGGGGTGTTCCACAGGCCTCGTGTAGTCTGCAGTGGTCTCAGGCCTCTGCTGGAACCTCTCTTGCCCCACAAGTCAAGACATGTGACGCAAGAATTCCAAGGGGGTACTAACCTGTATGAAGACAGATGTCATAAGTAGCGACCCTTTAATCTGGAAAGAAAAGGCTAAAAAGAAATTGGTATGAAAGTATGATGGGATAGTAGTTATGTGTTGCTCTGAAATGAATTACTTCAAAAAGTAATGATTTAAAACAACAATATTTATTACCTCTCATTTGGGGCTGGGGGAGATTGGGAATTTGGACAAAGCACAATGGAACACTTTGTCCCTAATCCATGATGTCTGAGGCCTCAACTGGGAAACTCCAAAGATGGTGGCTGGAATCATCTGAAGGCTTGTTTCCTGTCTGCTCATGTGGCTGGAGGTTGATGCTGGCTGTTAGAGGAGAGCTTATCTGTGGCAATTGGCTGGAACACCTACATGTGGCTTCTCCAGATGGCCTGGGCTTCTTCACAACATGGTGGCTGGGTTGTCAGGGCAAGTATTGAGAGAAAAGACAGGGGTGGCGGGCAAGGCAAAAGTTGTATACTTTTAATGACCTAGCCCAGAAGTCACATGGCATCATTTCTGCCATACTCTATTAGTCAGAACGACCCAAGTCCCTGCCCAGATTCAAGGGAAGGGACATAGAATCTGTCCCTTGGTGGGTAGAGTGGCATGGTCTGAAAAGCATGGAGGTCCTTAAATATTGCTGTAACCACCTTTGGTAAATACAATCTGCCTATACTATTATATATGTCTGGTACAAATTTCCTCGGAAATGTGGAGCACTAATAAAAGCTAACTTTAAGTGAGCACCAACGAGATGTGTTAAGCACTTTACTGGTAGTAACTCCTTTAATTGTCCCAACAATCCATTGGGTTAGGTGTTATTTTTTATGTCAAATTTGCAGAGGGAAAAATAGAAGCCAAGGCCACAGAGCTGATGAGCAACAGAGCCAGCATTCGAATTCAGGGTGTAAAGGGAAAGCACCGTCACAGAAGTCAGAGCACCAGGGACAAGCTGAAATAGCTAAGGAGCCGCTGCATATCTTTCCATGCGGGTGTTTCAGACACGTTTTAGACACCTTACCTCAGATCCCTCATATCACTGGTCTCATTCCAACCGCCACCGGGATGATTAGCTCTACACAGACTCCAGCCAGCTTCACACAGAGGCTGCCTCACAACCTGTCACTCAAGCCTGCGCCCCCCACCTCCTGCCCTATGTCTTCCCTGTCGGTGCTTGGGCCCTTGCAAACATAACCTGGAATCGTGGAGAAGTTCAGGCTCACGGTCCAATCTTTGACCCATTGGAGGTGCGGGGGCGGTGGGGTGGAGGATGGATATAGGCATCCTCTTTTCTCTCTCCAGCTAGTCCCAGAGATGCATTTCATGTCACTTCTCGGGCATCCCAGTGGGATGGGGAGGCTAGTCGCCTGCAACGCATCCTCGCTTTGCCTCTTCTTCCGCCCAGCTTTTCATTCTCCCGTTCGTCACTTCCTCTCCCTAGATTCTCACTTCCTCACCAAAGTCCCCGCACAATTCTGCTTTACCAGGGAACTCAGACAGCAGTGACTTTAGGGAATGCAAACTTCTAAGAGGTGTTACAGACCAGAGTTTCATTCATTATGCTAGACTATTGGAAATGAACTTCATTTTGGAGGTCGTCTAAACCAGGGATGAAAGGGCCATCAGGTAAACAGTTGCTGGAGCTGGCAAGAGCTGGGAATGCATCTCTGTTCCCAAGCGTGTGCTCGGTGGCTTCGCCACAGAGGCTTGACGTCAGCCACAGTGGGAGAATTTATACCACAGAACTTGGCAAACGTGACCAGCCAGGGCTTTCTGTCCACAGAGAGCCAGTTGTTGATGTTCACAAGCACACCGTGCTGTCCATTCGCATGCAGCTCTAGCTGATTAGTGATGGCTGCCTGGAGTGGGGCATCAGGAAGGACGCCAAGGCTACTAACAACATCCGCTGGCCATCTCACCTCCAAACCGAGGCTCATGTCTTTACGACTGAGGTAATGGAGGTCCAGAGATTTGCTTAAGGTTCCCCAATAGTGGCAGAATCAGTCTAGAACCCAGGCTTTTCCCACTGTGTCACGTAAGTATATCTGTAGATAATACATCTGTCACCTGGCCCGGGGCACAGGCCTAACTACTTGGGAGTAAGAGCTTGAAACTCACCTGTCACCTTGAGTCAGAGACAGTCCTACAATAGAGAATCCTGTTCTTATCCATGGTGGTTCTTCTTCACCTTCTCTACCATCAGACGGGTAGAGGAACACTGGCTGCGGCCATGGTGGCCAGGTCATCTTGTCACCTGTCACTTACATGCCAAAAAAAAAAAAAAAGAAGAATGAAAAAAAAAATAGGAGGAGGACTGTTATTTCCTTTAAAAAGCAGCAGTAGCCACAGTCCGTCCCAGTTTTTGAACACTAAGCCTGAAATCTGTCTCCTGCTTCAGGGAGATTAGGAACATGAATCATTTACCTTTCCAAAGTACAGGGATAGAAAAAATCGCACCCACCAGATGAGCTCCCACAGCATATTAACTATTTTAAATGGCACCACAAACATCTACTGTATGTTCGATTAAGTCAGCCGTACCTGCGTTCCCTTCCTCAGTGTCCTGCAGCTGCCGAAAGCCCCTGGCAGCCGACCAAAGCCTCCTGTCTGGTTCTGGAGGTTGATGAGGTGCTGCTCTTCTCTCTGTTTAAAAGGCAGGTTGTACTTTGTTGTGGAAAGGAAGGTGGAGGGGCCGGATTTATGTTCCTCCTTCCTGGATAAGCCCAGCAGGGGTGAAGGGTCAAGGGTGCAAAGATAAGGACCCCGCACTTGCACAGTCCCAAGCATGACCAATCACCTCCTTAAATTATGTGTCGTAGGTGCCTCACCTGCCTCACCTTAGTCCCAGCCCTGCAGCCCAGCTAGAAGATGGATAGAACTTGCAGGTCCCCCAAGAAGCAGAGTTTCTGAAGCCAGGTCCAGTGTGGGGACAATGAGGATACTTGGCTGTGTCACAGAGGCCCTCGGAGGCATGAAACCTAGACTGGGATCCAGGTTCTCTTTGTCAGCTTTGTAACTTGGGGAAATTCATTCAAATTCTCCTGGCCCCAGTTCCTCATCTATAAAACAGGGGTGATAACTATAATGCTTTTCTTGTAGTGAACATTAAAAGAGTTATGGATATAGAAGCACTATGTGAATGTTGGCTATTACTATTCATTTTAAGTTAATATAAATAATGAATCACCCTATGTAATTGATAGGAAAAATTATTAAAGTGTGATTGTTCCCAGATTTCTTCTTCTCTACCAACCTATTAATCCCTGAATTTTCTCACTGCCGTTCTAAAAATGAAGTATTTTTCATGTTAAGAGAGAGCCCATACTAATTCCATAATAAGGAGATGGAAAAAGATGCTGGAGGGGAGAGAGAGAGAGAAAGAAACCACATAAGACTATTGGAGGTAGGGAGTTTACAAAATATTGCTCTCTAAGAGATGCAAATAGAGGATTTTAGTTACATTTTAATTATTTTTATTTTTTGGACAATAATGTAACACTGTTCTTAGCCTGGACCACATGGGTTTCCAAATATATACAGAAAATCAACATAATAATAGCAAGAGTGGTTGGTAAATTCTACCTCATAGCTCAGGATGTTCAAGGTCAAATCTATAAGATAAATTACCCAGAACTAAGTGACAGTCACTGTGAGTTTTACAGGATGAAATGATGGAGCCAGTGACTATGCATGGCTGAGGAGATATCTCCAGTCTCCACGTCCATCTGGGACCTTCCAATGTCCAGGAGAACTCTCAAGGTGACGTTTAAATGAAAACAGCTTACCCTTTTTGCATAATCAATTTTATGGCCATGATGGAAAATTTTGAAAGGGAAAAAATTCACTCACAGTCCTCCTGCCCTGTTTACATATTTGATCTGCTATTCAGCCCAAGATGATATTTTTAACCTGACACTATGAACAAAACTTGGAAGTGTTTTTTCACAGCTGGACTGAGGATCAATGTCTGAATGTCTTCAGACCAGAAAAGGATGTTTTAGAGATAAAGAAAAGAAATGGCCAAATGTTGCTCAGCCTCTGGTGAGATGCACTCCTAACCCAGTAGGACTTGTCATTGCCCTCCACATATCAAGTAAGGACATAGTCTAGACTCCAAAAAGGGAAAAAATTATTGCCCAAGACTCAATTTCGATTGCACTGTCTGAGCTGTCGGACATTAGAACATACTCTAAGTGTCAATAGTGCTGTTGACTAAGCATCTTTATTATTTTGGTAAATTCTTCAGTTCTTTGTCATCAATTTTATAAGCAGACCTCAAATTTCTCACAGCTGGGAGGTATTCAGATTAATATCGGATACTGGAATTTACATTCTTCCTCCAGACTAAGTTCTACCCAATGGGATATGAATGGGGGTGACGAGTGTAACTTCAAGATCCAGCCCTTAAAGGGGCTGACTCTCCTCTTCCCTTATTATTCCTCCTTGCTGAGTGGAATGTAGACATTAGAGGAATCAAAGTACTTGTTCAGGGAGACAAGTGAGAAGCCCCATTAAGGATGGCAGAGCAACAAGATAGAAAGAGCCTGGGTCGTTGATGGTCGTAGAGTCACCACGCCAAGCCCAGACTAACTCCTCGGACTTTTATGTGAGAAAACTAAATGACTATATTATTTAAGCTGTTACTATTGTGCCCTCCCCTGCTTTTTTTTAATAGCAGCTGAATTGACTGTTAGCTAATACAAATAACTTGCCTAAGATTATAGGGTAGTTAATGGTGGAGTTAGTATGAGTCTAGAACCTGAGCTCTTTCTAATAGATAGTACTGCACACCTTTACCACAGAAATTTTGGTCCTGAATACACGCCTTTTCTTCCTTTTCATATCTTCCTCCTTGCCTCATTCTAAGCACCTTGCTCATTTATCGAAAGACTATTTACCGAATGCCTGCAATGTACGAGGTGCTGTTTTAGGAGCTAGGGATACCATGGTGATTAAGACAGATAAGGTCTCATTCTTATGGAGCTTACATTTTGGTGAGAGGAGAAAGACTACAAACAAACAACTAAAAAAACATACAATATGCCAGGTGGTGTTAAGTGCTATGAAGATAAACCAGATGATATGCTAGCGAATGACTCAGTGCAAGCAGGGGCTACTTTAGCTAGCGGAATTATAGAAGCCTCCGTAAGAGGGTCATCTTCAGGCTGAGACCTGAATGATGGGAAGGCCATGTGATGATCTCAATTACCTTACTCGGCTTGAGTGAGGAGGGATCTCCTCGCCCTGTCATCAGAATGCCACTCGGAAGAGTGTGGGCCACCCTCTTCCATGTCTCTCCTCCCCTCCCCTGAGGAAAAGACCAAACTGCAGTACAGAGTGGCTGAGGAAGTGAGCAGGGAGTCAAGGGAGAAGAAGCCAGCAAGTCAAAACCTCAATATTACACTACTTCACATCCACTAATGTGGGTGTAATAAAAAGGACAGATAAGACCAAATGTTGGCAAACGAGTGGAGAAATTAGAACCCATACACTGCTGGTGAGAATGTAAAATGGTACAGCTCCTTTAGAAAACAATCTGACAATTTCACAAAATGTTAAGCACAGAGGTACTATACAACCTTGCAATTCCACTCGTAAGCATATACTCAAGAGAAAGGAAAACAAACGTAAGTGCACACGAAAACTCGTGCATGAATTTCATAGTACCATATTTATAATACTCCAAAAGTGGAAACGGCCCAAATGTCAATCAACTGATAAATTAATAAATATGGCATATCCATACAATATAATACTATTGGATAATGGAAAGAAATGAAGTACTGATACATGCTACGACACAGATGAACTTCGAAAAGATCATGCTAAGTAGAAGAAAGCAGTCACAAAGGACCTTATAGTATATGATTCTATTTATATGAAATGTCCAGAATAGGCAAATCTATAGAGACATAAAGCGGATTAGGGTTGCCTAAAGCTGGAGGGATGGAGGGATTGTTCAGAGGATGGATAAGGGGTCTGTGGGGTTCCTTTTTGGGGTAATGAAATGTTCTAAAGTTGATTGTGGGGATGGCTGCGCAACTACGTGAATAGTTCAAAAGACAAGACTGCCTGAGATGAAAAGCTCCTATGGGAATGAAGTAAGAGATGATGTGGGAAGAGAACAGATTGTGGAGGCTGAGCAGCTGAGAAGGTTATACTTTATTCTGCAGGTAGAAAGCCATTGGAATGCCAGGATGAAAGGAATGCTCGGGACAGATTAATCTGTGCATGCGCTATGCTGAGTGGTTAGGTTAAGGCTAGCTAAATTTGCCCAGGGGGAAGAGAGAGAACAAATAAAGTAATGAGCCTAGATGTTAACTGTTCCAGCCACATAGATTAAGTCACAAACAAACTGTCCTCAAATTGACTCTCGGAGAATCCTCAAAGAAGCCGTTAAGAGCAAGACACATTTATTTACACAAATGTGGAGAGAAGGGGGTGTTTTCATTAGACAAAATGATCCTTCCTTTCAGCCCATGACCATCATGGCCTCATGAGAGGTGAACGGCTTACAGTCTGCATCCTAAACCATACCTGTCACTCCCCAGGTTTCTGGCTGGCTCTTTGTAGGTCTTAGAAGAAATCTATGCTGCTGCCGTCAGAAACTGGCCCATGTGGACTGGTTATCTAAAAGTAAAGCCGATATTTCTATTTCTGCTTCCCTCCCTACCCCCACAAGGGCTTCAAACCCCATTTTTTATTAGCCGATCAGGTTCTTATAACTTTTCTGGAAAAAGAATGGAGCTAAAAGGTATTCCATTTCTCAGATGTTAAAACCTAGGTGTGATACTTAACATGACTCTTTGGCATGGCTGAGAATAAAACCCAGGTTTCCTGAGCCTATAACTATTATTGTTGTACTATAATGCCTTCTTCTCAGGCCATACGATTCAACTTCGCCCAAAGTTGTGGATACCCAGGTGCCAGGGGGTTTCCGTTTGGGCTTTTGCCTCCTTATCTATCCGCTCTGGGTTGGCTTTCCACACCTCCTCCCTATTTCTCATAAATAAAGCTTGTCCTCTTCCTCGAGCTCTTCTGGAGATTTAGAAGGCCACCATGAATAGTAATAAATTACTCAGTATACTCAATTTATATGGTTTCTTTTGTTTTTAAAAAGTTGAGATGCACCTGGGGCTATAAGTGTGACTTCTGGCATCAGACCAATCTGATAAGTTACCCTGTGCCTCAGTTTCCTCACTTACAAATTGGGCACCATAATGCTGCCTATGTCATAGGTTGTTTCAAGGATAGTGAGCATATGTATATACATATCAAGCAGTTAGCACAGCACTAGCTAAAGTAAGTGTTCAATAAATATTAGCTAAGAGAGAGGAAAGGGAACATAGAAGTAATCTTCCAATATTTAAATGGCTACAGAAGAAAGCGAGACAAACCTGTGTGCCAGGCAAAACGAGAAGATGGATTCTCCAAATAAAGAACATTATAACTACTGGAGATGGTTAGCAATGCAATCAGCGAACCAAAGGCTGAGCTCCCCATCCCTTGAGGTATTTAAGATGCGATCACAATGACCTCTTGATGCTCTAGCAGGGACTTCAGTGTGTGGAGGGAAATGGACCAGGTAACTTCCATGGGTCATTCTACCAGGAACTGTAAAGCACATATGAGAAACTTTAAGTAACCAAGAACCAAATGTTCTTTACAATTTTTATAACTGCAGCAGGCGATGATCAAATAAGGGCCGATTTCGCTTGAAAACAAACTCCCAAAGGTTTTTCCTCCCTCCTCCAGTTCAGAGAGTCCATTGAATTCCCAAACAGGGATGGGGAGAAACCCCAAACGAGGAAAGGTTCTCGTTGGAGCTTACAAAAGGCGAGAAGGGAGAAAACTGCCAAGCTCTCACAGACTTCACATTAGACATTCCAGCTGAGGTTGGGCCAGTGCCAGTCAGACTGTCAAGGAAGACAAAGCATGGGGAAGGCAGGCCTGGCAGGGGTTGCAGATGGATGAGGGGCCGGCCAGGGAGGCTGCCACTTCCTCCTTGGGTTTATCAACTGCTGTCAAGGAGCCCCCATCCATTGCCATTCTCCGTTGGAAGCAAGAATTGCGTCTGATCAGTGAGGTCTGGTGACTGAGGCAGAGCAATCTATCCCTTTTTGCCAGCGCCAAACCCTGAAAAATGGGGAAGCTGAACTAGCTTTTGACACTGGTTGTCACAACGGGCTGTATCGTCAGACAAAGAGGCTATTAGAAGGAAAAAGTAGAGACACGGCACCTACTAGGGTGACTTGATTGGAAATAATTTCGATTCTAATGCCTGTAGAGGATTTTTGTTTTCTTGCTCTAACTAGCCCCCTCTGTCATTGGGAAATGACACAGCACCTGCCTCCGTCTGGTCACATGACCAGTTCCTGGTTAGTCATAGAACTCCATCCTCCTGTGCCCAGTGATTAAGCCAAGAGGAGGGCACATGACTCAGGCAGGACCAATCAGAGCCTTCCATGAATACTGTGCTAATAGGAGCCCTATGAGAGAGGTGTTCTCTTCTCTGGAAGGTGGACCCAATAGGGCATCTGAGACTGGCAGTGCCAGGGTCCATCTTTCCCACCCCACGAAGAGAAGACTCTCCCAGAACAAAGTCGGGACTGAGATTTGGAAAGAGAATGACATCCTATCCATACTGTTTAAGCACTCAAATCCAGCTATGACTCCAAGCAGCTCAGCTCTTGGACTCCTAAATTACAGGAACAACAACAAAATAACAATTATATTTCTGTCACTTACAACCAAAACATTAATCTTGAGGGGACACAAATATTCGGACCCTAGCAGTCTTTTTCATAGTGTTATTGAAAGGGAATGTCAGGTCAGCCAAGGCTGAGGAAACTTTTGGTAAAAGGTAAATAATAAACACAGAAAGCGACTGAGTTTTCTTTCCCTGACATTCTTGCTAGTTACCCAGGATCAGAGTAACTGCAAATATCAGATTCTAGACCATGTTGGGTGCAAACTAGGTCTCTGGCATCATATAACTGTGCTAATTTTGAAGGCATGGGTTCTCCTCAATTCTTAAAATAAAAATCCCCCACACTGGTGTCAATCATGCAGCCAATTAAGAAGCCTCAAAGTGACAAACCATCAGATTGTCAAGGTAGATTAAAGACACAGAAGAAGTTTCTGATGGTTGTGATAATTAGATTGTCAGCTTACTGCCTGGCCTGATTCACTTGCCTGGGAAGGGGATGTGGAACAACACAGGATTATGCTAACAGGTAGCTTAGGGAGCAAACTTCCCTGTATCTCTCACCTGCGTGGCCCAGAACAGGAATTGGTATGCCAGAACCAGGAGACTGGTTAGCGGGGAGGCAGAAGGCGGAGGGATATTCTTGATATCTAAAAATGACCACGGTAGACTTTAACCAAGCAGCTCCATCTATTTGCAAAGCACAGGCACCTTCTATAACTCATCTGCCCCAAAGAGTTTTGTTTGAGATGGAGTTCATTTGCTCAGCAACTTCCTTCCTTCCTTTGGGGAGCCCCCACAGCCAGATCTGAACCTTTGAATGTATGTAGCAGATTTCTGATCTGATTCTTTCTACCCCGCACCTCTTCCCAGCCAGTTCACAGAAATCCCTAAGAACCTTAATTGCCTTATTCACCCCAGAATCCAAGAGAGACCCAACTGAAAGAGTCCTTGCAGCTTCCAGAGACTGAATAGCTATGAGGTCCCGAATTTGTATCGAATTAGGCTCCTCCCCCTTTCCTTACTGTTGCGGCAAAGCTCGCTCTGTAAAAATCCCATGTTAATGTACCTCACATGAGATCTGCAAGGGCAAAGAACGGGGGGAACTAAACACAGCTGGACATGCAGGAAGATGAAGACAGTGCCATTTATTTGTATCTTCTCAGTGAGATCTGTGGGTGATTGGAGGAACAATTTTAATATGCTACTTGCAACAGACGCTAGCTTCAGCCACCTTCTCAAGAGGGGAGCCAATTAGCTGCAAGACTTTTGTTCTCTTGTGTGAAGGGTACAGGCCTGGGGTGAAGGGTACAGGCCTGGGGCGGAGGGCAATTGCTTTGACCTATTGAGGAGGTCAGGGAGCAGAAGTAGGGGTGAACCGCAGCTCCCCTATCGCCTTATAACACTAAGCCTTCCCTCATATATAAGTTACCTATTTCTGCGTAACAAATAACCACAAACCTAGAGCCTTAAAATAACAGAAATGTATTTTCTTACAGTTCTAGAGGCCAGAAGTCCAAAATGGTTTTCTTTGACTGGAATCTGTGCTCTCTCTGCAGGCTCTAGGAAGAGACTCTTTCTATACCTTTTCTAACTTCCTCAGCTTCATTCCGTGGCTCATGGCCCCGGAATAGGTATAGAAAGAGTCTCTTCCTTTGAAGATGGACTTTGACATCTTCAAAGTCCGCAGGGTAGAATCTTCTTTCTCTGTTTTCTTCTGCTCCCACCACATGGCCTTCTTTTCTTTTGTCTGTAGTTAAATCTCCATCTCCCTCTTATGAGGACACTGGTGATTAAAAGGGGCCCGCCTGGATAATTTCCGGGGGTAATCACCTTATCTCAAAATTTCTAATTTAATGACATCTACAAAGACCCTTATTCCATGTTATATAATTTTTACAGCTTCCAGGAATTAGGACCTAACATTTTGGGGGTTCGTTCTTCAGCCCATGACACTTTCTAATACATATTGAAAAATTATGCCACACTAGGAGAAGCAAGCACTCTCGTAGAGAGCTCAGGATATTTTTTCCAGCATCGTTTATAACATCCTACATTTGTAAACTATCTGAATGTGTTACCCAGGATAAGCAACAGGGGCCGGTTAGATAAATTAAAGGACATTCGTCAGGTGAAATATTGCGTAATTATGAAAAAGAATGAAATGACTGAGATAGAGCTATGTGAGCTAGTAGAGAAGAGCCTTCAAGAGGAGGGAATAAAATAAGCTATATGACAGTACACAGAGTATTTTCCCACTTGTGAAAATAAAAGAGGAAAAGTGTGTGTGTGTGTGTGTGTGTATCTAGAATATTCCTGAAGGGGACAGAAGACAGGTTGTCCTTTCTTTGGAGAGTGACTGGGAGGTCAGAGGTATGGAATAGAAGTAGTTTTAAATTTTTTACTATGGACATTTATTACTTTCCCAATTGAAAAAAAAAAAACACAGTTAATAAAAAGAGCAAGAACATTGGTTTGAAAGAGCTGACAAATTCTAGCCTGTCCAAGGCACCCACACTTTTGGTCTCGTCCCCAACAACAAGGCCAAGGTTCTGCCTCTCTCTTCCCCACACATCCCACAGGCTCCCGCTGCCCATTCACATCTCCTGTCTCTCTCCAGGTGTCCTTTGTAGCTAAGTTAATTTCATCAGGTTACAAGTGGGGACATGAGGGGCAGTTGAGGTTGGGGGCAGGAGAAACATCAGTGATTTTCTCTGGCCACAAACCAAGGCTGGAGGTGAGGGCAGGAAAAGATTCTCAGCCTAGAATTTAACACTTCTGGGTTCAAACACTGGTTATGTGACCTTGAACAAGTTACCGAACCACTCTGAGCCTCAGTTTCCTCATCTGAAAAACAGGAATAATGCTATAAACTCAGGATTATAGATTTGTATTCTATTGAAATAAAAAATGAGAATATAGGAGATGTTGCTTTGGAAGCCCCACAGCACTCTCCAAGTAGACACTCTTCATGGAGATAGTCCTGGCCCCACGCACAGACTCACTGGTAGGTAGAAGGCGTAGGTCTGAGGAGTGTAGCCCCACAGAGTCGGTAGTGCAAGCATCTTGAGAGCTTGTGGCAGCTGTGTTACCCAGAAGAAGACACATGGCCTGTGCACCTGGGTTTCTAGTCCATAAAACAGGGAATTCATAAAACATAAAGTTAATAGAAAAGGCAATACAGAGTTTAATTAACCTTGCTGTACACTGAGAATCTATTTAAATTTAAAAAGAAAGAAAGAAAGAAAGTCTATTAGAAACCCATGGCCTCTCGCCTACTGAGCCTGAACCACCAGCTCTGCTCCAACTCAAAACCAGCCTTTCTCAGCTCACACACCGAAACCCAGTGCAAAACCGCGTACCCAGACTCAGGGGAAATAAATACAGAAGACAATCGTGAGGCACATAAACCAGCCTGGCCACTGGGCCAAGAGGCTGCGTAAGTGAAATGCAGATAAAGCCACAGCCGCACAAGGCAAACAAGCTCTGCCTTGGGCCTGTGGGTGGGCTTGGGTCCTCCAAGTGTAGGCCTGAGGTGCACAGCCCTTCACCCCAATACACTGTACCCATCTCAGACACGATGCCAAAGCAGGCAGAGATGTCTGCCCAGGTTCCAAAGGAACATCTCTTGGAAGTTCCCTGCATCCATCATTCATATTCAAAACAACAATCCAACAAAACCTTTAAAAAGATAATGCTGTTCATTTTCCTTAGACTAAATTCAAGATGAAGAATTCACCTCCCTGGAGTTGACATTCCAGTTGTTGTCCTGTGCCTGAGCCCTGGCCTTGACATTTGCCTAACTAGATAAGCTTGAGCAACTTATTAGACTCTCTCAGACTGATTTTTTTGCATCCACAAAATGGGTAACAATACCAAGTTTCTTTAGTTCTAAGACAGCACATTGCAAGATTTCTGAAATCATGCTGCATCTTCTGATTAAAGGCTATTTAATTTGCTACTGCTTCTTTTATTCCTAAAGACTCTCGTAACATCACGGATATTTTTTTTAACAGCTTTATTCACATCAGCAGCTTTATTCACATACCTTACAATCCACCAATTTAAACAGAACAGTTCAATGGTTTTTAATATATTCATAGAGTTAGGCAACCATCACCACAATCAATTTTATCACCCCGAAAGAACACCTATACTCTTTAGTTATCATCCCTCAGTCTTTCTGTCTCTACAGATTTGCCTGTTCTAAACATTTCATATAAACGGAGTCATACGATTGACCTTGTATAACTGGCTTTTTCACTTGGCTTAATGTTTTCAAGGTTCATCCATGTTGTAGCATTTTTAAGGACTTCTTTCCTTTTTGTTGCCCAATATTCCACTGTATGATGATACCGCCTTTTATTTCTCTACTCATCAGTTGATGGCTATTTCTACTTTTTGGCTTTTATATGAATAACACTGCTCTGAACATTTGTGTACAACTTTTTGTGTGGACACATGTTTTCATTTCTCTTGGGTGTATAAGTTGGAGTGGCATTTGGGGGTCATAGAGTAACTCTACATTTAGCTTTTTGAGAAACTGCCAGACTTTTCCATAGGGGCTGCACCATTTTGCTTTTCCACCAGCTGCATCAGGGTTCCAATGTCTCCACATCTTGCCAACACTTGTCGTTATCTGTCTTTTTTTTTTTTTATTTTTATCGTAGCCAGCCCAGTGCGTGTGAAGTGATATCTCGTGGTTTTGATTTGCATTTCCCTGATGGCTCAGGACAGTAAGCATCTTTGCTTATTGGCCATTTGTAGAACTTCCTTGAAGAAATGTCTATTCAATCCTTTGCCCATTTTAAAATTGGGTTATTTGTCTTATCGAGTTGTAGGATTTCTTTATATATTCAAGATACATGTCCTTTACCAGGTATATGGTTGCAAAATTTTTCTCTCATTCTGTGGGCTGTCTTTTCACTTTCTTGATGATGTTTTTCGATGCCAAAAAAAAAGTTTTTAATTTTGACGAAGTCCGATTTATGTCTTTTTCTGTTTGTTACTTATGCTTTTGGTATCATACCTAAGAAACCATTCTCTAACCCAAAGTCACAACAATTTATTCCTATGGGTTTTTTCCTAAGCATTTTATAGTTTTAGTGCTTACAGTTAAGATCCATTCGGGGTTAATTTTTTGTATATGGTGTGAGGTATAGATTCAAATTCATTCTTTTGCTTGTGGCTATCCAGTTGTCCCAGCACCATTTGTTGAAAACACTATTCTTTTCCCTTGATTTGTCTTGGTGCTCTTCTTGAAAAGCAACTGACCATATATGTGAGGGTTTATTTTAGATCCTCAATTCTATTCCATTGATCTATATATCTATATTCATGCCACTACCACACTGTCTTGATTGCTGTAGCTTTGTAGTAAGTTTTGAAATCAGGAAACGTGAGTCCTCCAGCTTTATTCTTTTTTTGTTCAAAATTGTTTTGACTATTCTAGGTTCCTTACCTTTCCATATGAGTTTTAGGATAAGCCTGTCAAAATTTGCAAAATAGGCTTCTAGGATTGTGATGGTGATGGTGTTCAATCTGTAGATCAGTTTAGGTACTATTGCCATAGTAACAATATTAAGTCTTCTCATCCATGAACCTAGAATATCTTTCCATTTACTTAGGTCTTCTTTAATTTCTTTCAATAGCTTTTTTGTTTGTTTGTTTAAGACTATAAATTTTGCCTTTCTTTTGTTAAATTTATTCTTAAATAAGTTTCTCAATTCTATTTCTTCAGATTCTAATTATTTTCAAATTGTTCATTGCCAGTGTATAGAAATAGAATTGATTGATTTTTGTATATTCATCTTGTACTTTTCAACTTTACTGAACTTATTTACTCTTTTTAATAGTTTTTTTAGTGGAGTCCTTAGAATTTTCTGTATACAAGATCATGTCATATACATCTTCTTCCTTTCCAGTCTGGATGCCTTTTATTGCTTTTTCTTACCTAAATTCCTCACGAGAACCTCCAGCACTCCAGCAATGCTGAGTAGTTGCGGTGAGAGTGGACGTCCTTCTCCCGTTCCTGATCTTGAGGAGAAAGCAATTAGTTTTTCACTGTTATGTATGATAGCGCTGTTTTTTTTTTTTTTTTTAATAGATGTTCTTTATCAGATTGAGGAAATTCTCTTCTATTCCTAGTTTCTTTGAGCATTTTTATTATGAAAGAGCATTGGATTTTGCTTGGGCGAAAGGTCTTTGAACCACTTTACTTTTAGCATCAAGTCCAAGCAAGGAACACCAAAGCTCTGCCTAGTTGCTGATTTTGAGACATCTGAGAGAAGATGAGGAACTCTTTCTCATTATACTTTTAATCCCAGCTGGTCCTCCACCTGACCCTATTTGAACTGGCCTCTGGAGGCTTAAATGAGGTTTAAGGGCTGATTCTTGCTTCTGTGGATGAGCAGGGCCTAAAAGATCAAGAGTTGAGTTTCATGACAATCAGATTAGATTCTTATTTGTCCTGTATAAGGGATGATGGGGTTAAAATGGGAAGTCTTTTCTTCCATCTTGACCAAGCCCTAATTTCTACTGATGGACATTTCAACCTGGGTATAAGGTATACTCTGAACTCAGCTGTTTTGTAAGTTTTTCACAGGTTTTTGTTTCGCTCGTGCCGTTGGGCGGTACTCTCTTCGAGAGCAGAGACCAAGCCTTGAATTTTCCTTTCACAGAACCAGGTAAAATATTTGTCACGTAGCACAGTCTTGGTATATACAGTTTGCTGTTAATCTCTGCCTTTTAGCAAAACTGTCAGATGTGAAAGTTGGCCTGTCTCCCACCACATTGCCTGGTGTTTGGAGGATGCTGAGCAGCAGAGAAGAGGATGACATCAGCACTTAGAACAGACAAGAAATGGGGACGCAGAGCCCCGAGGTCACCTGAGTGTCCGGTTTCAGCCGTCCTTGCGTGGCTGTGCAGCTTCCTATGCACAGCATCACAAGAGGGTTTACATGAGTGCACCGAATGTGGAGTCGGAAGAGGAAGCCGTGCCATGCCAGCATTCTTTCAAAACTTCACGAGTGAAATGAGGCTGATAAAAGAGACTTTGTCACTATCTAAAGTCACAATGCAGATCGTTCCAGACAGTATTGCCTGTCGCACCCTGATGCAGTTTGAAAAGAGATATTGACAAGCATGGCATGATGGCATCGTTAAGTGGCACTGCCACACGTGCCCCCAGGATATGACAAACGCCACCCTTGGCTCAGAGAAGCTGCACTGTTGGGAGTCTTCTCACCAGGGAAGATAACATGACAAGGTTTTGAGTTAAGGCATCCCATCCCTTTCTTCAAAGCTCCCCCTGAGAATTCTGATTTGGGCCTTCACTAACACAGATACCAGAAAACACTGCTCACTGAACAAAGAAAAGCAATAATAACTTTATTTCCAAAAGATAAATCCATGGCTATCACTTAGCAGAGTCCCAGGCACATGCTAAATGCCCACTACACCTTCACTCTTGCTCTATTATTATTATTATTATTATTATTATTATTATTATTATTATTAAGCTTTTGGGGATCCATCCATGAATCTAACTTCTCAAGCTGGGCAGTCCTTTGGGCTGGGTTTCTTCAGCAAAGATGAGCGGGGATTTCTTTTTGTCTGTTTTAGAGAAATAAGCAGGATGGCTGTGAGCCATTTTGCACGAACTGTGCCCCGTGCACACAGGTGAGAAGAGGTGCTCGGCAGAGTTAATGGGCGTGTATGTAGCTCAGGGACTGAGCGAGGCAGGTGCTAGTCAATATTCATTTCTGAAAAGACGGGGTGTCATAACGCATCAGGTGCTCTTCTAGGCACTGGGAATACAAATGTGCAGAGGCCAGCCTCTGCCTTCGAGATGCTCACCGACTAGCAGCTGAGAAGAAGGTGGGGTATAAACACCCTTTCAGGGTGCAGTGCTGTGGACTGCTCGGAGGAGGCTCCCGAACTGGGTGAGATTCCAGTGCACCTGAGAGATGAATAATTCATCAGGCAGGCAAGGAGAAAAACACTCTCAGAATCTGTTTCTTTGCAATTTGAGAATAAAAAGCACAGCTTTCTCATGGGAGGCAGGACACTCTAATGGCCAAGGGTGTCGACTCTGAACACACCTGGCACTGACTCTTGCTCTGCCACCAAGATATTTAAGCAAAGTTTTGTGTGTGTGTCTGCAAAAAAAAAAGGACAATGATAATAGAACCTACTTAAAAAAGAAGACACTTGTAAAGCATTGTGCACCCAGTAAATGGCAGATTGTTATTACCGTCACAGGGAGCTGGTGAGGATCGAATGGGACATGAGGTGTGACAGTGATGTCTGAAACTAAGTCTCTGAGATTATTATTGCAGGCAGAGGGACCATCTCATGTAAAGGCAGGGAAGCTAATGCAGCACTGACTGCTTCTTAAAGGGAGAGACCTTGAGAGTGGTTGGGATGACAGGTGCATGATGGGAAGGGTGTGATATTTGGATGGAATGATCACCAAAGGTCGATCAATCGAAGGCCAAAGGTCTTGCTTTAATCTATCAGTTATGTGATCAAACATATGAAACACAGAAAATCACAAGGGAAAAAATTACTGACCACAATTTTATTCGAGTTGAAATTTTTTTACACTTTTAAATAAAGAAGCATTTACGTAATTACAGATAACATAATATCAATACATAACATATATAAGAAATATAAAGAAAAATTTACAATAATAACACCCATATATCCCCATATCCAGATTTAACAAATGTCGATACTGTAGTATTTGCTTCGGACCTTCAGTTGGTTTATTTTAAGAAATAAGATATTACAGATACTACTAAAGCTCATTTATGTGTATTACTCTCCTGTATTTCTTCACACTTTTACTACTGCATAATTCCATGAACAAAATATAGCATTATTCTGAGTATCTTCAGACTTTTACATAAATGACACCATCCTGTATCATTTTACAACTTGCATGTTTCACTTGACATCGTTTTCAAGATGGCCCCACCTTGTTAGATGTGGATATAGTTGATTCACTTAACTGCTCTATAGTATTCCCTCTGAGGTTGACACTGTGGCCCAGCCACAATGCTTCTAGATGTCACCTTGGGAAACATTCAGGTATATACAGAAGGCAATAGGCCTGAAGAAGTTCACTGCAGAATAGTTTGTAACACGAAAAAGTGTGGACAACCTGTTCCTGTCATCTATCACTGTGTAACAACAAGCCTCCCAAACTTAGCGGCTTATGGCAGCAATGAGCTCTTATTCTGTTCATGAATCTTTGATTTGGGCAGTTTGGTGGGTCTCAGCTCATCTTCGCTCCATGTGGTTATCAGCTGGGCTGGCTGGAAAGCTGGAGGCTAAAATCGTCTGAAGACTCACTCACTTGCTCACACATCTAGGGACCTCAGCTGGGGCTGTCGGACAGAGTACCTACATGTGGCCTCTCCAAGTGGCAGATTGGCTTCCCCACAGCATGGTGGCCAAGTTCTAGGGACAATTGTCCCAAGGTGGACATGCATGGCATTTTTATGCCCCATCCTTGGAAGAGGTATACCATCACTCCTGCCACAATTAATTGGTCGACCCCGTTTCAAGAGGTGGACACACAGAGAAGTCAGGTTCAAAATGAGTGTCACAGATATATTTTAAGAGCATATGAGATGGGATGTATTGGGGTGTCCACTTTTGGAAAATACAATCTGCCACCCAACTAACTGCCCATGGTGTGGTGCACATAAATCCACACACACATAAATTTTATATTTATTTTTTTGCTGTTGCTTTAAAAGTTGTAAAGGGTAGGTATTTTTTCTCATGACAGCAACATATCTGCATGCAGAATAAAAAGAACAAAGTGTTTGGGAGGGTATAACAGGGACTTTGCTTTGGTCTCTGTGCAGGATGAAAAGACATTACTTCCAGGCACAGAGCAGATTCCTCCTCTCAGAAAGAACTCGCAGGAAAAGGCACAAAGGGGAATTCAGTTTTGAGGTTCTTCTGTTTTGTTTTTGTTTTTTCTCTTGAATGGTGTGAACATAATCTCCTTATTCTACAAACTGAAGACTTTGACAGAACATTTGCAAAAACTGTATTTCCTTGAAGGCACGTCTTTGTTCTCCCTGGCTCCAGAAAACCCTTTTGGGCGGTTCTGATGTCTACTGTAGCCGCACAGTGGGTGCAGGGCACCCCGCACCAAGGAAGCTTGGGTTTGACTCCTGACTCTGCTATTTGCTTTCTTTGTGACTCTAGGCAAAATATTTAACTTATCTTGGCCACCAGTTTCTTTGTATGGACGATGAGACTACTAATAACGCGTATAATGTTTTTGTAAACACTACTGTGTTAATTCACGGTTTCTGCTTAGATTTGACCAGTGCTTTAGAGCATCAGCTGTTATTAGCAGTCAAAGGGAGAGCAGATTCGGGAATTTGAAAGTAACTTGCACCAAGTCCAGATTTAATCATGATCACTACCCCTGAGAGTAACCCTCAGAGTCTCCCCGGCGGGCTGGGTAATTAACCTCAGGTTCTCAATGGAAACCTCTGTCTGGTTTCCTTCACGTGTGGGCGTTGAAATAGCCAAGATGGAAAGTCGTAGGAGGAAGGATGCGTCGTAAAACAAGTGGCAGGAGAACTCCTGCGGTCCCATTTTAACGACGAAGAACTGCCAGGGGAGCTTCTCCGGGGGCGTGGGGACTAAGGGAGTGGCGGGAAGACCCATCCTTCAAAAGATGTGAGTTCTCTTCCCAAATCCCCAAGTTTCCTTGAACGGGCTCAGTAAAAAGCTCCTCGCCTCCCCCACCCCCACCCCAAAACTGATGGTGGAAAAGCAAAAACATCTCCTTCTTATGGTGGTGGGCTGGGGAGAGGGACAGACCTGGGTTTTCCGACTGTTACTTATTAACAGGGCGGCCTTGGGCAAATTACTTTGTCTCTTTTGGCCTTAGATTCCTTAGCTAGACACTCTAGAACGCCCATAATGTTCCTTTCTGGGGCGAATTCAGCGCAATGGCTGATCTCAAATTTATTGAGGGTGAGCCTCAATAATAAGAGCTTAAAGTAGGGGTGGGGGAGGGGAGCCTTCCCACTGTAACGAGGGATGGATGCTCGAGATGTTGTTAAATCACCTTCCTCTTGCATCATTCCTGAGCGCTTGAAAAGGCCCAGTGTTAGCGCTAGGGGCTGGGGCGAAGCCCTCTGGAGTGATTCTCGGAATCACGAACCTTGGGACAAGGTGCCACCCTTGGACCCTAGTGGCCGTTGTTGCCCAGGTTAATGCCCGCGTTCCTGCAGCTGGCTACCCTTCACCTGTAACCAAGTCCGTGGGACACCCTCCTCGAGGGATGCTCGTTATTCCTCCTTCCCTTCCAGATCCAAGAGTAAAGCAGCACCTGGACCCGGGATGGGGCGATATGCTTGCCAGGGAGGGAGAAAGGCAAACGCGCGCTGGGGCCCAGCGAGACTCGAACCCGTGACCCCGCCCTACAGGAGCAGTGCGCTCTAATCACTAGACATGCAGCTGGCAGCTAGACGCCGGCCTGTATCACTAGGATCGACCTCCAGATGTCCTCCGTCGGGGGCGAGTGGGGATGAAGGGACAGTGCCTGCCAGAGTTGCCCTCTGCAGCGGCGCCCGCCGGCTCCACGAGAGCATGAAGCGGGCACGGTCCCTGCGCCCTCCACTCTGTACTCGGTGGCACAAACACCTCCACGAGGGTGGATATGCAAGAAAACGGGGGAAGAGGGGCTGGACGAGATGTCTTGCCTTCCTCCACCCGCGCTGGCCACCCTCCCAGTAAATCTCAGGCTGGGCTAGATTGCTCAGGACCCACGAGCCGGCAGAGCGGCGGCGCTTTGATGTCTTGCGGCCACACGGTGGCGCTGCCGCACCGCCCGCTGGCGGAGGTCGGGGAAGAGGGCGCCCTGGGCATCCCAGCGACCCACCGGCGCTCTTCCCTAACTCTTCCTGGGGCTAGTTCGGGAGGAGGGTGTGTGCATGGTCCGGAGGCAAGGTGAGGGTCATTTCACCACCTCCCCTCCCACGCACCATGCACATACCTTCTGGTCACCGACCCAGGGGCTGACTGAGCCCCTTAGAGGTCTCTTAGGCAAACGTGCCTTCCTTTATAGCAGAGAAACCAAGGCCCAAAGAATTGGGAATGTTGGATTTAGTCTCAGCTGCGAAGCTCCAAGCAAACCACTCTCTTTTTCTAAAAAGAAAGGGGGTACGAGTAAGGGGAAGGAAAGGATCCACAGGTCCCTGTCCTAGTATCAGTTGCAACAACCCAGGATGTTGAGGTTAAGCCGTTTTACATGTGAGAAAATGAGACTCAGTCTTGGCTAAAGCCTCACTGCTCAGAGGTGATGTTCAACCCCAAGATGATTTGCTACCGAGTCTGTGAACTTCCTGCCACAGACCCCTGCCTCCTACGACCGTGGCTTGCAAACACCTTTTTGTTTTTTTGACAGTGAACTACACCCATACACGTAACTATAACTGAAAACAGCACTTGTCTTTAGCATGGTGCACTGTTTTCTTTTGTTATTCTATACTACGTCTTTTCTACCTTTCTTTCAATACTGGGTCTGATCTGCTAAAATGATATCACTACTCATTCGTGGGTCCATAGTCGCAGTTTGAAAAACACTGTCATGGGTGCTGCTGGGCTTTTCCGGCTGCAAAAATCAATGGAAAGTGTCTATGTAAGAGGCCAAATAAAGATATAGGAAGATTGTGCTTCTCCATGAATCACCTGCAGGTGCTGATAAAGGATAGATTCTGACTCAGCAGGGCTAGGATGGGACCGGAGTCCTGCAGTTCTCACAAGCTCCCAGGTGGTGCTGATCACCCACCTTTGCTGTAACAAGGTCTCCTCCACAACCTCTCCATTAAGTATGTGACAATGAGACCAAATTCTGCTGTATAAATAAACATTTATTAATAAGTAGGTACAGAACCTGGATGCAGCCTATTCTTGTGAGGTCCCTACTCTCTGTCCTCTTAAGCCCTTCACAAGAACCTTGAGGACGGGTTCTGTGGCAGAGTGGCCAAAACCCAATCTCCCCTTCTTTCATGGTAATAGAATTGAAGGCGATGCTGCCGAGCCAGGGACCCCACTTCTTCTTCCTAGTCTTCTTCCACCCAGGGTGCATTTGTGATGAAGTCTGAGCCAATGGGATGTGAGTAGAAGGGATATGTGGAGGTCTCAACCTATCTCCTGGGAGATAGCCCAACTTATCCAACCTAAAACTCATACTCCAACTTAAGATTCAATACATGCACTTGAGTTTCCTTCTTTTCCCTTCCTACCAGTGGGAAAATGGAAATCCCATAACTCAGCTCAGACCCTGAAAGGCAGTGCCCTAGGGGATGACAGAGCACCAAGATAGAAGGAACCTGGATCCCTGAATCACTGCATGGAGCAGAGCGGGCCATCGACCTAGATAGCTCATCTAGAGATGGTTGTTTCAGAGAGTAATCAAATTCTTCAAGCCACTGTAATTTTTTGGTAGGAGGGAGGCTCTTTGTTACAGCAGTATGCCCTAATGAACTTGGGTTCATCTGAAATGAATGCAATAACATTCTTACGGAGGAACCGACTAACTTTTTCATCCAATGAGGTGGTAGAATGCTTTAATTGTGAGAGAGGGCGGGGAGATGGGGTTGGGGGTGAGGGATAAGACCAAAGTTCTAGACCTAAAGCATTAGATTTAGATTCACTTTGGATCTCCTGCCCTGTGGTTGGCCCCTCTATCTTTGACCCACATCAACACAGAGTCACTTTTGGTGAGGATTGGCGAGCAATGGGGGTGGGAACAGTTACCTTGATGTGTGGTGCTGCTCATGATTTAAAATTTAATTTTGGACATCCTTATCTGCAAAGATCCCTCAGCATTCTCACTTCAGGCTAGTCCTCGCTTCCGTGCCTCCTCCTCGCTGTCTTCTCTCGCCTGCTAGTTACCTGCTCTCTTCCGTGGGCTTCTCATACCTTAGGGTGTCGCTTTCTCTACCATACCACCCCTCCCGCGGCTCTCTGGCCACTTATCCAGAAAAAAAACGAAGTGCCCCCAATTAGTTAAAAATTTTCTATTATCCCGTTGCTCTAGTCCCTCGTTCTGCATGCCGGCCCAGGGCCTCTCTCTTCGCCTGTGCGGGGTGGTGGTGGTGGTGGTGTGGGGGCGGGGGAAAGGGGGCTTACTTAACACAAATAAACACACCAACCAAAATAAACCCTCCAAAAACGGTCTCTTCCTGTCTGGCCAGCTCACAAAATAACTTCTTTGTCTTTCCAACTACACACAAACCTGATCAAGGTCTTCCGTTGCTTAAATCTCTGCAGTAGCTCTTCGCTAGCCTGTGCTCATCTTCATCGCCATGGTTACCAGGCCATTGGTGACTGGGTCCTGCCCGCTCCATTTCGGCCTAACATCTTACTGCTTGCCCACAGCAGCTCCTGTGCCACTCCTGCCCAGCCACTTAGCATTTCCTAAATGCGCCCAGCTCCGCTATGTCGCCTTCACGCCTTTCTTCCTTTGTGCTTCTGGCTGCCTCTGCCTAGACTGCCTCTCCCTGAAATCCATCCCGTGGCTGGTGCCTCACCTCCTCTGGGAAGCCCTCCCTGACTTCTCAGACTTGGAGGTGAGGCTCCTTCTCTGTGGTAACCCCCACTGGATTGTCTGTCCTAGCACTTAAAACTCACCTCATGAATTTTAGCCTTACTTTGCCCTCTGCCCCACTAGATGGAACAACTCAAGGTGACATAGTTTTATGTCCAAAGACAGGCACGTTGGAGGCTTTCTGTGCTGTCTGCTAACTGCCTGGTGGACGTGGGGACCTGCCCCTCGCCCGGGGAGGCAAAATCTGACTAGAGCACAGCCTGCAGGGGGCTGGTGAAGCAGCCGCAGAGCTCTGGAGGAAGAGGGCGTCTTGGGCAGCAGGTCCAGGGTCGGTCGAGACAGTCGTTGGCTCTAAGCCCTTAGTTGTCCTCAACGTCCGTGGGCCAGACCCTGTGCTCCTCTGTCTCCTTCTCTGGGACAGATGTCTCCCCTGTCCCTCTCGCAATACCATCATCGCTGAGTGCTGACTACGCCCGTGTGTCCATGAAATGGGCTGGACAATGGGACGAGCTCTGGAGGGGAGTTTGTCCTGACCCTGAGCCTCAGTTTCCCAGGAGGCCCTTACATCGTAGGTGACCATGGGTGGGGCTCCCCCGCACAGAGGAAGCAGGGCATTCCAGGGGTTCCGAATGTCTATTTAGAGACATTACTCTCCTGGCCCCTCTTGCAAAGCCACCACCACCCTAAGAAGATTGTGTCCCCTATCAATGGAGGGACTGTATCGCCCAGGAGAGGATAGGCCAAATCATGGAAAGAGCACCCGTGGAATGAGGTTTCAAACCACACCGATGTATCTCTGTCTCCCGTGACACGCCCAGTATGAGTCAGCAGACAGGCTCAAATCATTATAGGTACCGATGGAGCAGCCGGCATCTCCAGCCAGTTCTTCAAAGAGCCCTGGAAGGTGGCCTGAGAGTGACTCACTCCACTTCTACTCACAGCTCACTGACCAGAACTAGTTGCACCCAGAACAGACCCACCCCACCACGTGAGGGCGGGAAGTGCAATCCCACCAGGAGATGGGGAACTGGGAAGGTTTAGCACACGGCACTGGTGGCTACATGAGGGATGAGGAAAGGAAAGTCAGCATAGAGGGCAAACAGGGGAAATGGGGGCTTTCAGAGAACTGGGCAAATCTGACTTCCCCTGAAGCACGGCAGGTCCAGTTTCCGGCTGCATGGCAACTGCAGGTGCGAGTCCAGGCTGAACGAACATGGAGGAGGGAGGATGCTCACTGGGCCTCCACAGGACATTTTCTCTTCCCCAAATGCCTTTCTTCTGGGCCTTCTGGAATCCAAGCCAACCCTGCCATCCCCTCAAAATCATCCCTGGTAAACACGGCCACCATTGGGCTCTCTACTCCTGCCCACATTTCACCTTGGCGTTTAATCATGTTTAACGTGACATTAAACTCTGCACTGTTTGGTGGCATTCTCCCACCATTTTGTTTTGATATAGCCTCTTCTTCCTGATGGCAAATTCCTTGAGTTCAGAATCGATGGCAATTCGTTTTTTCGTATACCTCTCCCCAGCACACGTGGCTAGGGGGAGGTAGGGGGAGGTATACAAAATGTACTCACAATGTACTCCGTCCTGGGAAGATGAAAATGGACACGCAGTCTATGGCCATGCCACCCTGAACAAGCCCGATCCTGTCTGATCTCAGAAGCTAAGCAGGGTCGGGCCTTGTTAGTACTTGGATGGGAGACCACCTAGGAAGACCAGGTGCTGTAGGTGTAAAAAAAAAAAAGAGAGATTGTAAGCTGACGAGGTGCTTGCAATCTGTGATGTCAGCCAAGGGTTGCCTCGCCTAAAAAGGACACACAAATGAATGTGAAGGGAGGATAAGGATGAGAAAGGTATGATCCCTTCCTCAGCCTATCGAGGTGCCCAATAACCACTTAAATTGAATCAGATCATCTTTCGACACACAAAGCAACATTGTCTATTTTTTAAATGACCATATTATCATTTCTGGGTGAATGTGTCCAGCATCCTATATCTCTGTGCCGGTCAACCTATAGGCCTCTAGTCACATGTTCCTAGTGGGCATTTGAATCGTGGCTCGTGAGACTGAGAACTGAACTGAGATATGCTGTAAGTGTAAAAAAAAAAAAGTCAGATTTCAAAGACTTTGTTTGAAGGGAAAAAATGTACAATATCCCGTTCATATTTTTTCTATTGCTTATATTTTGAGAGGATAGTATTTCAGATCTAGTGACTAAAGTGAAATTCATTATTAAAAATAATTTCCCTGGCTTTTTACTTTTTAAAAATGCGGCTACTGGAAAATTTGAGATGACTGATGTGGCTTGCAGTGCATGTCAGCTGAGCAGCTTGACTTAGGATTTGGGTACAGTTACCCACTTTCAAGTCGCCGTTTTCACCGCTGCACACTGCACGGTCTGATCAAACGCTGCTTTGGGAAAGTTCTCGCGAGGATGGCATCTGAAGTTCGAGGCGCTTCATTTCCGTTCCTCTTTATTCACCTTCCTGCTCTTCTCCCAAAGCTGTGACTACAAACCAAACGAAAAGCATCTTATTTATTCCACACACTGATCTCCAAATCCCAACTCAATAGCAACTGCTGCTCTGTATTTTACACACACGCACGCACGCACGCACACACGCACACACACACACCCCGACAGGGACCAATGTTCTCCCATGTGTAAAGCGACATGTCTGATTGCCGAATTAAGCAACGGAAATTAATTATTACAGTAATTACTCGGTCACTAAATATGTGAATGCCAGACCTGACATTGCCGTCCTGCGAGCCACCTTCTGCTTCCTGAATGCATTAGCGTCGACAGCGTATTTTTAAAACCCTTTCTTCTGCTGCACTGCGTGGGGGTGAGCCAGATGTGTTTGCTCGGGGTGACAGGGGGCTGTACACCGTATGCCACAGGGAACGAAAGACAGCCGGCTTCTCCAGGCCAGGAGAACATCAAATGCCTGCAAAGGAGAATCTTTAGTCTTCAGGGTGGTCCCTAGGGTGTAAGCGCATGCAACGTGAAAACACTAGCTGGACCACGGTACACACCACATGCTCAGGCCACCATCCCAAAGGAAGGGACCTGTCCCCTGGGAATTCTAAAGCTGCAGGAAGCCATGCCAAGGAGCCTGAGGGTGGTCCCACTGAATTCCTTCTAAACCATCTTTTTCGTTTTCTCTGTCTGCTGTACCCATGGCACACAAGCTGCTCAGGTGGTGTCACCTGCATTCTTTTCTGAGGCTGAGTCTATCCAGGGTTAGAAGAGATTTTTCTTCGTGAACACAACCGGGCCGAGACGAAAGATCCAAAGAAGCATGGCTTTCTCTAACAAGAAATTATGAGGTCCCACCTGCTTGTCACTCGTCTCTCCATAATTCCATGGGGCACGGCCTTCATTTAGGAGGCCTGTGATGGTTGGCAGAGTTGAAGCTGGTCCAGATGATGTTCAAAACATAGATTTACAGAACGAAAAACATTTCGGCCACTTTTATTAATTTATTTATTTATTTTACCTTGGAGTAGGGTTTGAGTCAATGACGCGGAGGTGTCCACATGAATTTTGGCACTTTTCCCCCCCATAAGTCATCCGGTAAAACCACCATTTTAGGACGTCTGGGGTCACCAAGTAATTCTCCCTGACACAATCCTATTGTTCCTGCTTTAAAACTGTCAGTTTAACTCAGAAAACTATTAAGCCACATGTCAGGGAATATTAGAGGCAGTGGCTTCACTAAAAGCCAGATGAGAAGCTCCAGGGTACTCGGACGTCTGTGAGGCTGGCAGAACTCATCTAGAGTTTTCATTTCTGTAGGTCAAGGCCAGAACTATTTCCATCTTCTCCAAAACCATGATGAGTCCACCAAGCAAATACACAAGCTCAGAAGTTACAGTGTTACCCCAAATGATTCCTGTTTTCCTTAAAAAGTGCCATTGTCTATTAATAAAGAAAATTAATGACAATAATAGAGGCTATCTGCAGCACTTTATTTTCAGGTACCATGTTAAGCATTTTAGAATATTATTTTATTTAATCTGTATAATAAATGTTCATTCAAAATATATTTATTGAATGACTATGGTCTTGACTGGTCCCTCCCTCTTGGAGCTCCCATGCCATTTATAACCATGCGGATATTCAAGGCGGACACAGCACATTCCTCCACCCCCCATCCACCTCTGACTGCAGGGATGGCTTGGCTGGATGGACAGCTCTGATTGGTTAAAGATGGAGGGAGGGGCCTCATCCCATGAGCAGTGCAGCCTGGAAGAGCAGGGGAGTTCACCTCAAAGGATGGGGATGGGAAGAGGCGGAGAGATGTCAGGGCTTCCACCCTTCAGAGAAACTCTTCGCACGTGATTCTTCCAAGACTCCCCAGTAGGGGAGAGCCCCACTTGCCTGGCGAGGCTTAATAAGGTCCCTGTGATGGGTGTTTTTTTCTCTTCTGTCTCCTCTCACTGCTATTTCCCTCCTGCTTCCTGGACCACCTCCCAAACGAACCACTTGTTCTCACATCCTTGTCTCAGGCTCTGCTTTGAGGGAACCCAAACTGGACTGTTAACCCCGATGTACAGATGCGGATACTGAGGCAAGTTTCCGTAAAGTCTCAGCCGAAAGTGACAGACCCAGGACTCGTGCCAGGTTTGTCAGACCCCAGGACCCATGGACTCAACATCCGTCTCCCATTCCCAACCACTGTGGCACTGCCCCAATCTGACTAGAATTTATACTGATGAAATGCTGACCCCAACTGGTCCTTTTCAAGGCAGCCCATTCCATCATTGGGCAGGTATAATGATCAAGAATTTTGATTTATATTCTGCCCATATCTACATCCACAAAGCATCATTCCTGTATTTATACCTCATCAGCGAACATAAACAGCTCAGTGTCTAGGGGCATGGCACTGGGCACAGCTCCTGGTCCCTTTGCTCACAGAGCTTCCTGCCTTTGACCAAGGAGCACTGTGCAGGGGGCGGTGCTTACAGGATGCTGTAGGAGCATGGAGTGAGCACCTCGCTCAGCCAAGTCGCCCTCTGCAGCATCCTAGGAAAGGATATCTCTAGTCTACACCACAGTCCTGCAGAGACTGGCTTTAGATACTACACTCCCTGAGACTTCTATTGTTCACGCATATCAGCCCACCTTTGGATGGACCTTGATGGAAGAATGGAGCCCACACCTTGATACAGCCCAAAGAAAACCAATGCAACATGCACTCCCATCATGGCACAAGAGACCCAGCCCTGGGCAGGAAGTGTGGAAACCATGGCTGAATCCTTGAACTTGTCCCCAGGTTTAGTCTTTGGCAGACCCCTTTGGGCTTTTCCTGCAGCTGAGTCATTCAAACCCCGCTCCCTAACTCCCCTTCCACCGAAAATTTGGCTGCACAGACCTAAGATGCCTGATTAGATCCTATGGAGCCAAAAACAATATTCTACTCCATTTTCCCTTGTGTTTCAAATGATACATGAGGAAATAATTTACATGGCCAATTTGTGGGTAGAAAGAAGTCTTTGGAGTCTGCTTTATAAAAAAATAGATTGTGAAACTGCTAGACTTGTTTGCTTTCTTAGATTTTAGAAGGTTCCCGGGCAGTTAGGTTGCTGCGGTAGGCTGGGTTGGCTCAAGAGCAGTCACAGAAGTGACTGGTTTTCAAAAAGCATCGCCTGCAACATAAATGAATGCTCAGAGTTTGATTTCCTTTCCTCTGATCTATCAAGTTCTCATTTGGAAAACATTTTTAAATAATATTTTGAAGAATGGAATTCTAGACACTCATCCCTGGAAGTCTTGGAAAGGTGAGGCTCAGATTTCTGGGAAATGAAGCTGCCATCTAGAACCACTACCCATCTATACATACAGTCCCTCCTCCTTCCCCATCTGCTGCCTTTCCTGATGATACCAAATCCACAGGCTTTATCTCCTCCACTATGATTGCCAAGGGGTAGAAATCGACTTCAATCTCAGAAAGCCTTATCCATCCATCCACCCATCCATCCATCTCTCTCTCCATTTATTAATTTATTCCATAAATATCAAGCACCTATTACATGCCAGGAGCTGTGTTAGAGGACGTGTAAGTAATTGAAACACTGCAACAAAACATAGTCAGACCTCTTCTCTCAGGCTTACAGTCTAGCCAGGAATTATGCAAATTATTTTACAAATAACTGCTTATGATTGCAATTGACATCACTAAGGACAGTATAAGGTGCTATATGAGCCTATAACAAGAAGGACCTAACTTAGCCTGGGTTCTTCTGAGAAGTGACATCCAAGCTGAAAGATGGAGAAGTAGGAAGTGGCTGTTAGCAAAGTAAGGAAGAAAAGGAAAGAAAGGGCAGGTGATTTAGGTGAGAAGGGTCTGTATATGGAAAGTGGCGTTAGTTCAAGAGGCCACATATATGTCAATATGGCTAAAGGGTAAGAGCAAAGGGGAGTGAGGTATGGGGAATGTGAGCTGGAGAGGGGGGCTGTGGCTCCGTAGTGCAGGATTGAGGGAAAAAATGGGAAGTCCCAAATGGGAGAACTCAGCACGTGATGATAGAGTCAGATTCGTGTTCAGAAAGATCATGCTACTGTTTGTTGTTTGCAGAATGGACTCCAGAGGAGAGGGGGACCCGAGCGGTAGGGAGCCAGATGCAGGGAGAGCTGTTGGGAGGCCCGTGCATTGTCCAGGGAGAGGTGACGGTGACCAAGACTGGAAGGGGAGCAGTGTGATGAAGAGAAATGGAAAGTTCAAGTACATTTCGGAAGGAGCGTACCAGAACCCCTTGGTGCTCTGTGGCAGCCTGTGGGGACCCTCTGGACACTGTGCCCAGCATCGGGGCTGAGCCAGACCCTCGGCATCTCTCCTTCCGAACCAGGGCTGCATGAGGGCCTGCAGAGCCGAAGGGAGATGGCTTGCTGCTTTACCTTCTGCCCACCCCTTCCTCTTCTGTTTCCTTTGAGGTTGTGGTGTGTCGGCAACAACACTGTTCTCTAATTGCCTCTTGTGGGTAGAGTGTACTTACATCAAGGAGAGTATAAACTTAGGATTTTTTTTTGTGCCCCCCTCTTTCTCCGCACATCATGGCACTTACCAGCCTACTGGGTACATAGTCAAAATGCAATTAGTACTCGGGAATTGAGCCAACTCTCTCTCATCTCAGGAAAGGTGAGAATCAGATGTACTCTGGCCTCCATCCTGTTTTATTGCACATCAGCCTGCAAGTCAGCCGAGAAGCTATACAAATTAAAGAAGAAGGTGGGAGCAGTAAGGTCTCTGCACCCTAGTAGAGGAAGTTGGGAGAAATCACAATGTCATTACAATCCCTAAATACAAGAAAGACCAAAAGCAGCATCCAAAGGTGAGATGGCTTAGCTTTCTCAATAATTTCTTATAATTAATATACTTATAATTCTTACAATAAACTCTTATCTTCTTGCCTTGTTGGCACATACACCACCGCTCCTATGTCCTGGGCACATGGCAGACATCACTAATCGATCATGACACTTTTCCTTAAAATGAACCTTCAGGAGCACACTCGACATGGTGCTTCAGGTCCTTCAGTTGCCTGAAGTTGGTACATAATATCAAACCTATTTGCCATCCCTGTTCTTGACTTTTATAAAAAAAATTTTTTTTTAATTAAGTTTTTGGGGGTAACATTGGTTAATACACATATAATTCTCAGGTGCACATTATAATTTGACTTCCGTATATTCTATTGGTGTTCTCGACTTTTTAATCAAAGGAATCAATCTGGGAAGATTCTTAAAGTGACTATTTGGTCAAGGCCCCAAGCATCTCGATAGGTAAGCCTCCTAGTTATCCTCGTAGGTAATTGTCAATTCATCTTTTTAAAGATTTCCATGGTTCCTAATGCCCACTTCATACTCTAGTGCCCATCCTGCCTTGGTTTGTCCCGAAAACAGATTCTTTTTCACACTTATCTAAATTCTCTCCTGCATGCTTTTCAGAGAAAGATCTACCTCGTGATGAGGATACAAGGAACTTGCTTGCTGCTCAGATCTCCTCAATCTTCCACAGCTTGTCTGTTGTTTGGGAATCATTGTCCTATTGTGTCTCTCTAAACAGAAGTAAATACGCATTTTAACAACAGTAGCAAGAAAAATGACCTTGGAGTTTCAGACTTTCTCAGTTTATAACAATTAGGCTTCTGTATCTATCAATCACAAGACAGGGTTATTCTATAGCTTCTCTATGAGATTAAAATATTTTGAATACTTGGTCCTCACTTCCGCTCAGTAATGGAGACACAAAGAGCCTCTTGCTTCATTGTAAGCAGAGGAGAGATTAGTGTCAGAAAAAAGCATGAGAGAAAAAACTGAAGAAGAACGATTTCCTCGGCCATGCACTGAATCAGGAATGTAATCACGTTCCCTTTTACTGACCTAGACCTCGTGGAATTAGACCTTCCTGCCCCATCACTCCCATAAAGGTCTACAATCCCACTTGCCTGGCCGGGCCTCCCCCAGACACAATTTGAATGGTGTTGGGCTCCTGTGTACACTAGGGGGTGCAAGCAGGCTTGTTATCCAGCTTGGCCCTAAAAAATTCTCCCCAGCGCAGAAGAGAAAAGATAGACTTGCTCTTCGAAGTATTGGGAGCGGAAGTGGGGTTTGGAAGGGGTTCTAGAAAGGAGAACAACATCCCCAGTAATTGCTCTAATTGGTTTTCTGGTTTTATTTTCAGAACAGACCTAGCTCCCGGGAACTGGGGTCGAGGGGAGGAGGGAGGCGGGTAGGGATGGTTATGTAAGGCGGGGGCCTGCGGCTCCGGTGAGTCAACACCTGGGACTCAGCATCCGCGGGCGGCCCTTTCAAGTCTGCTGGAGCCTTTCATCATTACGCCGAGGCCACCATTTGACTCATTCCCAGGCCGGGGAGGCAGAAGCTGATCATGTCCCTGGGTAGTGAGTGCCTCTTTTTGGCCTCAGTCCACGGAAAGAGGCTGAGAAGTCTCTTTCCAAACTTTACTGCTGGCGCTGGGAACACGGGGCAGTACGCTGCCCCCGGCTCGGTTCGCATAATGGTCTTCTGCTCCACTGGCCCGCTTTTAGCGCTTTTAGCGTGGAATGGAAGGAGGCCAGCTTCCAGGAGAGCAGGGCCCTCCTCTCCACCCTGCTTTCCAGAACCTTCAACAGAGGCCTTGTTCTCTGGAGCCGGAGACCTGCGGGTGGTCACCACAGTTTCTCAGCCCACCGAGGGGAAGTGAGTTGAGGAAATCAGAGCCGAGATTTTATTGCCAAATATTTCTTTCCCTGGGAGGACAACGCATTCAAACCGCCCAGTGGAGATTGGAGTTGGTCCAGCCATAAACCAACTTAATGAACACTAATAGAGAGCTGCAATTACTGTTGACTTTAAAATGCAAACAAGAACTTTAGACACTGATCCCTATCAGCCGGTTAGGCTGGGCACAGATGCTGCGCGCTGTTTTTGCCCGTTGCTTAGCAATGGAAAATGAACTGTTCCTGTCTCTTATCGCTGGAGGTAGAGGTAGCACAATGAGCTTTATTGGACTGAATAGGTATGAAATTAGTTTATTCGTTCTCACTTGGAGAAGGCAACTGGCAGCAAAGAGAGTCACTTGGATGATGGGTGGTTTAGAGGGTCACAGGTGGCCTTCCTTTCCTGTGATCTCGGTAAATCCTAACCGTTGTGTTTTTCTCTGCAGGTCAAGTTTGGACTTTTGCTGGGAGCATCCATCCAAAACTACCATCAGAGAAAATAGCTACAAATACAGACCCACAGACCAGAGTGGGAATTTAGGTGAGGCGAGTGAAGTCTAAGGTATAAAATTTAAGAGGGTAACAAAAAAATCAGTCATCAAGGTAAATATTTTAATACGACATTTAAAAAATCCCAATTAATGCACAAAGATCCATGGTGAATAAAATATCAAACATTTAAAGATAGGATCAGTACCACTGATTTTTTTTCCCCTTTGGCATCAGGTGCCAAGATGGCGTGGCTGGGCACTGCCACAGACTTAGTTCCTGCCTCACATACATTCGCAACACAGGAGATGTGAGGAGCTGCTTTTTCTCAAAGGAGTGTTTATGCTGTGGGGTGGAGGATCTTGCAGTCGGGCAGAGGGATTCCCTCACTGCCTGGGAGCAGGATCTTCCTTTAGTCCTTGAGCAGGCCTCTTCCAAGGCCGTGGGGAGGCATTTGGCCTTGGGGAGGGTGACCTACCTGTGCTTCCGGGGAAGTGACCCAGGAAGTACTTAAGATCCAGGGCTCTGCTGCAAGTTGCCTAACCATTCCTAAGACAACAGGGACAGGCTTAGAGCCAGTAGTTTATGATAAAATCATCTCCCCTTTGGTGTTTAGTATTAATAGAAACTTCTGTATATTGAGAACCTTTAGGTTGAATCACTCACATGGAATTGCCAATATTCAACTAGTTTTTTTAATTGAATACATACCAAGAGTGTTAAACTGAATGATGGACCCCCAAGATGTCCTAATCCCTAGTACCTGTGGATATTACCTTATATGGCAAAAGGGTCTTTGCAGATGTCATTAAGTTGAAGGTTCTGAGATAGAGAGATTACCCTGGATTATCAGGGTAGGCCCCATCATTGACAAAAATCCTTACGTAGAAGGAAGAGAATGTCACAGTGAAAATAGAAAGAAAGGGTTTCAAGGTGTTGTGCTACTGGCTTTAAAGATAGAGGAAAGGGCCGCAAGCCAAAGATTGTTGGCAGCCTCTGAAAGCCGGAAAAGGTGTGAAACAGGTTCTTCGTGGAGCCTCCAGAACAAACACAGCCCTAACGCCTTGACTTTAGCCAAGTGAAAGTGATTTCAGATTTCTGACCTCCAGAGTTAGAGGACACTAAGTTGGCGTTTTAAGCCACTAAGTTGGCGTTTTAAGCCACCAAGTTTGTGCCAATACGTTCCAGCAGCAATAGGAAGCTAATAAACCAGGCATTGTGTTAAGTACTTTATATGCATAAAGAAATATATAAAAATCCGCCCTCAGCCTTCTCAAGGGCTTGAGTGTTTAGGTCATGTTCTCTCTCATTTGCATCCTCAATTTCTTTCTCCTTAGTGAGCCTTTTCTGTTGACATATACACATATTCTGGTATCTGTCACCTTAAACAAAACAAAACAAAAACTCAACTATACCTATTTATGATTTTAAAATAAAATTGATGAACTATTAATAAAACTTAACACAGAAAAACCATAGTAAACATCACACTTAGAGGTTAAAGTTTTTTAGAAATCACTGTTCTTATTCAACACTGTATTGTAGGTACTAGCAAGTGTAATAAAACAAGAAAAAGGAATAAAAGATATGAGGTTTGAAATCAAAGAAACGAAACAGATATCAATTGAAAGCGATTCAATTATTTTCATAGAAAACTCAAAAATCTATAAATGATTAGATTTAATAAGTGAGTTTAATAAGAATGAGGAATAAAAGAGCAGTATTCAAGAGAATTGATTATCTATATATCAACAATAAAGTTAGAAAATATAATTAAAAATCAAAATTTCCAACTGTAACACCAGCAAATAGGCAGGTAGGGAGAGAGAGAGAGAGAGAGAGTGAGAGAGAGAGAGAAGAACCTAGCAGTAGATTTAACAAAAGATGTACAAGTCCTTCATGGAAAAAATATTAAAATTTTTTAAAAGGCATAAATAAAGGGTCTGTAGACTCAATGCGGTTCCAATCAACATCCCAATAGTCTTTTTCGTGAAATTTGTCAAGCTGTTTCTAAAATTTACATAGGGAAGCAAAGGACCAAGAGAAGCCAGCACACAAGTGGGGAGACTTGCCTTACCAGATGTCAGACTTACTTCAATGTTATAGTAATTATGACAATGTAGTGATTACAATAGATCAATAACTAGATCAGTGGAATAGAATAAAGAGACTAGAAACAGTCGGACCCATGATAAAGAAACATGATTTAAGCCAGCATTGACATCGCAGATCAAAGAAGATTAATAAATAAATTAATTATAACTAAAAAATTAATAGATTAATTATAAGGGGGAAAAGAAATATTATATACCATATAAAAAACAAATTTTGATTGATAGAAGATAAAAACATGAAAGATAAAACTTTAAAATTTTTAGAAAGTGCTGTACAGGAGGAGTCTTAAACTCAGATTCCACAAACCTCTGATGGGTCAGTGATAGAATCCAGTAGGTTCATGAAGATGAATGGGAAAAAAATTGGTGTTTATTTTCACCAACATCTAACTAAAACTTAGAGATTCGATTATGAACATAGATAACAGAAGGTAATAATCTTGCAGTATCTGTGACTTTGTCACTAAGAAGAATACAAATATTTTGATTCATATTATAGTTGCTGCAGGTATTTCAAAATATTATTTGTGCTCATCAGTACTTTGGAGTATTAGATTTTTCTGGTAAATCTTGTTATTTAATGCATTAAAAAGAAGCACATTTATTATATATTATAATTTTAAATATTTTGATACATCCCATGAGTTTTATTTTTTATACTTAAAAACATGCCAAAGGATCTATGGCATAAAAATGGTTAAAAATCCATGCTATATATAGATATATATTTTTCTACACTAAAGTATATATACAGATATATACTTTTCTGTATGATCTCAGAAGTATAAACCATAAAGGAAAAGAATGATAAATTTGACGAGATTAGAATTATAAACTTTTTCCATTGAATATTCTATAAAGAAACTAAAAGATATTCCACGAACTGGGAGAAGCTATCTGCCTCATCTATTTAACGAAGGATTATTACTCATATCTAAAATCTCCTACAAATCGATATATAAAAAACAAACAATTCAAATTTTTAATGGACAACAAAAGACATTTCACAGAAGAGAACACAATGGCCAATGGACATCTGAGAAGACAGTCAACCTCAGCAAACAGGAAAATGCTAATTGAAGACGAGGAGCTACCATTTAATACACACATTGACCCAAGTGATTATGAAAACTATCTTTCCATACCAAGGGTTTCAAAGACGTGGAGCCAAGGGCACTTTTACATGCCACCAGGGGGAATGTAATTGGTTCGGTGACTTTGGGAAAATGGTTTGGCATTATCTTTAAAGTGGAAGACGCACATGCCCCACAATCCAGTAATTCCATTCCTAAATAAATGTCCTGGAGGAACTCTGACTTGTGCACCAGGACTCGTATTCAACCCAAATTGCCAGCAGTGGGAGAATGTCCCCCGGTGTGATTCTGCTCTCCTGAGAGAAGGGAGGTACTGCAGACGCCTCCGCGACACGTAGGAATCTCATCGACCTGATGTTGCGTGAAGAAAGCAGATTTCAGAAGAAAGCATACGACGTGATTCCATTAACATGAAATTAGAAAAAGAAGCAAAAATAGGCAATATGTTATTCAGGTATACACAGAAATGTGTAAAATTATAAACGAAGACAAAAGAATCATAAATACAGCCTTAGGGGTATCGTGTCCTGAGCCCCACCCTCCCCCAAGAGAAGCAGGAGGTCTTTGATGTGTAAGAGGGGCCTACAAGGGGTGTCCACAGGTGGTAGGTTTACGAGATTATTTATCTTATTTATTTTAGTGAACTAGTTTCTTACTAAAAACAAAAATTACACCACCATAAACAAACAAAAACAGAAAACAGAACTTCCCCTTAGCATGAAAGAAGTTTGAATCCCTGTGCTATTCTTGGATAGGAAAAACCAAAATTATAAAGATGTCGACTGTTCCTTTGTTAATTTACATATTTAATGGATTCCCGTTACAACTCTTAAAAGCTGTCTCCTACTCTTTTTTTGGTTCCCAGAGGCTTTTTCCTGCGCTCCACGCAGAGTAGGTCCACACTGCTCCTCTCTCCACCTTTGCCTTCGCGGCACTTGCCCTGGGTTGTAATTTACTTGTTTAAATCTCCTCCCCACTAGACTGTTTCATACTGGAGGGCAGGAACTATGTGTATTTTGTTCAACCTGTGTATCCAGCTGGTATAATGAACAGCAAATTATGGCCATTAAATAAATATTTATTAAGTAAATGATTTACTTCATCCAATCCCACCCTCTCCCCAACACACACACATCTAAAAGAGGTGGGTTTTATTATCTCTGTTTGCAGATGAAGAAACCAGGGCCCAGGGAAGTT
>NW_006494609.1:13422927-13425027 GCF_000325575.1 Pteropus alecto
GCAGCAGTGGTTTTCCATCCCCATATTCCTTCAGAGAGGCCATTTCCGGGGGTTGCCACTTCTCAAACAAAATGAAAGTCCCCTCTGAGCTCTGCACCCCGCTCTGTTGGCCTGAGGTCAGAGGACAGATGGATGGACTCAGCAAGCAAGTGGTGGCAAATTCTCCCATGTCCTCTGTGGTAGCCTTTACCCCACTCAGATGCGCCCAGCACATTCTGAGTTTCAAGTGGACGTGAATTTTGGGAGGACACTATTCATTCCCCGCCCCCCCGGCCCCCCCCACCAGATACTAGGGTGGGAAAATAAGACCCCCAAGGTCATGGAGTGAGTGGAAGGACTGGGATTCCAGCCCAGGTCTGCTCTGCTGAGCCGAGCTCTCTATCGCCACCCCCACTGCCTCTCTGTCTCCATTTGTGGAATTGAATCAGTCTTATTACCTTCAAATTGCTGGGCACAAGCACCCTAACATCATTTCAGGGACCAGAGCCCTGGCAATCTCATTTCTGCGGGTCCAGGCCCTCCGGGGAGCAATGCTTCAACACGCTCTCCTGCAGATCCTGGGGTCTGGTCTAACGAAGGCCCCCTCGCTGGCTCGGATGGGAGTCTTCCCACGTCATACTCCACAGCCATATTCCCTAGTTAAACTTCCAGGGCCTGGTGTCCACCTTAAACCCCCAACTAAAAATAATTTTGCCAATGTTTAATAGGGAAGTTGGGAGGCTCACTTACAAAATACTGAAGACAAACACAAAAATCCATCAAAACAGCCGACCGATCCCATCCCACTTCTTTTATTGGGCCAATTCATTATTTCTTCACATTTACCTAAAAACCCAAGTTCCATTTTGTCTTCCTGATTGTTTTCATCAGCTTTGCCTATCCACGGGTACTTCTACTTTCCCCGAGATTTCTAACAATCCAGCAGAGCTCCCCTCTCTTCTTTTGGGCAACAATTCACCATCTAATGAGTGCCATCGAGGCTTAATACCACCAGGAAAAAAAATTCTCTCTTAGGTGAATGGTTTCCCTCTGTTTACCAGCTAAACTAAACTAGCGACTCGTTTGAATCCGTTTGCCGACCGGCAGCTCGCCCAGCAAGCCGTCTCTCCAGGCCTTTGCACTAGCTTTCCCTCTGCCCGGAACCCGCTTGCCTGTGGAATTTGTGGCTCATCCCCTCCTCTCCTTCGGCTCTCTACTCACATGTCACCTTCACAGAGTACCTCCCTGGGCTACCTCTGAAGGAAGCATCCCCCAATGCCCACCACCAGCCTCTATCCCCTCAGCCTCTCATTTAAATCACCTATGTCACTATATGTTGAGGTTTTTTGTGTTTTTTTTTTTGTCTGCTCCCCTCAACCAGAATGTCAGCTTCATGAAAGCAGGACTGTTTTGATGTGTTTTGTCCCCACTATATCTCCAGTGACTTAGAGTAGCAGCTGACACATAGCAAGTGCTCAGTAAATATTTGCACAAATAAATGATCTCTAAATTGTAATATAAACAATAGGATTCAATATTTAAATTTCTAGCTTTTTCTCTGTTCTTTCGAGGGAGGCAAAGAGTACACCTTTCATGGGTTTGTTTGTTTGTTTGTCCTCAAAGTTGGGGCTTTGGGAAGAGGGTCACTCAGCCTAGGAAGAAACTTTGGTCATCAACATTTATAGCAAAAGTTCTTAACTTGGGGGGAGCATGAACCCCATTCAGAGCCTAATACAAACAATGAAACTTCTCTTTAAAAAAAAAAAGTGCATGTTTGGAGTATTTTGCATACGACTGAGCGGGGTGGGCTGGGATCATGAGCATCCCCCCACCCTCTCCTGCTTGCCTCCCTGGTTCGAATGTGCCACTTCATAGCAAATATTTGTTGAATGCGTAAATAACGTATATTGTCAGTTCTCAACTGTATAATGTATTCGCTTCCTAAGGCTGTAACAAATTACCTTCGCTTTGGTGGCTTGAAAACAGAAATTTATTTTCTTACAATTCTGCAGGGTAGAAGTCTGAAGTCAGTGCCCGTGGACTGAAGTCAAGGTGTTGGCAGGATGTGCTCCCACTGGAGGTCCTAGGGGAGAATCCCTTCCCTGCCCCTTCTAGCTTCTG
>NW_006494609.1:13425084-13434305 GCF_000325575.1 Pteropus alecto
TTCTCTTCTATAGTAGTTGAACGTCCCTCTGCCTCCTTCTTATAAAAATACTTGTTACTGCATTTAGGTTTCATCCTGAAAAATGTGGGGTGAAAATCTCCCCATCTCAAGATCCTTAACTTAATCACTTCTGCAAAGATTATGACCTGATAGCCACTATTATTATCTATTAGGGGGCCATTTTTCAGCCTACTACACCAGATAAAGAGGAATGATGGAATAAGCGAAAACACACATGCACATACAGTTATTTGGGGATTTTCACTGTGTTTTGAATCTGGGTGTGCCTAAATTTCCAGGATTCATAATACTTAAAATAAGGAAGCCAGAGTGTGAAAGGCTGACTCCATCCCCACCCGCCCAGGCCACACTTCCTCCTCCACCCCACCCCCACGGAGACTTTGTGTAAAAGTCACTGGAGGAATTTCAGGTTGCCTGGGGACCCAATGTAAATAAGAGAGAACAGTCAGAGTTGTCTAAATCGCTCTGTAACCCGGTGTCCACCACCGAGTCAACAGGAAGGTGAGAACCAGTGGGCTTTAATGCACCGGTGCCCAATTCCATTTGGAGTTAACAGTAGGCAGAGTGTCCCCACCTTCCAGTGGCCCGAAGGCAGCACTGGGAATAATCCACTCGCAGCAAACTTTGCGGGTGTTTAAGAGGAGAGGCAGGACTTAAAGCCACAGTCTGAGGCCGTACCAGGAGTCCAACAGACTGATTCGGACTGGGTCACAAACCTCTTCCTCAAAGGACAGCTGGGAGCCCGTCGGGTGCTCTCCCACGCCGGTGTCATCCATCCGGAGGGCCCCACCCCCGTTCCCTTCATGGCAAGCGAATGGGGCCTCATATTTGTCTCAAGTTCGCCTGTTCTTTTTAATAAATGTATTATACCATTTTGTCACACAGGGTTTTGACGACTGTCATACATCCTTAATTTCTCTAAGCGATAAAGCAGGTAGCATTTTTTTTTCTCTTCTGGCGTACACACAACAGACTTTTGCGGAAGGCTCACTGGCTCTAGGTATGTGGCTGGCACCAAGATTCCACAAATGACAAACAGGCCGTGCCCTTAAGGATCTCACAGCCTGGAGCAGGAGGGGATGTGCACAGAGGCGGTGTACGGAATGTGACTTTTCTGGATGCCAGGGATTCTGGTTACAGCCTTAAAGCTGAAGGCAAGGCCATGAGTACCCCATATTGTAAAGAGAGCGGCCCCTACAGGAGTCACTGAAATATGACAGAGCCCAGCCTATAACCACCAGCTCCCGTCCTCCTTCTCCAGCCTAGATAAGAAGAAAGGACTAGAAATCTAAAAGAGAGACATGGGAGCAATGGGATGTGGTAGGCTAACGCTCCCCCAAAGATGTCCACGTCGTAATCCCCAGAACCTGTGCATATGTGACCTTACATGGCAAAAAGCACTTGGTCGCTGTGACTAAGGTGAAAGATCTTGATGTGAGATTATCCTGCATCATTCAGACGGACCCGATCTAATCGCACGAGTCCTTAAAATCAGAAACTTGCCTGGCTTTGTCAGAGAGAAAGTGTGACTGCAGAAGGATGGGCAGAAAGATGCAACAGTGCAGGCCGCAGAGACAGAAAAGGGGTCACGTTCACAGCCAGGATGAGAGTCACCTGTAGACACCGGAAAAGGCAGAGAGATGAAATTTCCCCTCAAGCCTCCAGAAAGAAAGCAGCCCTGCTGACACCCGGATTTTAGCCCCCGGGGAGACCCGTGCCAGACTCCGCCCGTTAGAACTATAGGAGAGTGAGTGTGTTGTTCTGCGCTACTATGTTTTTGTAAATTGTTATAGCAGCAATAATTCAAGGGATCTGTAGGAGAAAAGAGCACTTTGCATTTCTGGGAGAACCTCCATCCCCCGCCAAGTGGACACGAGGAGAGGCTTTGCAGGGGGCGCCGAACACTTAGTCCTTGGCCAGAGGTGGTTTGCTGAGCTGGGGAGACTCAAAGGTCTGTCTTCTGTCTCAGAGAGGTCACTGGCCGAGGCACAGAAAGATAGTTCTTTGGAGAATGTGATGTATCCCCAGGAGTTGGGTGACGTGAACGTGCAGTCAGGTGCCTCCCTATTGGCTGCAGGATGGTGAAGACAGGAGGCTGGAGGGAACTGCCCGCAGGGACAGAGGAAAGAGCCAAGGGAGCAGAGGAAGCAGGGCCCAGAGGCACCCATGGGAGGACCTTCCCAAGGGCTGCTACCTGGTCGAGCACCCTTACCCTGAATGTCCTGTGGGTGCAGCAGGGGAGACGAGCATAAGAACTGCAGGCAGTTGCCGCAGGTGAGAGAGAGGGCGTATCAACCACAGAGTTTGGAAAGTCCCCAAGACACTTACAGTGAGGGCTTTGAGGGAGGGCCTGGCATGCAGACCTCAAGAGCACCAGCCTTGTCCCTGGAGTTCCCTGTCCCCTTCCCTCCCCTGGGCGAACCAGCAGGAGGGAGGGAAGGAGTAGAAGAGCAGCCTGGAGGAAGAGCGAGCCGGGTCGTGGTCCGTGCCCATCGCACCCTCCAACCACTGGGAGGGGGCTCCGTGGAGCTGGACGTGAGGTTGGAGTTTTGATCTAGACTGGACTGGCATTTTCACTACCCACCAAATGGGCTGCAAATGATGGAAAAGCTACGGATTTGTGTGAGATACAATTAAGGGGCAGGGAAGGGAGAAACCACAGAGCATGTCAGAAGGCAGTGAGGGGAGAAAGTAAAGCTGTCTCCTCTTGTACCCCATTGAGCTCATCCTGTTAGGTAACCTGGTTTTGCTGCAACCTAACATAGTAAGCCTCGTAACAGATGTATCTTGACTTCTGCAGGAGACCAAACAGGGAGTTCTATAGACTTCTCTGCTCTTGGTATATTAGAAATTTAAAAAAAAAAAAAAAAAAAGGAAGGAATAAAAAATGCCAAAAAAGTTATAAAATTTGCGGGATGCTTCAAATATTTACATTTGACAAATTAATGGTTTTAACAAACAATACAATGCGATATGATTATGTCAGTCATTACATACTCACAGTTTGTTCTTTTAAAATAACCATGAATTTACAGTGCACAACACCCAATGTGGCTGGGTAATAAGACACATTTAAAGGCAAATGATGAATCTTCTTTTTCAGTGCAGTCATTGTATTATCCTGTGTGTGTGTGCGCACATTCATCAACAGTCCAAATTTAAGACCATTTCTGAATGTGTGACCCAGGTTAAATAACCTTCTTCCCCCCAACCCCCGACCCCTCCATGATTGGCCCTAAGAGAGATAGGAGAGTTAAGGCAAAGGTACCCCAATGAGTGACATGTAAACTAGGTCTTGAGAGATCAGGATGACTTCTCCAGGTGAGGAAGGGCATTCTGAGACAAAGGATCAGCCCTGTAAAGACACGACAGCTTGAAAGAGCCCTGCGTGTTTGAAAAGGAGTTGGCACATTGACAGTGCTGTAGAGAGCTGCAGGAGGCGAGAACAAAGCAATGAAGACGTAAATGGCTCTTGCCTAACGCTGGGGACATGGACTTGATCCTGGGACCACAGGAAGCCAGGGGAGGCTTGAAAGCAGGGAAGGAGTAGGATCAGATCGGTTTTAGAAGGTTACTCTTAAGAGTGGGTGGGAGGATGATGGAGGAGAGGTGAGGTTGGTGGCCCGGAGAGGAGCAGCCAGATAAGAATGAGATTTCTGAGGTAGAGTCAATCAGGGCATAATGGACAGACTCTGTTTAGGAACAAGGGAACAACAGATGTGACCGTGAGCTTCCGTTTAGGAACTTGAGAAACACTACTGACCGAACCTGGACTAAGAATCAAGATGGGATGGATGATGAACGCGATCGTGATGTTTAAGATGTTTATACTCAGTGTGCGTTACCTGCACAGAAAAACCACCAACAAGGTCCCTAGTGCTTTCTCATGTCTTGAAATTCTACAGCCTCAAGAGCTCACGCAAAGTCACTCATTTTCTTCTCAATTTAGTCCTGGTGAGGGGTCAGTGTGGATTGGAGATGAGGAGGAGGGAAGAAAGAGAAACAGCCTGGGGCTGCTTTTCTCATAAAGCATCTAGAAGAAAACCAAGTTTTTATTTTCAAAGACCATTCAGTTGAATATAGAAGAAAGAAGTTGTTCTGGGGATCGAATGTACTTCATGGTGGCTATATCAATACCATATTGCATACTTGAAAGCTGCTAGGAGAGTAGGTCTTAAAGTTCTAATCACAAGGGAGAAAAATCATAGCTATGTGAGGTCATGGATATTGACTAAACTTATTGTGGTAATCATTTTACAATATATACCTACATCAAATCATTATCTCATATACTTAAAACCAAATCAATGTTATATGTGAATTATATCTATAAAAAAATTTGTGCGTGTATATTTACTGGCTATGTGTGTATGTGTATGTGTATTTCTTCTAAAATGATTATAGTCTAAGTTCTTTAAAAATAATAATAGTCTTGGCACCAGGCTCAAGCTACCTCTCCTGACCACTGTGAATCAGGAGAAGGTGGTGAACAGGAAAGTAGAGACGCTTCAATCCATCCTATTATTACCTGCATATTATACGAATCTGTAGATAACCTGAACGGGACAATAATATGTTAAGAATGGTTATGTAGGTGGTAGAACTTCTGGTAATTTTAAATTTGTCCTTAATATTTTATATACAACTAGGGTTTTCTAACGAACACCTTTTTCTTTGAAGGGGGGAGGCAAGGGGAAGCGGAAGGCAGCAAGGCTAGGGAACAGCAGGCCCAGTCTTTCAGTGGGAATCCTAGTGGGCAATTTAGCAATACCAGAAGCTGCAAGATAAAACTTCCATTTAAACTAACAATTTTACTTCCAAGAATGCATCCTAAAGAAATACTTTCCATCCTCATACAACACAATAATCACATACCTGACTTTACAAAAATTGCTTTATTAAAAAAGTTGTTTTAACAATTTAAAATAAAAAGGAGGTGGGGAGGTACAAATTCACATTCACAGTAAAAAGTTATTTTTTTCTGCAGAAATTTTGGTAATAAAATATATTTTAACTCTATAGTATGTTCATTTTTATTATTGCAAAAGGAAGCAGTCGATCTGAACTGACAAAAAAAAAAATCTGAAATCACTAAGCAAATTTGAACAGAACACAGGCGACCAAAATAATTCCCTTTCAAGACCACTTTTGCTCAAACCCGACTGCACATTAGAATCATCAGGGAGCTTTGTAACAATACTGATATTTGAGCCCTGCCCCCAGACGTTCTGATTTAGCTGACCTGGAGCAAGGCTGGACAGTAGTATTTTTAAAAAAACATCCCCAGATGAATCGAATGTGTAGCCAGAGTTGAGAACCACCAGATCATCGAAATAAAGTGCCACACAGAACATAATTCATAACTGTCTTTAAAAAAGGCAATGTCAACTGAGCAATCGGCACTCAGAGTTACTATGTTTTTCTGCTGCCAGCTTATCAGGTTCTCTCAATTTTTATTGAAATATACTATCCATGCAGAAATCTGTGTATATTGTAAGTGTATATCTCAATACATTTTCACCAACTGGATATAGCTGTGTCACTGGCACTAAAATCAAGAAACAGAACATTATCAGCACTCCAGAAGCTCCCTTGTTCATTCCAGATTGTTCCATAGTTTTTTTCCCTTACATATTTGGTGCTACCTTTCACTAGGTATTTGAGTTGTAATCAATAGAGATCCCTATAATGCAAATGATTTACCTCAGTTCATCTATCATATTCTATCTAATTTGAATTATGAAAATTTGTTAAGAGAAAATAATTATGAACATGTATTTAGCCGCAAAAAATTTATTGTTCAGACCGTTTATAATAGAAAGGACTTCGGGGAAAATACAACTAAATATGGCACCACAGGACTCAATTAAACAAATCAGCTACCACCCATATGAGCCTATCTGGTCATATGCTATAGCATAGAGAGAACAGAATAAAGAGAAGCCTTCTGCAAAAAAAGAGAGATTATTTTTCCTAGCAGAATCCTAGAATAGCAGTGTTATGGGCTAAACTGTGTCTCCCCAAAATTCATATGAAGTCCTAACCCCCAGTACCTCAGAATGTGACATTATTTGGAAATAAGGCCTTTGAAGAGGTGATTAAGTTAAAATGAGGCTGTTAAGATGGACCCTAATCCAATATGGCTGGTGTCCTTATATGAAGAATGATCAAGTGAAGACGCAGGGAGATAACCTGTGACGAGAATAGACAAGCAGTGCCCCAGTCATCCGTGGACACCACAGTGGACAGGAGACCTCACATTCACAACACAAACCCCTTACAGAGGCCCCTCCCTTCCCCCACAGAAGGGAGAATCAGTTTCTCTACTTGGCACCTGCATTTATGTCTAGATGGACAGGGATTCTCATGTGAGCTGAGGAATCCACTGCAACCAAAGCAATACGGAAGAGCAGACGGCCAGGAATCACCAAAACTTTTAGAAAAACAGAATGAAAGAAGCACCAACTCACCTCCAGAAAAATTTACATCTGAAGAAATAGAATTCATAAAATGGGGAAGTAAGGAAAAAACGAAACCCCTTATAATAAATATAATTAGTATCATATCTGGATGATAGATGATAGATGATAGATAGATAGATAGATAGATAGATAGACAGACAGACAGACAGATAGATAAACAAAACTTCTATGAAAAGTAGTTCTTAGAAACTAAATGAGTTCTTGGAAACTAAAATTGCGATTAACAAAAATTAAAGCCCAATAGAAGATACAATTTCCACCCCTCAGCTTCCCTAAATGAAGTTTGACAATATCTAGGGTTGATGAAGATGTGGAGAGCCACAAATTCTTAAATGCTGTTGGTAGAATTATAGAACAAGTACAAGCATCTTTAAAGAACAACTTAACAGTTTTCTAATAAATTGAAGATGTGCGTATCATTTGACTCATCACTTCTTTCTCCAGATATAAACCTTAAAGAAATTCTCACACATGCACAAGCAGACAAGCACATTGTGTTCTCTGCAGTGCTGTTTCTCATGGCAAAAGCAAACAACCTAGAAATAACTTAGATATCCATCATTAGTGGAATAAATAAATACATTGCATGTATTCCTATAATGGTCTATTATACAGTGGTTAAAATGAATGAACTAAATATACAACGACCTACATAAATTTCTCAAAAGTATTGTTGAGTGAAGAAAATTAGCTTCAGAAAGGTAAATCCAGTGTGATACTATTCATCTTAAACCGCTAAAATACTGGAAAAGAATGAGAGACAGTGAAATATACACATAATCACATAATGTTTATCATAGTAATTGTTCTGGGGAAGATGGAGATAAGAAGTAGAGAGAGGACTAAATTTAGTAGGGAGAGGAATAAACTGCAATTTACCCATAATATTGTATTTATTTTATTAGATAGGAACCAGAGCAAATATGACAAAATATTAATGTTTTTATTTCTGAGTGACGAGTACATGGGTGTTTGTTACATTATCTCCTGCAATTTTCTATGGTTTATAACTTTTCCAAATTAAAAAAAAATGGATAGATTGATGAATTAAATGCATACAACTGAAGAGCACAAAAAACTGAACTACTGAGGCAAGCAATTGACATAGAATATAGAGCAAAATTCCAAGTGAAGACAAAATCAGAACCAGGAGTTCCAACCTCTGTCTCAAAGAATATCCCAAAGGAGAATGGATAGAGAAAATAATCAAATAAATTGTACAAGGCAAACTAGAGTCTCAAGTCTTCATACGAAAAGAGCCTACAGAATAATGAAAAGGAAGATGGGAAGATTTGGCACTAGACATATTGGTAGAATTTCCAGGAATAAAGAAAAAAATTACAGAGAAGGAGAAAAATCCCAATAGTTTAACTTCAAAAGAAGAAGAAACAAATGGACATCAGACTTCTCAAGTGAAACAAGTATAAAATTCTATAAGACATAGTGTTGTAAAGTTCTGCAAGAAAGAAATAATTTTGAATCTAGAATTCTATACTCAGGCAAAAAATTATTTAAGCACAAAATAGAAACTAATTTTAGATGGACAAGGACTCAGTTTCTCTCCAAGAACCCTTTCTAAAAAATCCTCTAGAGGATATGCTCCAATAATAGGAAAAATGTATCCAAGAAAGAGAATGATAGGTGTTCAAAGAAACTAGTAAAGCCCAAATGACCACCAAAAATATGGCTATGAAGTTTAACGAATTGTTAAGAAAAAATTCCATTTGTCAATTTCAAAAGATTTTCACAAAACTTAGGAAGGGGCGGGGTGCATGGAATGGGAAGAAAGACAAGATAGCATCAAGTTTTAGTCTTAATGGGGATAGGTAATAGATACTGATGAATTCTCAGCATTGATGGAAATACATACATTCGAAAATGCTGAGTAAAGTAAAAAATAAATGCTGGAAGAAAGAATAAAACCGGAATGTATACTTAGCAAACTACTAATGGATACAAAGGAGAAAAAAAAAAATAGTCTATTATAGTTGGACCCCTTCTACCTTCTATCTGCAAAGTGAAAGCAAATTTTCAAATCCAGAGTGATTCTACAAAGGTAACTCCAGCTTGATTTTAACCACTTGACAGCTGTCTCTGTAGTAACCATGAAAGAAGAAACCCTTAAGCCAGTGGTTCTTGGGGTTTGTGAAAATAGAGATGGCTGGGTCCCACCCTCAGAGGCTTTGACTCAGGGCCTCTGGAGTGGGGTCTGAGAATTTGCATTTCTCAACATGTTCCTCAGTGGTGCCAATGCTATGGTCCAGAGACCATGCTTTGAGAACTAATCCCCATAATGAATGAAACGGCTGCCATCACACATCCTGATTGTCGGGGTTTGCTGATTTTCCTTTGTAGAGGAAGTTATCAAGCGGCACGGTGCTGGGACACAGTAATGGGAGGGCCTCTTCCACCTACTTCTGATTACCACAAAGAGGTAATTTTTGATTCAGAAGGATGTCTTTCAAGGAATTAAATAAAAGGAAAAGGAGGGCAGTTGCAGAAGCAAGATCATAAAATACTGGTTGAAGATACCTGGGCATAGCCTTCTGTTACTCCACTGGGGCATAAAACAAACATCCTCTGACATTCTTATGCATATTTCATAAAACATTAAAAATTTTTCTGGGGTTGCCAAGTATATTAGACAAAATTCTTCATTTCGATTTTTAAAATTCTCAATTTAAACAGATTTAAGAAAATAGGAAGGAAGGAAGGAAG
>NW_006494609.1:13434396-13454643 GCF_000325575.1 Pteropus alecto
GAAGGAAGGAAGGAAGGAAGGAAGGAAGGAAGGAAGGAAGGAAGGAAGGAAGGAAGGAAAGTTATTGGTTCCAGTAACTTAACTCCCAAGGCCAACTAGCTTCAGGCATTACTGGATCCAAGTGTTCAAATAATACTATCAGAGCTATCTCTCTCTCTGTCTCTTTGCTGTTTTCCTCTGTGACGGCTTCACTCTTAGTAGATATTTACCATTCAATAGCCCCATGAGCTGGAAAATCATAATTGTCTTTATATCCAGGAATCCTAGTAGGAAGAGAATAACTCCCACATCACCAGGTTTGACTCCCATTGGACTGTCTAGAATCAGGTGCTCATCATCATTGAATCAATCAGTGTCTAGGAGAAGGACTGCTCTGAATGGCTAGGCCAGCTCAAGGGGGTGTGGCCAGCCCCACCAAATCAGAATTACGGAGCGTGGGAGAGGAATGGCTCAACAAAGTAACATCATTACACAAAGATGCTGCGAGGAACCTGAGCAGGCAAAAGCGATATGTGAACCAGGGCTGTTTTTATCTCATCAGATTAACACATTAAATACAATACAATACAATAAATAAAATAAAATTACTATGTAATTTCAGGATCATTTCCTAAAGGAAAACCCATTTTAACCAGGAAACAAAACAAAAACAGAAAGGAAAGTTGTCTCTTTCATTGAAATAAAGGTGGCTCGTGAAAAACTCAATGTATTTTCCAGTTTCTATAAAGACTTCGCTTAGGTAGAAAATACACTTACTTTCCATGCCCCTGACTCCCACCCACTAATAGACACTATGCCTAGAGGCCACGGAAATGTTTTAACTTCTTTTAAAATCAGAATAAAAATAATGATCATTATTGTGAATATATAATAATGAATCCAGGCTAAATATGATATATTCAATCATACTATATAATTTTTTATGGAGGAAAAGGTCCCCGAAGACATGTGTGCCATGAGCCCAAGAAAGTTATAATGTGGTCCTACTCCAGTCTCTCTCTCAAAGCCCTTTTCTAAATTTCTGAAGGCGAGTGTCATGTTGGGATCTCCAGAAAATTCAGCTCTTCACCTGCTTTAGCAAACCAACGTGTTACCCTGGCCAAGGAAAGAAACCCTTAAGCCAGTGAGAATAACCACGTCATCAAAGGGCTTACTGAGGGCATTGGGGCTGCTACAGGGAGGCGATGCAGATGAGAAAGATGCTTGGTTATGTGCTGGGAGGGAATTACCTCTCCCACACACATGACTTTACTCACTGCATTCATTTCTCCCACTAATATCCAAATCTCACGCGCTGATAGTTACCTCTATGCCAGGTACAGTGCTAAGAGCTTGGCTATGCCTCTGGAATTGGATCATCCTGACACCCAATGACCAGCCGAGGCACCGAGAGGTGCGCGAACTCCAATGGTCACATAAGAAAGAAAGGAAACGTGAACCTAAACTTGAACCCAGACTACTTACTCCAAAGCCATGATCTTAAATGCTACACCACAGTGCTTCTAGCTTCCTTAAAGTCCTAGTTTCCGTGTTCTTCTTGAAATGAAGAGGGGGCAATGGTAGGTGGCGTGGGGAGACTCCTCTTCTTGTGCCCAGTAGCCTCTGCCCTGAAACCGATGGATGCATTCCATGGGAAGAACGAACTTCTCCAGAAAAAGATTACTCAGAAAGTTGAGATTTCCTGCATTCACAGCCTTATTATTTCCACGTACCTTTTTTATCCTTTCACCTATGATTTAATTTTTCTGTCTAGCGACTCCACAGCAAACGCCCATTAGCACCAAAAACCATCTACTCACTCATTTGAGCTTGACTCATGCACCATATGTGCCCCAATTTATCCACGTGGCTTCAGGCACTCACATTTTTCCTCAAGGTCTCGTCCGCAGGCCTCTGAGACACGGCAATGGCATCCTGAGTTCCCATCAGTACCCCCGCCACCATCACCCCCTTCCCGGCTCACAGCGCTCAGCCTGCTATAATTAAACAAACAGGGTTATTTGTGACATCCTGGTTTACACATCAACAAGTTATTTTCTCTGATTTTGCTATGGATGGATTTTCTCTGCTTACATTAAACAAAAACAGCTCACCCAAAAACGCAGAATAAGCAAGGCGGAGGAAACGCAGCCCAGCAGCTGCCTCTTCCCCCGTGAGGCAGGACCGAGCCTCCCCTTTCCCAGACTCCCTGCCTCAAAGGAGCCAGCTGGGCGCCTCGGAGCAAACAGCCTTCCCGAGTCAGACCTCTGAATGGGAAGAGAGGGCTCCAGAAACATGGAAAGGTCAGATGGGAGTTTCTTTCAGAGGGTCCCAGACTAAACAGCATTGGAGAGTAGAGGAAGTATAAATGTGGAATTGTCTAAGCAAATGTGTCCTAGGAAGGACCCTCTGGTCTTGGTTTCTGGCAGATTAATTGCCTCATAGGCTACATTGTGAGGTCCACGTCAGTGGGTAGGAATGCGGGGTGGGGGCTCAGGTCCACCAGCTCTCTTCTGGTCAAACAAGCCCCGCCTGTCCACCTGCTTTGGGGCATGCCGCATTCCACCCACCCCCGCAGCAGTCAGGAGGGGCTTCTAAAAGTCAAAGCAGTGATGCAGCTTATCTATTTAGATGGAGCCTCTTTGTCCTCAAGCTAAGTCCCAGCTCCTTAAAATATCTCTCTCCACCCTTCAAGATCCAGCCCCTGCGAACCTCTGCATCTCAATCTCACCCCACCCCACCCTCTGCCCCAGTAATAGGAATGTTTAAGTTTTACAAATATGCCGCATGCACAAGCTGTTTTTTCTACCTGAACACACTCTCTCTGGCCCCCTCTGCTTGATTTCCTTCAAGCCTTCACTTTGCTGGTTTCCTCTTCATCTAACTCAGCCTCTCTGCGTTCTGTCTACACACTCATCTCAATTACAGACGGTCAGCTTCACAAGGGCTGGGTCACAGCGATCTTGCCCTCTGTTGGGTCCCAGACACTGCCCACATGTCTGGCACATCAGTGTACCACACACGTGTTTGCTGAGTGGGCGAATGATGCTCTTTTCCATCCAGCTTCTCCTTCTGGTAACTGGCCTCTTGCAAAGGTTCGAAACCAAAGGCCTCATGGTTCCAAACTGGAAACAACTCACGTGTCCATCAACAACAGAACAGATAAATAGTCACACGTTAATTACTGCAAAGAGGATGTACTATGTATGACTAAACTCAAAAACGTGGACGCATCTCCTAAGTAGAAAGTTGAATGAAAGACACCAGACCAGGATAGACTGCAAGATTCCATTTATATAAAGAACGAAAACAGGTAAAACAAATCTATGCAGTTAGCAGTCAGGAGAGTGCTTCATCCGATGGGAGGGGAGTGACTGAAAGTGGGTGCTACTGGGTGCTGCCATGCTCTGCTTCCAGGCCTGGGTGCTGGGCACATGGGCCCATTCAGAGAATTCATTGAGCTGTACACTTGTGACAGGCGAGTTTCTGTCCCTTATATATATATGTGTGTGTGTGTATATGTATAAGTGCATATACACACACACACAGCTCAATGAATACATATTATATGTTTAATATATATGTAGATAAGTATTATATAAAATATTTGAGTAAAAAGTAAACAAATAAACGACTAGAGAGCAGAGCTGGGTTCTGCTTCCCTCTGTCTTTCCAGTGGAGCCACCTCGGGTCTGTCCCTTCTCTCAACAGGTTATGGCACTAGTGGCCAGAAGGTATGGTCCCCCCACTCTCTTGGCCCCAGGCTGACATCCCTCCTCCTGAGACCTCTCCTACTGAAATCTGCCTCTGTTCGGAGACACAGGGTTGCTGCAAACAGCTTCCTAAAGGCCCTCTGGTCCCACCTGCCCCCTGATAGGTCTGGAGATGCAGAGGGGACTCTGGAAGTGGGCATGGGGACAGACATGGGAGAAAGGGATTGCTCTGCAGAGAGGAAGGCAAAGAATTTGGATCCCAGGAGATAATCTGAGGCAAAGGGGTGAGGACTTGTGATGAGAAGCAGAAAAAGAATCAAAATTGAGCGAGATGGGATGAGGCCAGGGCCCCATGTGGTGACATCCTTGGTGTCACAGTGGCCAAGAGATATTTTGATGCAACCATTCAACTTAAAGTTGTTGCAGTTTTGCAATGGACACCCCTCCCAGTCCCCTTCCTCCCAAACCTCCAGTTAAGCCTGCTACACACACACACACACACACACACACAGTGGACACCCCTCCCAGTCCCCTTCCTTCCAAACCTCCAGTTAAGCCTGCTACACACACGCACACTCTCTCTTTCTCTCTCTCTCACTCACATGAGCCTTGTCTGAGTTGGATTTTGAGGGGAATCCAATAAGAGGCTCAGTTCCATGTCTGGTTCACTGAGGCCATGAGCAGGGACAGGAAGCTGGTCCTTAAACTGCTCTACAATTGGAACAGCAGGGACCCAAAGCCAGCTGGGTGACAGAGCGGCTGTGGTCCTCTTGGAATGTCTCACAAATCTTGGGGGTGGTTTCAGACTTGCATGGAATACTGGCTGAGAGCTTCAAGCAAATCTTATTTAGATCTTAAAAGGCTAAGAGATCATGGCTGACATCAGGGTCATATATTAGTACATTTAAGCAGCTATTAAAGGTCTTAACTCCCCTGCTTAATTATAAATCTCTCTAAAGCAGAAACAGCATATTTATCTTGGTGTCTCTCAAGAACCCGGGAGCCTGGTCTGGAATGGATACATTTCTTGAGGTCCCTGAGAGAGACAGGTTGACTACACACAATTCTTTGCACACTGCACCCTTAAAACACACCTGCAAGCCAGCACTGGCTTGTCACAGTGGCAGCCCGGCAAACGCGAGCCAGCCCCAAACTTCCTCTGACTTGACGGCCTCACCATATTTTCATACGTGTAACTGCACCCAGTTTTCACAAGGAGGGTAGGGGGTGATGCCCACCCTACCACTGAGGAAATGGAATTTCAGCGAGAAAAAAGAACTTCTTCCGGGCACCTGGTTAGTAAATGGGGGCAAATAGGACTTGAATTCAGACCATCTGAGACCGAACTGGCCATCCTTTTCCTGCCACTCAGAATGCAAAGTGGGCACCTTCTCCCAAGACTTACTCTTCCCATCGGTAAACATCACATCTCTGCATTACTTTCCAATCACTGAAAACCCCACAAGATGACAGCTCCCCATCTGTGACAAGACTTAGCTCCGTGACCAGGGCACCACTTGGGAGAGCCATCCCTCTGCTCTCCTGCTCTACCTCCTGCTGTTTGGGGTCACTCACCCTGCTGGCTGGGGGCCAGCTTGGCTAAGGGACGACCAGAGCACAGCCTTCCTAGGGTGTGACTGCCAAAAATGACCCCGTCAGTGAGCATGCTGGGGGTTCGTTCACTCACTCGTTGAGTATTTGCTACAGATGAGAGAGGCCCTGAGGTGGGCTCTGAAGAAAGCGGAGACCTGAACTTTGCCCCTCGTCTACAGAGTTCGCAGTCTGGCTCGGGAGCCATCCAAAATGGGAAGGCTTGAATCCTAGTGAGCCCAGGAGGGAAAGCCGAGTTCTCTGTGGGGCTCCCAGGGAAAGTGCCATCTCAACCCCCACTGGAGGGCTGGTTCGAGGTGGCCAGGAGAAAGGGCGAGGCGGGGTTTCCCAGGAGGGGCAGACAGGTGCAGCAGCCTGGGGGTCAGAGAGAGCCGAACACGTAGTGAATTACGACTGGTTCAATTTGAGCTCAGAATGGGGAGATGTGAGGGTGGAGAGCATGTGACCTGTCTCTTACCTGGCCCACCCGTGGTCCATGAGACACACACATCAGGTGAGAACACAGTTACTTCCTACAGCACAGCGCCCTCTTACCTTCGGCTCTCTTAGGCATGAGTGACATTCCAGTCCACCATGTGATTCAGCCTAAACCCTCCAAAGAGAAACCCCCTCCCCATCACCTCCAGGGCACAGTGCTCTACAAAGAAATCCTCTCCTCACACTCCTGCCCTCTTTTGGAAGTGATAGTCATCAAAGGGTCACCAATTGGTTTCCCATTAGCCTTTTACGCTCCTCCATGGTGACCCTGGAACACAGCGACTATTGTTTATGGTATAATTTACATGTGAGACTGTCGCTGAAGTCCAGAGAGAACCACAGAGAGGAAGGATAAGAGCTGACAGTGTCGGGAGGCCACGGAATGAGCCTCAGAAAGGGGAGGCCAGCAGGTGAGTGCCTCCAAGGGCTCTGGGCGGGACAGCGTGGTGTGGTGGGAAACAGATCCGCCTCTGGAGTCTGCGAGGCTGCAGTTCAAATCCATACTCCCCAACAACTGGCATAATCATTGAGTCTCAGTTTTCTCATCTGTGATATGGGAATAGTGAGACTTAACTCAAAGGGCAGGAAAAATGACAAAAGACATGTTCGGGACCCTTTGCACAGGGTCTGGCACACTCTAGACACTCCCTTAATGTTAGTCCCCACTGCAGGCATCCAAGGATAAATGCTCCTCCTTTGCAAACTCCTAATCTCCTAAACTCCTGATCACTTTAGGACAAAGTGATTACTCTTAAACTTAAGAGTTGAATCTATTCTTCATTTCTAGGCTTGATTGAAAACTGGAAATATCGAACTCCTCATAAAGATAACAAGATGCAAAACCAGCAGCCAGCCCTCTGTGCAAGCTGAAGCTCCCAGGGCCTCTGGTTTAGGCCTCGAGCCCACAGGGTCTCCTTTTGTAAGGCATAAGGAGGCTCTGAGATGACAGCCAGCCAGCATCCGGAATCTCATCCCTCTCAAAAGGTGTCAGGCGCTTCCAGGCCAGAAACATTATTTGCCTTCTGCTCCTGATTTACCAGGAATCCAAGAAGCTGGCTGAGGACACTCTGAAGTATGAGAGATAAAGAAAAGAATCGTGACTCAGTGGAGGGAGAGGTGCAGAATGACCTGCTTCGTTCCAAAACTGCCTGGCCTTGCAGCCATGGAGGGACAGCCTAACCTCTGGGCCTCGGTTTCCTCCTTCTGTAAAATGAGGAGGCAGGTTTGAATGTCAAGCAAGTTACATGGAGGGAGGCAGCAGGTGCCAGGGCAGGTACTGACGCTGCCTGCACAGACAAGACTTAGACTCAGAGGAAGCCAGTGGCCCTCTGCTTCATAGCCACGTCATGTTAATTTGCGAGGGCTGCCAGAACAAGGTACCACAGACTCGGGGGCTTAAACAACAGCATCCATGGTCTCATGGTTCCGGAGGCCGGAAGCCTGAGATCAAGGTGTTGACAGGGTTGGTACCCTCTGAGTCTGTGAGGGTGAATCTGCTCCACGTCTCTCCCTTAGCTTTAGGGGGTGGGGATGACTGGCAATCTCTGGCGTTCCTTGGCTTGTAGAAGCATCATTCCGATTCTTGCGTTGATTCAGGTTCACTTGGCTTCCTCCCCGTGTGTGTCTGTCTCCAAATTTCCTCTTTTAATAAAGACATCAGTCATATCAAATTTGGGGTCCATTCTACTCTAGTATGACTCCATTCTACTCTAGTATGACCTCATCTTAACTAATTACACCTACAATGACCTAATTCCCAACTAAGGTCACATTCTGAGGCCCTGGGGACCAGGATTTCAACATATGGATTTTGAGGGCACACAATTCAGCCTGGGAGAAGTAATTGACCTCTCTGACCTCCGTTTCTTTGCCTCTAAAACGAGTGACGATCCTGAGGGATAAATGGGACAATGTGCGTGTAGGTCTCTAACTCACAATAGATGCTGCATGATGCTGTAGGAGCTCAGTGACATTGATTCCTTCCATCAGCACAGACGCCCAAAGTCCCCATCCTTGCTCCTTTCCTTTGGCTTTCGTCACACCCCACCTCCCTCTTGCCTAGTGGAGCAGACAAAGTGATTACTCTTAAACTTAAAAGTTGAATCTATTCTCCAAAAGGAAGTTCGCTGGTAAAGTCTGTTTGGGGCCATTGCTTTTATTCTCTCGAAGCTGTGACACACTGATGACCTGCGAAGCCCAGGCTCGCCATGAAGATAAAGGATATGACAGCAGCGTGGAGGGTGACCGCTTTTCAAACACTGCTCAAGACTGTCAGCAGAGTTCAGTGTGAATAACTGCACCCTCACTTCTCCCCCTTCCCCCCCGCCGCCCCCGCTTGTCGGCTTCAATTCGCAGGCTATATAATTCAAGTCATTAATTTTTTCCATTCAGTGCACTGCCAATTTCTTCTCATTTTGTTCCTGGAAATCTCTTGTGTGCGTCTTCTAAATTTAAAATAAACACACTGCACATAATTGGATGCTAACCAGACAACACTGAGCAATCATACGTTTTCATTGATTCCGCAGATGTATTTGCCTTGAACATGAGTAGGAAAAGGTCTCTGCGTGTTCCGGATGAAATGCTAAATGGGACAAGTTGCCCTCATGTTCTTCATATCAGGATTGGCCTTTAGAATATTCCCCCTTGTGATCTTGAACAATGAAAGTTTCTTGCACCAAAAATAGACATCCGAATTATTCTAGTTACTACCATTTTGTGCTCACAGGGTGGAATGGAAAGAGCTTAAGTTTAGGTCTCAAGAGACCAGAGATGTGGCTGCAAATCTACCACAAAGAGGGTATGTATTAGCAAATACATGCTCACATTGTGGACTTCAGTTATGCAATAAAGAGACTGGCCCAGATCTTCCCCCCGACCCCAAACCATGGAATGCGTCCTTGAGATGTACTTGAGATTTTTCTAGGGACAGGAATTTGAATTAAATAGCATCAGATCTTGTGGAAGAGGAAGAATCCATTTGTTTGCTTACATTTCCTGGTCCTCTTGCTATTAGGTCATGTGACTAGTCACTTCCCCAGACGTGACAACAGAGGGTGCTATGTACTCCAGATGACAAAGCTCCAAGATGGTGGCGCCTTCATCAACCTAGAGCCCTGAGTGACTGGGTGGAGGAGAAGCCCCGCCAACCTGGGTGGGACACATAGCATGAATGAGAAATACACTTTTAATGTGTTAAAACACTGAGATTATTTTTAATGCAACCTAGTCCAGCCCGACAGATATGAATCATTTAGTGAAAAAGGCATTTCCTTTTAAGTTCTACTTAATTCTTCTGGTTTGGTCAAGGAGAAGGTCTCAGTGACAGGAGGTCATTAATACCTCTCTTACTTTTATAATCTCATTTTAAATGAAATGAGAGCAGACTTTGGGCTCAGCACCTTTAGCAGGCAATAACCCTCAGTGCATCAGTCTGCTTGGCTGCTGTAACAAAATACCACAGACTGGGCTTAAACAACAGAAATTCATTTTTTCTCACAGTTCTGGAGTCCAAGAGCAAGGGACCGGGAGTCTTGGTCTCTTTCTCTCTCTCTCTCTCTTTTTTTTTTTTTTGTTTGGTCTCTTCTGAGGCTTCTCTCCATGGCTCGTCTTCTTGCTGTGTGTTCAGTCATCTCTGTGTGTGCTCGTGTCTAGTGTCTCTCCCTCTCTCTGTCCTAATATCCTCTTCTGATAAAGACACCGGTCATACTGGATTAGGGCCCGCCCCACAACAACCCGAATTTAACTTAATTTCCACTAAGATCCTATCTGAAAATACAGTCACATTCTGAGGTACTGGGGGCTCAGGCTTCAACATAGGAATTCAGGAGGAACATGTTTTAGCCAATAACCCCCAAACTAGATTTTAAGGACACTATTTAGCTTTCACTGGGTTTCGGAAGAGTGGGGATTGCTTTCTACTTATGGAAACCTATGTCAGTTTTCCATTTCTGATTCTGATGCAAATTTTTCTTAGAATATGAATGTATTTAAATAGTGGAAAGGTTGATTTTACAGAAATTTGTAAGAACTAATAGTATGCCAAAAATCGAGATGGGAGATGCAAATGACTGAATTTTGGGAAACATTGCCTAGGTGATTTCTAAAGCCTATCCCAATTCTTAACAGTTTTTTCTTATATAATTTTTATTTTATTCATTTATGCATCCATTTAATTGAATGCCTATTAAGTGCCTCATTGGGGTTGGACACTGGGGTGATTAGAATCAAATGAATGGTACTATGAGAGCAGAAAGAGAAAAAAAGCTCAATTCTGCCCTGAGAGAATCAGAAAAGACTTCCCAAAGGTGGGATCCCAAACCCACAGATTGCAAACATTGTCTGCTCGTCTTTGGCTCAATATTTTCTGACTTTTGAATGTAGCCCTGTGATCAGCACTACCAAGATGATGCTGTAACTTTAAGAAAAGGGAAGAGGCTAATTAGCAGCAAAGAAGACCATGCATAAAATCTATAACATGCATTTAGGGTTATACTTCCCCCAGAGATGATTTCAAACATATTTGTTTTTTCTCCCCTTGATCAGAAGCCTACATTTTCCTAGAGTATAGTTGTCTGATGTGAAATACAGATGGAAAAAATTCAGTCATAATTGTGAAAATAAATTTCTTAATCAAATGTAACCACAGGGTTAGAAACCTTTCATTGAATAAGCTCCTCTGAAGAGAGAGAGAGAGTTTATTGGGGCAGGAGGAGTAATTAATTAGGTATTTTCATTGATGGTCCCTGACTCGATTATTCAAAGAGGTACAAATATTTACTGAGGTCCTAGTAAATGCATGGACTGTTCTAGGTGCCGCAGATACTGTATGAAAGCAGACCGGCTAGGTACTCTCTCATGGGGCTTACGTTCTAGCAGGAGAGACCATCAACAAGCGAACAAGTAGATAAATGAGAGGATATCAAATAGAAATAAATGCACTGAGAGAATTAAAATCAGGGGGCATGAAAGGGGGTAATGATGGGGCATGGGGGTACGGGCATGGCTGGCTGCATTAGACTGGGTAGTCAGAGAGAATCTCCAAGGGACTGTTTAAGGTGAAATGAAAACGACAAGCAGCAGCCAGCAAAGAGGATTTCAGATTTAGCGGAGAGCTGAGGAAGGGCCCCAAGGTGCAGATGAATGTGTGTTTGGGGACTAGAAAGCAGATCTGTTTCCGCAGCCCGGTAGGCAGGGAAGAGTGGTGGGAGCTGAGGTCAGGGAGGCAGGCGGAGCCTGGACGCGGCCCCAGCAGTCTGACTTTGACTCCGGCAAAGCACACATGAAGCAACTCTCCAATGCTTCCAAAAACTATCGTCAGGCGTTCTCTTTCCTCTCACACTAGACTCCTAACCTTTGGCTTATTTATTTTTCCAGAAGAGAAATGTGTTTGAGTAATTTGCCCCTGCAACTAAGATGTGCAATCCTTTCCTCTCTAGAGAGTCGTCGGCTATTAGAAATAATCTTGGAAAATACTTCAGTTGTCTTATTTCTAACTAGCGGAACAATTACTCTTTTTTTCTTATGAACGTTCTTTAAAAAACAATGCTATCACTTTAATAATCCTTTCAGGGAAGATGGCGCTGATGGAGCCATATGAGTAACCTGGTATCCATGAACCTCTGGGCTTTATAAGCTGGGCACAGTGATCCAGTGCTTCTCCCTCGTTTCTGCAGTCTCCCCTGCTCACCTGTTTCTCCCCATTCCCACTGGCACCATCCCAGGCCAGGCCTCTTTATTCCACAACTGGATTGTTGCAACAGTTGGTCCCTAAGCCTCTGAGCTATTTTTTCCCTCATTTCTTCTGTGTGCTACTCTCAGATTCATCTTCCCAAAACACCTCCTCAGTCATATCATTCCCCTACTGGAGGACTTCCAATGGCTCCCCATTGCCTCCCAAATCAGGCTGCTTGGTCTGGCATCTACCCTCGAAAATGTGGCCTTTTAGATTTATGTGAGTAAATATGGTATTTCTTTCAAGGCGATGCATTTTAGGTTCCAGCAGAGTACCTCTGATTTGTGTAAAACATTCTTCATGCTGAAAATGTCAGCATCACCCGTAAGAATTCATGAAAGTAGAGAAGCAAATAAAATTAATAGTATCTAAAAGCAAGCAGTTCCGGCGAACTCACCAATCAGTTGTGACACACAAGACCCACTAAACAAAGGTCCTACCAGGTGGGGGAAAAAGAAAATTGAGCCTAAAGTTCATTTCTCACAAAGCAAATAGTCCATTCTATTAAAAGGTTGGCTGTGTGCATGTGTGAATCAGGAAAACACTAAATCCATTACAAAATATATATGTTCTATTAATCAACGTAATACAGCTGCTATAACAAATAGGCCCTCAGATTTCAGTAGCTTGACATAATTGTTTATTTTCTGCCCACGTAACAGTGAATGGGTGATGGACAGCTTTCTTCTAAGGGGTCATTCAGGGTCCCATTGTTGTCAGCTTCATCTGCTGGGGGAAGGAAAAAGCACCAATGTGGAGAAGGAATACCTGCTTCTTAACGGGCCTGGCCCAGAAATGGGGATGCAGTTCCATCGGTAGTAACAATGGCATCTGAACACAAGGGAATCGGGCAAATGAGCCTCTTGTTGGGCAGCCGCTTCCTAATAACAGCCCTATATCACGGGAGGGGGATTGTGGGTTTTGATGTTCAGCTGGGTGCCCCTGCTACATACAGAGGTGGTTAAGAGCAAGATCAGTGGTAATTTGGTCCTCAGGCTAAATATTACCTGTTAATATTATGGCAGTCAGGCAGAAAAATAAAAAGTTATTTTTCCTAAGAGCTTTTTTTTTTTTTTTTTTTTAAATCACACCACTTCACCTAGTTAACTCCTAGTCATTTTCCAGATCTCAGCTGAGTTGTCACATCTTCAGTGAAGCCTGTCCTGGTATTTCTGCCTAAGTCACATTTCTGTTCTCTATATGCTTCTAGTCCCACTTACTTCCCATTTGCTACTTTACATTTATGTATGTAGTGTGTAGACAAGTGCCTGTCTCCACATTAGACTTTAAGTTCCATGAGGACAGGCAGATCAACTGTTTTTTCACCAACTTATTCCCAATATCTAGCACCGGGACAGGCATACAGTAGGTGCTCGATATATAACTATTGACTGGATAAATTAAATAACATTTATTCATTGTAGAAAAATTGGAAATACAGATATATAAAAAGAAAATGCATTTTAAAAGTCATCTGAAAGCTTCTCTATTAGTCAGCAATTGCTTAGTTAATGCTGTGTAACAAATCACTCCAAAGATTTCAGTGAACTGCAAGAATAAATGTTTATTGCTCACTCAAAGGTTTGTGAGTTGGCATCACGGCTTGGCTTCAGGTCAAATCCAAGTCTGCTCCTCATATATAGTTTGCTAGAACCTAGGCTAAAAGATGAGCCACTACTAGGAATGGGTTCTTCTTCGCATGATGCCAGGTGGGATTGCGAGTGACCACGTCAGTCAAACGCACGATGAAAACTTCTAGTCAGGTGTGATGTATGGTCTGACTTTTCGCATTCTATTGGCCAAAGCAATATGACCATGTGACATAGGTAAAGAATCTGCTCCAGTGACATTTGGCAAGAATGGAGAGAGATGGAAGAATTATGAAAAAATAGGGCTATCTACCACACCTACATCTTCTCCATATATGTTGAAATATTATGTGTGTGTCTATTTATATATGTATGTATTTCAGACCAAAGATATTGTCTTTTTAATGATAGAATAAAGTTAAAGAGATCCTCAGGTGAGGGGCATTCCAATATATGAACTCCAATGGACATAAAGTATTTTATTAACCGCTCTAGTAATTTTCCGAAAAAAAAAATGCAAACGAATCTTTCCATCTAAACAGTGCTATAACCATGCCCTGGCTTTATTTATAGCTTCTTTTAAAAATAAATGAATCATGACTCATTAATAAGTGTAGCAGGAATAATGAAGCTGTGATGACTTCCTGTTTTCAAACATTGCTACCCCCAAGCCATTCTAGAAAACACACACATGCAAATATTTCATTGCCACTCAAGTTCAGTGATGAGAAGTCCTTTCATCTCTCGGTAGTTTCTTTTTCGGGAGACACAGAAACAACAGGTCATTCCTACCATGAACTCTTCTTTTGAGTCACCTTTATGTATCTCATGAGTGACAGGAGCTGATTTCTTCTCTAGATCAACAAGAACCTCTCTCTCTCTCCCTCTCTCTCTCTGCAAGCTTTTGGTATATTCAAATATAATTGATGCCTGAAATCCTGACTTATTAAATAAGAAGAAAATGGTTTACTGTGATCTTATATTGAAACTGCTCAGATGTCAGGGTGAAATGTGAATCAGAAAATCAAGGAGAGAGGACATTTTTAACATCTCTTGGTGCACTCATATTTGAAGGGGGAAATGTACTTGTTCAAACATTTATGTTGCACCATTTCCACTTCTGTTAACGGCAACAAATATTACAACTGAATTTTTCTACCCTGTTTCCCTTGCATTATTTTTGCCATATTCTTTCTATCTTGAATTTAAAAGGAGCTAAATTAAAATAAACATGACACAAGACTCAAGGCTCAAGTTAAGAACTATAAATAGAAACTGCAGTTTTCAAGCAACCTGAAGCCAGTCTGGGTGACCCAGTCTCTGTAGAAGTGTGGGAGACAGTATGTGGCAAAGCATCTGACCTGAAGCTTGGCGTATATGTTCCTAATCCACGAATGTTAGTCCAAACCATTCTCCTTTACTTCCAAGAAGAAACTGAGATTAAGGTCACATAATTCTGTTTCGAGACATTGTCCAGCAAAATGATGTTACAAAAACAGAAAAACAATCACCTGTCTTCTCACTCTGGGCCTGTCTGGTTAGAATCTGGCCCCTTCGTTTCTCCTGCTTGACAAAAGACCCCCTTTTGCCTTCTTTACCGGGAGTCAGGTGTTTCACCCTGCCTGCCTGCCCCTGCATTTGACGGCCGGTGGCCTGAGGTCTTTCTTCCCGGATGTTAGTCCAAACCATTCTCACGCAGTTAATCTGAAGAGACAGAAGTTTTGAAAGAAGCCACTCCTCCTAAGCCTGTTCCACTGCTGCGAACTCCTTTAACATAGAAGAGGCAACATGTGGAAAATCGAGGAAGGGCACAGTCACTACTAGAGCAGCATCGGGTTGGACAGTGGCTAGAAACTGTGTCTTAGTAAGTGTGCCTTCTGTTTCCATGTGTGCAGTGTTTTGATGATCTCTTTCTACATAATGAACCACCCCCAAAATTAACAGCTTAAAACAATAACAATTATTTTTTTTCTCTCTCTCTCTCAATTCTGTGGGTTGACCAGGTGGCTCTTCGGCTGGATATGTGTGTGTGTTCTCTCATGTGTTTGAGCCAGATGGCAGCTGAGTCTAGAGTAATCTGGATGCTCAGCCCTGGAACACTGGGCCTCTCAATCTCCATAGAGTCTCAGGGCTTCTTCCCACGAGGCCTCTCCAGCAAGGCAGTCGGACTTCTTACCTGCAGTTCAAGGCCCTCAAAAGGCGCAAAGGGGAAGCTGCTGGACCAACTAAGGACTCAGGCACAGAACTGGCATGGAGATACTACTTGGCTAAAGTAGTCCCAAGGCAGTCAGTGGAGGGGAAATGAACTCCATCTCCTGATGGAGAGATAGGGGGAAGGAGATTGACAAAGAAGCGCTGGCCATCTGTCATCCGCCACAGGTAGGATTTGGAAGAACCCCCTTCCCAATCCACATCTGCTTCAGATTTTGCGTAGTCTTGGTCCTTCTGGCTGAGCACAATTCTCCTGGGTTGCCTCTTCACTCTTGGCTTGGCATTCTTTAGCGTGTTGACATCACTGAGCACTTGGCCTTGCTAACCATCTCTACAACTCCATGCTTTCAAGTTCATTAGCTGACATTTCTTTTTCTTGGAAAATGGCAAAACATGTGCATGTGTGAGTGTACCTGTGTGTGTGTACGTGTGTGTGTGTGTGTGTGTGTGTGTGTGCATGTGCACATAGTCACTAGGGAGCAAACTAAATGAGAAATAAACCAAGAAAGGAAAGGAGTTAAGTGATATATAGCCTTATTTGACACTGCAAATTCTGGGACTTCAAGCTGTTTTCAGAGGTAATGTTTGTTAGGTCCGTAAGAAAGAAAAAAAACAGCTTGAGAGATATTGGGGCATTTTAGTCAATAATTAACGTGGCCCAGTGGTTTCAGGGACTGTTTTGAGTGGAGAACATATTGCGAGAGGAAATTCCCATCTCGCCACCCTTTTCATCAAGCCTATTAAGCTAATGATTTTATTTTAACAATAGCTTTCCCCATGGCCAGCCTGTCTTGGGTGTAGACTGCCAGACATGGTTACAAAACACCCAGAGACTCAAATGATTACAGAAGATGCTATTTTTAAGTTCTCTTGTATAGTCTCCTGGGCAATAAGCTGGTTCAAATCAGGCCCACAGGTTCTGGAAGCTTTTGCCCTCACCAGTGTCAGCACCCTACTTGTTGCCCTCAAATTGCCCCCTCCAGCCCCGCCCCTCCATTTTTATATGAGGTTGTATGTCCCTCAAATGCCATCTGATCCATTTCGTCACAGTCCTCACCACTCTCTGTTCTTCTTGCACTCTAAGACCCAGTTCGTGTATCTCTGCTCCTCCCCACCCTGCCCCGCTACAGTGGGCATTTGAATTTGCAACTGGAGTTCAAGGCCAATAGCCAGACTTCCTGCCGCTCCATTTTGATCCTACTTATACGCAGGTGATTGGTTGGTTAAAGGAGACCAGGGACAGAGTGACAGGGTGGAAATTCAAAAGGGGGCAATCTGAGTGGGAGGAGAGAATGGCACTCCTCCTCCTGTAGCCTAGGACTAGCTCCACCTGGCGCCTAGTCCAGAAACAGTACCCATAATTCCAATGGGAGGTGGTTATCCCAATCAGCTCCATTTAAACTAATTGCGATGGGGAAATTCCCTCAAGAGGGAGTTAGATTTGTCTTCTCTCGATCCTCTGAAGCTATACACAAGCTTTGTTTATCAGGTCAAGTTTTCCTCAGATAAACAGGAAAAAAATATATTGACATATTCTAGAACTTATTTCTTACAGAATTTGAGTAGGTCCTTTCTCACATTCACAAATAGGGTGTCTATCGGGGCAGCTACTAGTCCAAAGGGTGTCTTAGAGACAAGGGCACACTCAGCCTGTACACAGGTGCATGATGGGATTTCAGAGCCCCTGCACCCCCTCCAGTGGGTACCCTCATACAGAGAATTACTTTCTCCACTGGAATCACACAGCTCCGAACTGCTTGCCATATGGCTGGAACACGAGTTAATCATTTTTGTCTATATTTTATCTTGTTCTAGAGAGGACTTGAGGCAATTTACAAAAATATACAAAATTAAATTGAAAAAGTAACACATAAATAAAAATTAGATCTAAGGAAAATGTAAATAAAGGTAAGCAATTTTTTTTTTGCAAGAAAAAGTCAGAATTCAGACATACAGACTAGAATGGTATTCTTAACCACAGCCGTACACTGGAGTCACTAGTGATCTTTAAAAATAGGTCATCTGGGTCCCCATCCCCAGAGATTCTGACTTAACTGATCTCAGGGGTGGCCTAGGCATCAAGTTTTATTAAAGCTGCTCGATTGATTCTAACCTGTGGTCAAGGTTGAGAACCATTATTCTCAAGTGGAGGCTACCATCATTAAAATGAGAATACAAGTTTAAAGGTGAGCTTCCCAGCAGCTGAAGCAAAAAAAAGAAAAAGAAAAAAAAAAAAACCTGATGAGTTTTATAAAGCACATAGTCTCAAAGAAAGCTTTTTCTGCTTCTGCAGTTTGAAGGAAATCACTAAAATGTGTATTCTTCCAAGATTTTCTATACAATTGTGTGCGTACACATACTCCTTGCGTGATTTATATGCCTTTTTATATGCCTTCCTTTTATGCAAACAGAATCATACTGTATTTGCTGTTCTGTAATTTGCTTTTTACTAGCATGTCAGCAAGTACATATTTTAAGGAAACCTTTAGCAAGCTCGATCTCAGAATAACCCAGAAGAGCATAGAAGGCATCTAGTCTCCCTCTGGGTAATTTTTTAGGAAAAATAATGCTGCTTCTGTCTCTGTAAATGGAAAACTGCATTCTCTGCTTCCTCCTGTCTTTCTCTGCGTTTCTGCCTTCTTGGTAGCATTAGCAATCCTCAGAACAGAGGGTACTCAGAAAGCCAGGGTAGATTAATGGGTGCTGTGTCTACAAGGTACCTGCAAAACTTTTTTTATGTATGCGCAAGGGAGGTCAACAGTAAGCATGCGATAGTTCTTACTTTCCAGAGACAAAACTGGACTCATAATCTATGACCATTATTCCAAAGTGAGGAACCATGTGAGAAGGAATTTCCCGCCCATAGATAAGAGCTTTCTATCAGAAAGAGACCCGGTAGAGAAAGCCAGCCCCTCGGCATGGCAAAGGATGTCAGAAGTTGCAGCCGCATGTCACCATAGCCCATTATTTTGGCCCTCAGAGAGACAACAAGAGGGGACAGAACAGGTTTTTCTTTAGAAGCAGTTTCCCTGGGTACCTAGACATTTGGGCAGATTCCCCTTTACTCACCTCTTTGAGGATGGGGGTCAGGGTGCTGGTGACAGCTGTCTAGATGCACCTCCAGGAGAAACAGTGAGCACATGCTCCAGTGTCACCCAATCTTGCCTTTAACAAAGACCAAAGGATTCTGCCCTGGTGGCCTGAAACTTTTGTCTCATCATTTTTTAGAGTCTATACAGGCATAGCACAGAAAATGGAACTGCTCAAACTTTTTGGCAAGATTTTAAAACAACATCCCTATAATAAGCATGGAAAAGACAAGCTTTCTTCAAGAAGGTAAACCCCATAGGGGAGAGCACATACAGTAAAACTAAGACAATCGACAAGATACTGAAATACTTCCAGACCACTGTCCTGAGGCCCCGCGTGCCCGCTGCTGCCCTCACTGACCCGCCCTTCCCTAGGCTTCCTCTGGCCTCCTTATGATCCAGCACCTAAGGGGTCAGTGCTCGGCCTGCCGGCCTCCAGGGCCCTGTTCCAGCCCCTTGACCCATGTCTTTCTAGTTGGTCATTCCCAGGCCTTTGACAGCTGTTAATATTCTGCAGCCCCTCCCTGGGGCAACCCCAGCTCTAAAGCTGCACCTGACACCGGATAGACCCTCCATCGATATCTGTTGAGTGAATAAATGAAGGCACAGCTGTATTCTCCCTCCATTCTGATAAGTGGACTCCCAGTTGGAGCACAGGCCTTGGCTGGAGAACTGACTGTTCTGTGGAGCGAAGGACCTGAACGGAGACGCTTCATTTCATTGTGAAGACTCGAGACAACATCTCTCTGGACCAGAGGCTGCCGATGGGAAGCCCAGGCAAGCCCCATCCCAAAGAGAGCCAGGATCTGCCTGGGCTTTATCTCGGGGGTCTCGGGGGTAGCCCCCATGTGTCTCCATGTTGCCCCCACCCACATCTCCAGGCTGAGCTGAGGGCGAAAGGCGGGCACCGACGGTGCACTAATAACCGCAAACATGCTGATATTAAAATCCCGTCTGATTAAAGTCACTCTGGGAACATCGATATTGGCTAGGAAGTGGGAAGGACGCCTGTCTTTCCCTCCACCCCTTTTCCTCTTCTTTTCTTTTTTAAAACACATTCAGAAGTGTTTTAATGGCTGTTGAAGGAAATGATTGCTGTGGCAATCACCGCTCTCTGTGTGAAATGCCTTCAACAGTCCACGGCCTTCCTCGTGGGGGGGGGGGGTGCATTTGGATATTAAAATGCCACTGAGCTACATCTGCTGACAGGCAGCCACTAATCATCTCTTAAGGCAGCGGGGGACGTACCCCAGGTCCTCAACTCACCAATCCCTTCCTTAGGCGGGTTGCAGCCAGATGGTGGCTTCTCAGGCAAGGACGACAGACAACGAGGAATCAAGAGGTGGAAGAGGATCTGGCAAGAAGCCAGCACAGAAAGAACCATTTGCTCATCTTCTCTGCTCTAGGTGAGAACAGACCTGCATGCCCGATGTCCGGGAGGTCCAATTTTTAGTTAAGTGGCACCTCGGAAGAAGCATGTGGCCTTCTCGTTTGCAGTTACATCCAGAGACTGTAAATTCTTTAAAATAATAGTAATAGATAATAATAATAATAATAATAATAATAATAAATGCCCCTGTAAGTCAGGCAGCTTCTATCTGCAGGGTCGCGGGGGCAGAGTCTTTGGACCCACTGGGTGTCTCTCCTGCTTCTCCATCCTCCTCTGGGCACAGGAGGCCGACAAGCATCGAGGGGCTCCTTTTTCTCTGCTTTCCACCAGAGTCGGGCCAGTGGGAGGCAGCAGCAAGAGTTGGGAGGATGGGAAGAGGAAGAGAGCTGAGATCAGGGTGTTGATCCTCCAGCTCGCTCCCAGTAGAGAACCCACCAGGTTGGTGGCATTTTTG
>NW_006494609.1:13454654-13475918 GCF_000325575.1 Pteropus alecto
ATGGCACTCTCCATCATGCCACCTGGATGTAGCGTGGCTTCTGGATTCTGATAACTGCTGCTCCCTCACCGTGTACATGCCATTGCTAGCCGGGTACTCTAACTATCCCTTGTTAGTCTCCCTATCCCAGCCACACTTTTGTAAATTACTCTTTATTGTACTCTCTCAAATCCCCTCGTTTGAATGTGCCATCTGGTTCCTGCCTGGCCCTAGCCAGCACACAGGTGCACTCACGTCTTTCTGTCCCTTCTCACAGAGCTTCGCAGCAATCCCGCAATGTCACCATAGCAATCTTTCACAGGGAGGATGCTACATGACTCGCCCAAAGCCACTCAGCTGGAATTAGTGACTCTAGGTATCCAAATCATTTTGGTCCCACTTTAGGCCCTGCTCACTGTCTGAGGGTCACTCAGACCTCATGGAGACCTACCTGTGGCTTTCTTAATCCTTACCTCAATCTCTCTCATTTCCAGCTGCTTTATAAACTAAAATTTGTTTACCATCCTTTGTCAAACCACTTCAACACTTATGGTTTCATTTGAGCCTCAGAACACGGATTTACTTGGACCCAAATCATCCCAAGGTATCCCAAGAACTTTTGGATTATAAGGCACCTAACAAGGGCGCTGGTGGCAGGTTGGTGACCCCTGTATCATCCTTCCGTATATGGACAGAGTGGGTGCTCAGGAGTGTCGTGTGGAGGTATGGGACCATCCCAGCAAGTGAAGCCAACACATTGAAAGTGTGGGCTATCTCAGGGGCCATTTTTCCTGGTTTGAAAGCCCACTCTTCCTTTTCATACATGGCATGACCCATCTGTTCTAGGGTAAAAGCATACTTCCCTAAGAAAGCGATCCTAAAATTAGTGGCTAAAGAATATGAATTATTTTTACTGCTTCTCCACTCCATGCAGCCATCAGGAATCCCAGTACCTTCCATCTTGTCTCTGCCTCCCCTGGGGCTGTGCTACTTAAAGTGTGAGCAGCAGACAGGTCCAGCCCGCAACCCACTTGGTAACAGTACCAGCCTGGAGGGGGATCACTTTCTTCTACTCACATTCTATTGGTGAGAACCTTTCAACATGGCCACCACTCCTGAACCACAAGGCAAGGTGGCAAATGTAGTCTCTAACTGGGCAGCATGAGTCCAGCTACAACACTATCACTATAGAAGACGAGGAGAGTAGATTTTGGTGGACAGTAAGTTATTTTTTATCACATCATCCTCCTCGACTATCCATTCCTACATACAATCTACTCTATTTCAAATCAATGCCACCTTTTCTACAAGCCTGTCTACTAGTCTCTCCCTGTACCCTCAACTCTCAGCTGGGACGTACTGGGAACAAAACCAGGTCAGCATCCAAAGACCTGCACCCTATTCCTGCCTCTGCCCAAAACTGGGAACAAAACCAGGTCAACATCCAAAGACCTGCACCCTATTCCTGCCTCTGCTCCATGTTGTGGAGGTTGCTTCTCTGCTTCAATTTCCTCCCATCACCCAGGGATGGCGATATGCATCAAGTAAAAGAATTGTCGGCTGAGCACACTATGCATTATTTAATAACAATAGCTAACATTTATTGAGTGTTTGCTATGTGCCAGGCCCTGTTAAATATGTTACATGGATTAATTTATTTAACCTTCACTAAGCTTAAAAGAGCGATACTATTATTATTTTACGACGGAATAAAACAGTGAGGAACAGAGCAAGTAAGTAACTTGCCAGGGGTTCATAGCCAAGTTCATGATCACTGCTGTCCTGCTCCTTTCATAGACAGGTCAAGGGTTTTCCGAGTATTTACCCTATTTTCTTTGAACTTCCTGAATTTTAACTTTAATTCATGGGCCATCTAGCCTATCCCCATGTGAAATAAAAAGCTCCTTTTGTGAAGGGACCGTTTATTTTTCATCCTCATACCATCCACCACAACCTTCTCGGCCTGGTGATTTCCTGTAGGAAACAATCAGTGAATGTGTGTGGATCTATCTAGGTAGATATAATATGCGATTTTTATTGAATTCACGATGCTGTAGTGGAAATGACATAAATTCGCATCATCACACCCGGATCCAAATCCCCTCTCCCCTGAGTACTAGGTGTGTTAGATCAGGCAAACTATGTATTCACCTAATCTCACAGAGCATCCATTTTTTCATCATTAAAATAGGTCTAATAAAGATAATGTAGTTCTTGAAACCGAGGCTGGCTGTGGTGGCTTCTCCTGTCTCTTGCAGGTGGTAGAATCATTCATAAAAAACACTGGGGAATAGCTCGCTCATCCACGCCTCCCCTGGCAGAGATCGAGGTGGCTGGGAGAAGGGAAAGACAAAGTGTAAAGCTGGGCTGGTACCTCCGTGCTGCATGAAAGAGGGACCAAGAGTGACAGTCCCACTTGTGAGCAGACTTGCTAACGAGTCGTCAGATAAGCCCAGAGCTGAGTAAGGGTGGACGACCAATTTCTCTTCTTTGCAAAAGTGACGGGGAATCGAGTTGGAAAGCGGTGGGAAAGAATGAGAGGAAAAGGGAGAAAGGGGGATGAACCTGGAAAAATGAGGAGCAAGGCGTTTAGAAGAAGAGAGAGGGCTGAGCCACACGGCCGGGGTGAGAAAGGGCATAAGGGGAAGAGTCTTGCTGGAAAGAGCCAAATAAATAAATGCAGGGTATGCGAAATGTTTGATTTCTATGCTACTATGATGTAAATCTCCTTCCATCACTCTAAGCCTTCAGGAAAGTCTTCTACATGCAAACGCCTTGTGTTAATATGTGTGAATAATAAGGGTGGGAGGCGTTCCATTCCCATGCAGCGTGGTTAGTAATTCAGTGGAGCCTGAAGCCAGGGGAGAACAGGAAACTAAGCCACCACCTCCATGTCGCACAAAACCATGCAGAGATTGGAGGAAACCTGGCTGCCTGGGACCACGCAACGAACAGCATTCGAATGCATTTAATTTTAATCTTAAAGGGCGGGGGACTCTGCTGACACCTGGGACACGAGGAGACCATAATATCCAGGAGTCATATCCAAAAACTTTCTCAGCCTGTGGGGCATGGGCACCAACCACTAGAATTGGATGCTGGTCTGGACATGCTCATGATAATATTAGGTGACGGTCAGAGCTCCTAGAGGTACAAAAATTGCAAATACTAGAATTGGATGCTGGTCTGGACACGCTCATGATAATATTAGGTGACTGTCAGAGCTCCTAGAGGTACAAAAATTGCAAAAAAAAAAAAAAAATGCAATAATATATGTAAAAACTCAGCATGTGTAAAATCTGGCAGACATGGGGTCCTTAATCAATGCTGATACCTTCTCTTTCTACTTCAGGTGGGTAGGAAAGGGGTCATTTGACCCAACAGGGTCAAATGATTTGGGGGGATGGAATGAAAGGGAGTAAATGGATTTTGGAAAGGGGTTCAGAATTCTGCCATCCCCATTCCTGTAGTCCAGGTACATTCGCGAGGCAGAGAGAGGGTGTCCTCTCTTACTCCCATGGATGTGAGTCATAAAGGACTTTCCTACTTGTGAGGACAGAGGAGAATCGGACTGTGCCTTCAGCTCAATACGGAGAGGGAACGGGTATTTGGGTTACATGCTCTACCACTGGAGTTAGCATCAAGAGGTAGGATTCTTATGGCTACAATACTTATTTAGAAAAACAGTTCAAAATGGTTCAGGCAAAAAGGAAGATTTATTGGCTCCCATAAATTGAAAAAAAATCCAAGTGTTCTAGAGTTTTCCAGCTCGACAGGAATTCAGAGCCTCAAACAATGTCACGTATCGCTGGCCTCCACTAGCCTCCATTTCGGCTTCGTCCTCAGGCTCTGTGTGTTGACAGATAGCTGCTGACTACGCAGTGCACATCCTTCATGGTTCATGTCACTGGTCCATACCGGAACCAATCACCGTGGCCACAGGAACTAAATGCACTGGTTGACTTTGGCCTCCATCCATCCTTTGTATCATCTCTGACTTCATGTCATCCTACCTTCCTCTCACCCACCGGTTCCAGCCACACTGGCCTCCTTATTGCCCCTTGAAAACTTCAGAAATGCTCGGGGACCTTCGTACATGTTCTTCCTCTGCCTGGAGCGACCCTCCCCCAGAAGTTTATGGTGGCTCCTTCCCACATCTCCTCCAGGCCTTTGTTCAAATGTCACCTTCCCAATCAGGACCACTGGTTTTAAAATTGAAGTCCTCCTGATACCGCCACCTGCACATACCCACACGCTCCCCATTCCCTGGCTCCTGTCTTATTTTCTCCAGAGTACATTTCGCCATCAGCCTATCACCCAGTAAACACATTCAAAAGACAATGCATTAGTATTCTCACATCACAGCCCAGTGGGAAGTGAATTCCATGAGGCCAGGGAGTTCTGTCTACCCTGTTCACTGCGGTATCCCCAGGACCTAGAATAAAGTCGGGCACATAGCAAGTCCTCCATAAATGAATAACTAGGTCATGGGCTCCAGATCTGGGATGTGGCTGGGGCCATACTCAGAAAACAAGACTGAGGTCGAGGAGTAGTAGATCCTTGACTAAATTGGCCTGGAGGGGCGACTACCAATAGGAGGGTGACTGGCATCTTGGCTTTCAGAACAGCAGATGTCCAGTTCCCACGCCCCTGCCACAATGCATGCGCACACATGCACGCACACGCACGCCCGCGCACACCGTCCCTCTGGCTTCCACAAAACTAGTCCTAGGGGCCAAGGGCAGAGCCAGCAGGGCCTTGGGATGGCAGTGCACAGGGATATTCCGGTCTTAATCAAACCAAATCCCTTTGTTCCCTCCTTCCCTGCACCCCACTCCCCTTTCTGTCTTTTTACACGACAATCAATAGAGGCCAGGCTTTGGGGATATTATCAGAGCCCTGATTGCAACCTCTAACATTATAATCCACGGGGTTGCGGGGAGCATTAGTACATCCCGGATAAATTAATTCAGTGTAAGTAAGCGCTTTGAAGCCGGGCACATCGCTCAGCTTTTGAAGCTTAAGCCCTGTTTAGATTACTTGATTAAAGTGGGTCCAAAGCTTCAGCGATCAATATATTTTGCTTAAGAGCAGTGTTGCTACAGAAGCAGATTTAATTGCATCCACGGTGCCCTGCCTTGTGGATAGCTCTTTAGAATATAATGAGATATCACAGAGCCAAAAATCAGGGCTCAGAGGGAAGGTGGAGGGACAGTCATTCCCATCACCACCCTGGGAATGCGGGGGACACAGATTTGCAGGATGTGTGCATAAATAATCCCTGAAAATGAGAAGCTGGAGAAAATAAAGATGACAATCACTGCTTATACAATCTTGGCGATCAAGACAGGAGAGAAATCTCAGTTATCTAGATGTTCTAGGATGGTTTCCTGCATTGCGAGTGGGGATTCTATTAGGTCCCAAGAAGGTGACCTTTTTAGGATGACAAGCTGGCACTTAATCAAAGTCATTGTGGTTAAAGAGGAGGTTGGCCAGCCTGGCCCCCACGGGGCAGGAGACTGGCAGTGTTTCTAATATCAGAGACAGTCGCACCGAGTCAGCAGCAGGAGCACTAGACTGGGAGTCCAGATGGGCTGAGAAGAGAGGAAGTAGCATGTATGACATGCCTGCGGGGCGCTAGCTGCTGCTCTGGGAGTTGAGCGTGTTTATGTCATCTGACCGTTAAGTAATGCTATGAAATGGATGTGCCCGCCCATGTTACAGAGGCGGGCTGCTTGAAAATGGGGCGAAGGCAGCATTGGAACCAGGTCCGTTTGATTCTCGAAGCCATACTCTGTGCAGGTCTGGTCTCCTTTCTGCTGCTCCCTGTACAATCATTTGTCAGGCCACTTAACCAAGCTGGGCTATAGTTTTCTTGATCATGAGGGGAACACGAAGGTTGCTTCTGACTCAAAATCTTTGAGTCCAGCCTGGGAGGTAGGCAACCCAGGTTCCCATCTCTGCACCGTCAAGAACCAGCCAGGTGACAGGAGTCATTTTCCTGCTCTGTCAGTTTACCCGTTTACGATAGGGGGTGATAACTCTGGGATAGCAGCAAATGAGATGTCAGGGAAGAGAGGTCTCTGACATGTCACAAATACCACAGAAACGAATCTACTTAAAATATTGAAATCAGGTATGGCAAAAGCTCATGTCCTTTGAAGAGTAGGAAACTCTCTAAGCTGTCACAGTTTGTCAACCCAGAGCATGGGCCATGGCAGAGTCAAAAGATTGGCTGATGGGGCAAGAAGTGCCCTAGACCAACCAGCAGGGTGGCCTTCTCCATCCTAGCTGTTCTTTCTCCTCCAGGACCCAGGGATCCTCTGCCTTTTCCTTTCTGAGCCATGCCCAGTTGCCTTGGGGGTCTGAGCTGGTGGGGTGGGGGAGCATGAGGAGAAAGACCCAATGGGCAGCAGGAGAAAGGCAGCCCTTCCTCAGCCAGCTTCCCACGGAAGCAGTCTGGACACCAAACACATTCTTCCCTTCACAGCCTGAGGCCGCCGATAGAGTGTGGGGGCTCTAGAAGCCTCCATCTCTTACGTTTTCATGTAAAATATTTTTATTTATGTTACAACAATATGACACAGCGCCATATGCCCATGAATCAGACCCAGTATAGAGGCTGCAGAATCGCCTCGCAGAGAAGCAGAGAGCTGAGAACTACAGACTTTAGAAAACTCGGCGGAAGGCACGTGTCCCGACTCCTGGGAAGCAGGAAAGGAACCGATGGCATTGGCTTTTTGGCTCTTGGGGTGGGGTTGGGGAGCAAACTAACATTTTCTGAGATCCCATTTACTCTCATTCAGAGTTTTAAGAACACTACGTTTAGCCTTCAGATATGATAATCCCCATATGAGGACTGGTAAACTCATCGACTTTTTGCGTACTGGTGGGTGGCGCTGATGCTTCTCACTTTAAAATCCAAAATTGCCAGACACTTAATTCCAGCCCCCGTTGCAGCTAGGACATGGGCCCATGACATAGGCATACCCATCGCATGTACCCAACATGACTTCAAATTCAGGGTTAGCAAGACAAAGAGGCAGGAACAGTAGAATATGCAGAAAGATGGAGTTACAGGGGATGGGGTTGGGAGGGTGACATCAGCCAGGGCTACGGTGGCCTTCAGTGCTGGTAGTTTTGGTGCTACCAACAGTTGTGTATGGTGCTGGGAAGTATTGAGGGAGTGTCTTACGGGCCAGTTCTGCAGCATGATTGGGCATCGCTCCTGCATACATGACCCCAGCCTGGTTCTCTAGCACTTCTATAAGCTCCCCTTTAATGTACTTTAATGTATTCCTTTGGTTTGCATTTCTGTGGCTTCAGCCTGGTTCTCTAGCAATTCTATAAGCTCTCCTTTAATGTATTCCTTTGGTTTGCATTTCTGTGGCTTTGTTTTAGAAGCTCTGGCAGATACAGAATAGAAGTCAGAAAGCAGAGCTAAGTCCTGGCTCTGCTGGGCCTCAGTACGACGGGGCGGCGGGACCCTACACTCTCTGAGTCCCATCCGGCACTAACGTACCATGTCGGGCAAGGAGAACCCCCAGAACAGAGGTAGCAGCCCCAGATGTGATTCATGCAGGATACTCGGTCAGACCCGAGTATTAGTCCCCTGCCTCTACAACTTGCTATTGTGTCCCTCGACAGACTTACTGGCTGGCATACATAGAACCTCAGTTTTCTCACCTTTCAAATGGAACTAATAGTAGTGCCTACCATACAGAGTTAGCTAAGGATTAAATGAGATAACCCACATGAAGTACTCAATAAATACTAGGTCTAAATCAGCAAAGAAATAGACTTACATAAAGAGATGCCCTAAACACGTTTCCCAAAATGAATTCCTGCAAAGTAAATTAGGCTTTCGTGCTTACTTAAACCAATAATATACATGCCACCCATTTGCATTTAAATTGCATTTTAAGGCTAGTAGAAACTTTTCACAGTCTTACCTCTTTCGAGCTTTCAACCACCCTATGCAAAGTAAATATTCTTAGCCCCATCTTATAGAGCTGAAGCCAGGACTTAGAAAAAAGTGACTCACCTAGGAAAGGCAGAGCAGGATGAGAAATCCAGATGTTTCTGATACTGAAATTTAGCTCCTTCCCACCCCTGCAGAGGTGTGGGCCCCAAACAAGTGAAATTAGGTTTTGCTCTAATGGTTTGTGCATTCCTGGCTTCCTAGGGGCCCCGGAATCTAGCCATGGCTGAAGCCAGCTCCACCACTAGACTTCTCAATTATGTGAAACGTAAACTCCCTGTGTTTGCTTAAGCTAGTTTGAGTTTCCTTCTGTCATTTGCCACCAAGAATTCTAACTGGTATGAAATTATCACCACTAATGTTTTTTCCTTTTGTCTCTTCCATTTGACAGCCATTCGCTGAATTTTTGTGATGCTCCAGAGACCACGCTGAGCTCTCGGATGCATCGACGAATAGGGCACAGTTCCTGCCCTCAGAATACAGCCACACTGTGAGCTAGCAGTCGCCAGAGGCTCCTGTTTTCTAGAATGGGAAACCTAGACTCAGAGAAATGGAAGGACTTCGCTCAGGGTCATAGCTTTTTAGCAGCAGAGCCTAGGAAAGAACCCCAGCTGAGAATTCTGTACAGAGAACATGACTCCACAGTTGCAGACCACGGCTGATGGATGAGGCCACAGCTCAACCACACGTCTCAGGGGTTGCCTCCATGCTTTGGAATCCAAGAAAGGCTCAAAGAATAAATAAGGTCGCGAAGGGCTTAGAGGAGCTCTCGTGAATGGCGGAGCCGGAATGAGTTATCAGGGGCAAGTCGAAGAGCTCCCATCCCTAACCTGAAGAACTTGACTTCACTGAAGGCAACCACTGTGTGTCTCCCAGAAACCACCTCTTATTACTGTTGTCAGAGACAGAACAAAGGGAAAGACCGCACTTTATTTTGTTCTCATTTAGTGGGTGTTACATTTCAGATTTCATTCTCTGTCTCCCTCAAGACATAGGACCCAAGTGCCTCAGACTTCTTCTCTAAGGAAACTGAATTCTTTGGAGGATAGAAGCCATGACAGGAGAGGAAGAGATTTGCTCCTGAGGTGAGTCAGATAAGCACAGAAATTCCCTATTCAGGCCCTTTCTTACAACCCCGGAGGTAGTACCTTACGGCTAGGTAAGCTGAGGTTGAATACCACTGCTGGGATGAGAATAAAGAAGCTGGTCACAGCTCAAAGCCACACATCACATCACCATGGTAACGGCAAGTCTCTGTGAAACTGGGAAGAGGAAGCTGGTACCACCACCATTTTGTGCCTCTCTGTTTGAGTGACAGCCTCTAGGTCATAGGGAAACTGCGGACAGAGCTGCCCAAGCTCCCAGGCTCTCTCCTGTCCCGAGATCCCCTTATTTCCTTAAGTGTCACCCGACCTGCTCTGTCCCTTCTCCAACCCTCCCAAACATGAATACCTCAAGAGAGGTCTTCGTCCTTCTCCCTCCCTGCAGCCAGTCAGCAACCCAGTTTTCAAATGCATCATCTCCCAGAATGTCTGGACTGGATGGAGCTTTAGCTGTCATCTATTTCAGACCCTTTCTCCCTTTTTCCGAGTAGGATGTGAAAGCCAGGTATGCCATGTGATATCCCAAGGTTCTACTGTGTCTTGTCCCTGGAGAATGCGACCAGACAATCTTCCTGGCCTCTGCCACGCTGCGATCAGGACCTGTAACCTACATGCCTCCCATTTTCATACCCCCCAATAAATTCCTGTCTGCAAGCTTTATCTTTCACGCTTTCTTCCTCCAGCAGGTCTCCTTAATGACAAAAGCAGAGAAGCAATGGCCCAAAGACCTCTCCCTCCCACACCTGTTCCCTGCGTCCTGCTCCCCGTGTGTGTAATATAGAAGGTAACTGCTCCCCGAGACTTGACTCCTGCTTCCTTCCCAGGCTTCTCCATGGCAGTGATTTTAGAAAAGAAGCTCCTAGTAGAAAGCCAGCCAGGCAATATCACAGAATCACACTTTTCGAGTCTCTAAAATAACTCTCTAAAAAGAAAGGCAACAACAGATTTTTAAAAATATTGACTTACTAGAATCAGCTTTAAAGCATTTTGACATTTTAAAACTTTTCCTATATTCTCAGCTGTTTAACAAAGTAACTATTTCCAATTCTTCCAGCCCTTTTGCACTATCCATGGAAGGCCCTGTAAGCAGGTGATGTAAACCGCAGGCCTAACGGATCTCGGTCTTGTGACCAGCCCTCTCCACTGAAGGACCCGAGAATCCATCCAAAACAGACAGATGGGCCTCCATGCATCCTTTCTAAGGAGAAGCCCCTTCCTCACTTACTGTCATTGATGACAGACACCTAAGTCTGAGTGTAGACACCTAAGCCAGAGCCTAAGTCTGAGTGTGCTCTGGACCAGTGATTCTTAACCTTGAAAGCATCTTCAAATCACCTGAACATTAGTATTTTTAAAAACTCCACACGTGATCCCATGTGCAGCTGAGGTTGAATACCACTGCTCCAGGGGTTAGAAACGGTTCTACCAATTCCTGATTTACGGGTGATAGGAAAGGGCTTGGGGGCCAACCCTCAGTCGTCAGACAACCCCCCTTTACTACCCACGACCCTTGCAAAGACTCTGCCTACAGTGAGAATGATGCTGATGTACGAACTGTTATGTGGGAAGATTCCAATGTGACAGATGTGTCTATTAGCTTTCTATTACCTTCTATTTTTATAGATGACAATACTTTTATATTATATAGAGTATAATAAAAAAATATAAACATTAATGAACTTAATGTATTTTTAAATTTTTATGTTTTTGTTATTTTACCTTCTATATTACACACATGCTTATAAATAAGTTCATATTTGTAAACTGTCCCCCATGAGTCCTGCTATTGGAAGCGTGGACACAAGACCCCGTCCTGAAGTCTGTGCTGCTGGGTGGGGCCCTGCATGTCCTACAAACCATGACGATTTGCACAGAACCTGTGAAGACGCAGGAGACTAGCTGGATTTCTACTGCCTTTGATGTTCCACTGGCAGCCTCCTATTATTTCCGCATCCCATGCACCTGCCTATTTTATTGACTTTTAAGTAATAAAGAGGAAGACCAGGGAAAGGTTTGTAGCTGAAATGTCTGGTGCAATCTACATTTAGCTGCTAAAGATACAGAGATGAATTATGGTCTACACACTCAGTGTAGAGAGAAAAACAGACAGTCATTCCCCATTCAACGCATAATCACCGAGCACATGTTAGCTCATTTTATCCTCACAACAGCCCTAGGCGAAAAGTAGTAGTAGTATCCTGTTAGATGGATGAGGAGACCGAGGCAGATGGATTCATTATTTTGCCCAAGATCACGTAGATGGGAAGCAGAGAAGCAGAAGTCGGAGGCCAGGCAGCCAGCCGGGTGACACCTCACATAAGCAGAGCGTTTTCATCTAACAAGGTAGATGATGCACTGGCTTCCAAGGTGGCATTTTAAGGGAAGGGGGACACAGGGGCTCAGAGAAAGGTCTAAGAGACCTTTGAGAAGATCTGAACCGATTTCCCATTCGGATGCCTTTACCAGTCAGGAAGTTCTGCTTCCTATTGAGTGACAAGTTCACCTCCCAGAGAGGGATATATATTTGGGACCGAACACTCTGCCAAAGCAAGAAAGCACCCAGGTAGCAGGCCCGCGGCCAACCTCCCAGTGAAAGCTCTGCATTTGCTGGTCTTCTTTTCTCAGCCCCACTGAGAGGGCAGGTGTTCCTGAGTCAAGGCCCCATATTGCCCAGGATGGAGGAGTCTAATCCAACACCAGTCACTGCGCACCGATAGGATCCTGCTACCACCAACAGCTCGCCCCACGCCCCATCCCTAACCTTTTGCCTTCTGCGTCAGACCGTGAGGCAGCCAGTGCTCATCCTGAAGCACAACCAGCTCTCCCGTACAGCCCCGAGGGGTGAGATGCACGTGGGGGCAGGCGAGGCAGAACTGGGCAGCATGCGGACGGGCTGGGCGCCAGTCACAGCCTGAACTGGAGCGCCTCCCTCCTCTGCACGGTGACCTATCTTTCCAAGCACCTGGGTCCCAGCATCCCTGCTCCTTTCCTCGGGGCGAACTCCTCAGCTATCACTACGTTGAGCCTCCTTTACAATCCAAGGAAGGCTTAGGTGAAATGTAGCCCCGTACCCCCTTACCTTCAGCATCTCCAAGACTGGGGGTTCCCCCAAAGCAGGGACCAATAATTCTCAGTTAACGGCTTTTTAATGGCTGCATTGTGCTCTGTCATATTGTTGGTATTTGAATTATTTCTAATTCTTTGCTCTCATGACTGCTTCCGTGTACATTTTCATTGTCTATTTCTTATTTCCCATACATAATTTCCTTAAAGTAGAACCATCTCATCATCCTTGGCCTCTGCGAACCAACCAACCCACACCATTTTTTGAGCATTAACTCCTTCTCACCGAGTAACCATGAGCTCCTGAGTTCCTCAGAATTATTCTGCCCTCCGTCAACCACCTGGTCATCCTGCAGCTCCGGGTCTCCCACACCTACCTCTCTCTGGACTTCTATTTCTGCCACCTCTATGTGGCTCCAGAGGGTGTGGTCCACTTCTTCAGTGAGTTGGCTGAAAAGCACGAGGGCCCCCAGCATCTCTTGAAAATGCAAACCCAGCAGGGCGGCTGTGCCCTCTTCCAGGACCTGTAGAAGCCTTCCCAGGATGAGTGGGGTAAAACTCAGGATGCCATGGAAGACACCACGGTCATGGAGAAGAACCTGAACCAGGCCCTTTTGGATCTGCACGCCCTGGGTTCTGCTGGCGCAGGCGCCAACCTCTGTGACGTCCTGGAGAGCCACTTCCTAGAGGAGGAGGTGAAACGCATCGGGAAGATGGGCGACACCTGACTAACCTCTGCAGGCTGGCCGGGCCCCAGGCTGGGCCGGGTGAGTATCTCTTCCAAAGGCCCATCCTCAAGCGCAAGTAGGAGCCTTTGGAGCCCTGAGGCCTTTGAGGTGCCCCGCTGTATCCCCCTGAAGTTGGGCTTCTGCCTGAGCCTCTCCCTTCAGCCACTAGGCAGCCTTCTAACCACCCAGGAGCCTTCTCCCATGCCCTGACCAAACTGAAACAATAAAGCTTTTGCAGCAAAAAAAAATTATATATATATATATGTTTACAACATACTGGTAAATTACAAGCAGCAGATTATAAAGCAGTGTGCCCAGGACAATCCTGTCATTGTATATACGTGAATGTATCTGGGTAGGTGTGCTCCCATGTAGGTACATCTGTGCGTGTGTGTGTGTGCGCGCGTGTGCGTGTGTGTATTAGGCTGGAAGTAAATGCCACAAATGAGCAGATTTTTCATAAACACACAGAGAGATTATGGGTGATTGTTCTTCTTCGAGCTGTTCTATATGTATTTTATTTTCATCAACAAATACGTATCATTCTGGTAATTTGAAATAAAAATGTGTTTTAAAAAGCACCGGCCTATTTGCCGCCTGACAGATGGGAAACTACTCAAGCACAGAGAAAAACAATTGCTTTAAAGTTTTAAAATTAATATTTTTAAAAAATCAGATTTGAGCTCAAAAAGTGGGCTACAGACAAGATAATCGAGGTGCCCTGTGGTTTTAAAACTCGTTGTGTAGTTTTCAATAAATATCACTAATTTCAACTCCCTCTTTGCTCACATGAATGTTTTTTTTTAAAACGAACTCTTCCAATTCTAAATCACATTGATTGAAAGGAACACCTCGGTTTTCAGTCTGCTCTTTTCATCGGGTTCTGATCAGACGGGCCCCATCTGTCATTGCGCATCAGGCCAGCTTAAAGACAATTGTCTATAAAACTTGTAAAATACTTAATGAAATCCGATTAACTGAAAATGTTAATTTATCAGACATATGGAGCTTTGTTTTTTAGGAGAAAGAATCAAGGAAAGAGAAAATAAAATATTAGGGGATTAAAACCCACAGAAACCTTAAACTCAGTTTTGCATATGTGCTTTGTGCTTGCCCCATTTTCAGCCTAATTTCGAAATTCGAGCAAAAAACAAAAACAAAAAAAAAAAAACCAAACCTAAAAAGCAAATAAAATAAAAGGAAACTAACATTGCTAACATTGCTCACAATCTCGCCATCTTGCTTTAGTCATCATTTATGATTTTGTACGCAAGGTCTTTAATGGATACACAAAACACACGTTTGCACGTGCGCGCGTGCACACACACACACACACACACACACACAAACACCTGATAGCAGGGTGACAGCTGGAGATGTTCCCTTCCTCACAGACGTTTGTAATGGGGTTAATAATATTTGAAACATGGTGGCAATTTTTGGTTTCTGGAGGTGAAGATGTCATTTCTCCTTTGGAGCAGATTTCTAATGTTTTTAGAAGAAGTCCCAGTCTGGGCTCTTTAGTTACACAAATGTAAAGGATTTGCTTATGATACTGAAAATGGCAAAGTCGCCATAAATATATCTGCGGCTGTATAGTGTGACATGGTTACTAATGGAAATGGAGCAATTCTTTAACCTGACTGTGCCCTTAATGAGTTGGATAAATAATTTTTATCTAAATGAAAAGTTGGGTTGGACTCTTGGTGTTCCTTGTGTCGTGTCATTTACAGTTATATAACTGGCTTTGGGGATTGTGCTGACAACTGCTGGTTTTGCTTTTTCTAAATCAGAGAGGTCAGACCAAACCCTCTGTGCCAGCATGCACGTGGGATGCCTGTCTGCGGGTGGGGGTCTTTCCTGTGAAGAAAAGAGATCCTGTCTCTCTCAGTCTCATAGGGTGGGCGTGAGGGCCAGCTCTTGTGCCAAGGAGGGGCCACCTTACTGCATTAGGGCTAGCAGTGGGCTGGGATGGTGCTGCCCTGTGGAGGCTTCCCAGGCTCAAAGCACAGACCCTGAGGGTGACTTTGGGCTTGTGAGTCCCAAACAAATGTAAAGTACTAAACTGTCAAGGCATTCACTGCACTTGACTCTGGGTTATTCCCCCAAGCAGTCAGCAAAGATTTGCTAAACACCTCAGCGTGGATTTAGGCAGTCGAGGCAGCTAAGGAAGGGCCCTGCGATCTGGAAAACAAGAGCTATTCCCCAAAATAGCTGCCGGAGGTGACCTGCAGGGCGCCAGAGCCTTACTGCAGCCAGGCTGCTAGAGGAAGAGCAAGCAGGTTGAATTTGTGAAACTGCCAAACGTTCCCTGCACTTCCCAGAATTACTCTGGACAGGAACTGTAAGAAGAATGAATTTCCTGTGATCTTTGAGGTAGGGAGTCTGGAATCATTATAATTTGGATGTAAAATAAAATATAAACTTACTTTGTGCTCCAGCTAGGAAGCGGGTGGCATGTACTAATAATGTGCATATTCTTATATAAAAAAGAGGAAAATATAATACGGTGTGTTTTATAACCCGATCGTTTCACTTAAGAATAGGTTAGGAAATTTTTCCTGTAATATTAAATTTTTCCTGTAATATTAAATATTTTTATGCAATATTTAAAACTGGCCGAAAGTCATCAACAGTAACAACAACAAAAAGGAAGCAATAAACAAAATGCCAAAAATTCAAATGCGTGGATGTACTGTGATTTATTCAACCAATTTATTTCCAGTATAATTACAAGCAATACTGTGAGGAATATTCTACTGCTAAATATTTAAATGCGCCCATGTCCATCTATTTAGACTAAAATCCTGAAACAAAATTTCTGCGTCAAAGAATGTACACTTTCGTCATTTTGCCGTGTTGTCCTGCCCCCAAATTGTATTTCCAGTAGCAGCCCTGAAAAAAAGTTCGTGACTTTTGATGGCAAAATAAAAAGGGTCTCTCTCTGACGAGAAGCAGGCAAACAAGGGGGACATCATTTGTAGAGAATTTAAGAATAATAAAATGCACTAAAGTTGGTCTGCTTTTTGTCAGCACCATATGTCAGCAATGTTAAACATTATTGGTGATAAACACTCCTGAAAGACAGTCTTGTTTTGTTTTTTTGTTTTTTGTTTTGTCTAATTTCTAAATAGTTGCTGTGGTTGTTGTTGAGTTTCAATAAGAATATGTAATCTTAAAATTAGTGCATTTTTAAAAACATATCCTTTAATACAAATTGTATTCTGCATGGGAGTTAATTTGAAGATCTCTCAGTTCTGAGGCTGCCCTCGGTTTGGGACACAGGTTGGGCAGCTTCTCAGATTCCTTTCAAAATTAAATTCATGATGGCTTCAAGTCCTTCAGGTTTATGTGGGACACAGTTCTTAGCCCTCACCACCACATGCCCACAGATAGTTGCGTTTGGTCAGAAATTTGATATAATTAATGGTTTGAAATAAATAATGATAGCGCAGAACTTGAATGACTTCATTCCATGTGACCACTTGGAATTTTTATTTGTGTCTAAATTTAAAAAGAAACAAAGTAAAAACTATGAGGTGTAGTAGTTTTATTTTTAAAGTACAAATTTTAGTTCATGCATGAACTATTTCACTGAATTTATTAAATACTACCTTTAAAATTGAAATTTATTTCTTTTAAATTGTTGATTGTTTAGAAACTAAAGAACAAGTCAAGAAAATGAAACATTACTGTATAATTATTAGTTACTAAACAATTATTTTTGTAAGATATTATTAGCTCAAACTATTAGGTAAATGTAAAACCTGATGAACAAATAGTTGAGTTTTTTTTTTCCTTTTTGTGCTGTAATCGTTATTTTATTTTATTTTTAAATATTATTTCTGTGTCATGCATACAAAGTTTGATAAAAGAAATTTTTCGATGTCTGCATTTCTCTTCTAGCCATTGTTATTATTCCTTTTCCTGATTATTACTGAAAAGAATTTTGTCCTGTAGAGGAAGAGGGAGTTAAGCAATGATCCACTCCAGGCAGGACTGGCTTTAGAATCTGAAGTGCCTAGTGCAGGTTTCCTCGTTCAAAAATGATTAAGAATTTCAAGATGGTGACAGCAGAGCATTAAACCAAGCTTGGTTGGAGCCTTTCTTATGTGGGGCCCTGTGTGACTGCACAGGTCACGTACCCATGAAGCTGGCCCTGGTTCTGAGTGTCCAGTATGCTGGGAAAGCCATTGTCTCCAGGTTAGTTCCCTTCCTTGACTGCACGTGAGGCTGCCATCTTTGCTGCCCCTCTGCCCTAACCATCGGAGAAGACCTGCTGCTCAGAATGAAGGCTCCAGCACCTCAGATTCTCCGTCATCCTCCATAGGTGACATCGGCTCCATCCCTGTCACCCCAGCTGCGACCAAAGTGCCGAGACAACCGTGATACTCAGTTCGCCGGAAAAGTTGATTTCCCAGAACTGTCCATTTTTAGACCTTTTAGAAAAAAATTATTATTTAACCAAATTAATACTTCTTATTCTATTGGCTCTCTGGAAAAACTGGGTAGTTGTTTCCTTGTCTGGGGTCTTTTTGGGGTTGAGTTTTATGCCGAATCTGTGCTGGGCAGACAGAAGTAAAACTTGGCCTACTAATTTCCCTGCACACCATTGTAAGCAAGGACTAATAATGGTTTGGATGCCATAAAACTGTGATGGTTTGAAGATAAAGCAACGGTGATGAAGGTTGGCTGTTTTTATTTAAGAGCATATTGGGTTCCACACCCCACGCATAGGAGGGGAACAAAGATGGAGAAGCACACTCTGGCCTTCCAGGGCTGAGAGGGCTCCTCACACAGTGTGAGGAGCAGCTGGCCTCAGGAGCCGGCAGAGACTCATGGGGAAATTGCAGGGAGGAGGTACATTGCCCTGATTTGACAGGAAAGGCTGTGAGACAATGGATGTCCCTCAGCCCTAATACCCCTATCTGTAAAATGAGCATCTATAAAACACTCCAAGCTTCATAGGTCGCTAGTGAAAAATACTAATAAAAACCCACTTGTGATTCTTAGAGTATATTTCACACAAACTGAAACCATATAAAGGAATGTGCTTCTAGAGTTTTCTTATGAAAGGCTGGGCGTAAACGACCCACAGCCTTTGCAAAGAGGCCACCAGAGTATTTCCGAGACAAGAGTCTTCTTTTCATGCACGTACGTAAAGGAATGGACTCCTGGAAGGCAAGAATCCCTGATGCGCCGGATCGATGGCTGCTAATGTGCCCATCTGGAGATGGCAAAAGTTAGAGATTTCAGAAGATTTGTAATTGTAATTTAAGATAAGCCAGTGATGCAAATGAAGCTGACATGTAACTCCTCGTGGCTGTGTACAGTGGTCTCAGGGTCCCACCAGCCCCACAAGCATACAGACTCCTAGTGCACCCCGTCTTGTACAGCACCTCAAGGAGGGACCCCCTCCCTGGATCTATCCTGGTTCACAGGTGACAGAGACTCTATCACTCAGACATCAGTCTGGCCCCAAGCCTAATGTTCCTCTGGTATATGCATGAATACCCTCTTGTAGCAATGGATTATGGGCTGATTTCTGGGATGTCTGCTCCAGGCCAAGAAATAGCTTTCCAGTAGAAGTCCTTATAGACAGGCAAAGGCTATGTGATTTTAGGATCCTTTCTCAATGAAGCTCATAGCCTTGCTGTGTGGGATTAAATACTGACCACACCACTCATTACTCTGAGACCTTGGGAAAACTACATTCTAAACCTCCCATTTCTTTTCTTGATAATGGGTGTAATCATAGTATTTACTTCAACACCTAGCACCTAGTAAATGTTTAATAATTATTAAAAGAAAAACTAAGCTCTTTTTTCCACTTAAAACTAAGGCAGAGGTAATTTACTTAATGCCACTGAACTATACATTTAAAAATGGCTAAAATGGTACATTTTATGTTATATATATGTAACCACGATAAAAAAATTCTTTAAATTAAAGAAACATATGGGGAATTATGCTCTCAGCCATGATAGTATAACAGGGATTGAATTTACCGTCCTGCCTTAAACAACTAAAAAACTGCATAAAGCAATACTTTATAAAACAATACTTTTCAGATGTTAGATAACAGGCAGGACAAAAGTGATCCCTGAGAGGAAAGAAGAGAAACACGTAAGGGGAAATAATTTCCAGGCCAAAGCACAGGGAGGGAAACCCAAATAGAGCCCGATAGTCTTTCTGAGTCGAGAAGACAGAGCTGAGAATTTAAGAAGGCAATGGCAGTGAGAATCCACAATGCAGAATACCCAAGAAAGAGAGCTGCAGGGAGAGGAGCAAGTTCTAAGGAGAGACGGCACTGAGATCTGCAGAGGGATTCTCCTTAATTGACTATTAATCAGTGCATGCATATGAGCAAACTACCTGAGCCTGGAAAAAGAACCAACAAAAAGAATGGGCTGACTAAGCCATGGGGCTCACCCAGGGTTTGAAGCAATTCATGTTTCCACCAGAACAACAACAACAACAACAACAAAATGTCATATCAAACAGGGCACAGATAGAGTCTTTAGAAGGGTATTATGTTAGCAGTGGGTAAAAATTAGCTCTAGACTAAAATCTGCTCTGGTTCCAAGCAATGAAGCTTAAAAGGAAGCCTCAAAAGAATTAAAGCAATTTAACTACATCCCAGAACAAAGGTCGAGAATATTTTAAGGATATGAAAATATCTAGCACTCAACAACACAGCATCCAATAAACAAAAAATTACCAGATGTACAAAGAAGTAGGAAAATGTAAACCAAAAAAAAAAAAAAAGACGGAAAATCAGTCAACAGAAACAGACTGAGACCTGACACATGGTATAAGTAGTAAACAAGGACAATAAAATAATTATTTTAACTGTATCCCACGTGTTTAAGAAGGTAGAGAAAAGCATAAGCATGCTAAGGAGAGACAAAGAAGATATAAAAACAGCAAAATAAAAATACTAGAGATGAAAAATCCAGTGTCTGCTATACACTGGGTGAGATTAACAACGGATGAAACACTGCAGAGCAAAACGTCAATCAACTTGAAGACATAACAGTAGAAACCGTCCGAAATGACACAGAGAAAAATGGCCAAGGAAAAAAGTGAGCAGAACATCAGCGAGCTGTGGAATCTAATTTATGTGTAATTGGAGTCCCTGAAGGAGGGTGGGAGAAACAGAAAAAATATTTAAATAACTATTTCCAAATTTGGAGAAAACTATAAACTTATAGATCTAAGAAGTTCTGTGAATCCCAAGAAATGAGAAGAAAATGACAACAAGGCAAACAAAAACGGAATTGTTGAAAACCAGCTGATGAAGAGAAAATCTTAAAATCAGCCAGAGGAATATACACATTACACACCGAGGAGCAAGACTAAGAATAACAGTAGATTTCTCACCAGAAATAATGTAAGTTAGGAGACGGTGCAGATGCACCTTTAAAATAGTGAGAGGGAGGGGAAAAAAGTAATTTAGAATTCTATACCCAGCTGAAATCTTTCAGTCAACAAAAGCTGATGTACTAAAGCTGAAAGAATTCATCCCAGAAGACCCGCAAGGCAAGAAATGTCAAAGGAAGTCCTTTGGGCAGAAGAAAATGATACTATGTGGAAATATGCATTTAAACAAAAGAAACAAAGAGCCCTGGAAATAGTATATGTGAGTAAACATAAGACTTTTCTCCTTATTTTAAAAAATATCTTTAAAAATGAAAGCAGAAGCTCTTCTTCTCCTGCCACTTAAATTGTCCATTTTCTGGAGTGGACAATGTACAGCACCAGGACCCACGATACAGGTTGTCCTGCTTTGGACTCTAGAAAATGACTGAAGTCGATTACCCACCTCTCTGGGCTTTACTTTGGCTCACCTGTCAAATAGGTGATACTATTTCCCAGCCTGTTTTATGGAGTGGTTGTGAAGATAAATTAATAACTAATTAACCCTTTATTAAATTAAAACAGCCTATCAACATGACTGGTCTTGTTTCAATTTTACAGCCCCCTCTAAGAAAATGGCTTCTCATGGTGAGTCTGAGGCCTGCCCAGCTGATGGTAAGGCTGAAAGCTATTTCTGGGTGGCAGGCTCTGTGTTTCCTCTCTCCCTTGATGGATAATCTTCCTCCATCCTTTGGGATAAGAGAGATCCCTTGAGAACATACTTTCCCTCTCAATACACTCCCTCATTCTGATCAAGCCTACCCAATAATCCTGCCTGATCCTCTTACAAAGAACATCTTCCTAGCATGAGACCTGCCCACTGGTCAGGGCACAGCCACAGGTCTAGGCAGTCACAGAGCAGTCCTCGGACCTGGAAGGGGATTGCACAAAGTCTCCCCACATGAGAGGGCACAGGTGGCAGGACACTGGCCACCTTGTTCAGCTCTGGGGCCGTGGATGAGGTGGGGCTGAGCCTGCAGGTGGAGGAGAG
>NW_006494609.1:13475941-13488955 GCF_000325575.1 Pteropus alecto
AGGCAGGGGTGACAGCTGGAGTGAAGGCCCCCTCACTGCCTCCTTGCTCTTAAAAAAATGACTTGGCCACTTTTCTTTTCAAGCCTCAACTCTGCCCCCTCAATACTGTGAGGCCTTGGGCAAGTTACTTAACCTTCTATATCTCAACTTCTTCATCTGGAAAGTGGGGACAGTGGTCCCTCCTCTTGTAAGGTGACGCACTTAGCACAGGGCCTGCTTTGTGGTAATATGTAATAAACGTGAGTTGTTATTAGGGAAGAAGAAACCATTCTTTCTCCTTCCGACCTAATTTTCTCTTCAGTGCAGAGGACAGAGTTCTTTAGCAGAATGAAGTAAATCCCAGATTGCTGGCCTGGGAGTTCTGCTCTGATAAGAGGTCCTTATTAACCAAAAACCATGTTTGTTGTGTAAAAGCTCCACCAGGAAGAAAACAGGATACCAAATATCACTGTAGTGGGATCTGGGGGTCCTGGAGTGGAGCCTGCATCCTGGAGGGCTGGTTTGGAGGCGAGGAAAGAGGAGAAGGGGAGAAGAGAGACCCCAGGATGACCCTCTGAGAGACCTCTGTGTGAGGGACAGGAGAGCTCACAGCAAAGAAATGTTGAGTGCCCTCTCCAGGTTCTGTGCACACGTGACTTCTGTGCTAATGGGCGGTGCCGCTTCCCGGAACTTGAGCTCATTCAGGAGTCACAGCACCTGGGTTCAAATCCTGGCTCCTGCACTTACACCTGTGCTGTTTGGGGTGAGTTACTTGGGCTTCCTGTGCCTCCGTTTCCTCATCTGCAAAATGGGGATAATAAAAGTTCGAAGAGAGATTAAGCAGGTTATTCCAAATGAAGCACTTGCTGGAGACGGCCCTGGCCCGCCTCCAACAGCCCGGGGACCTCGGTTCCTCTTGTATCTCGAATCCTTTATCTGGCAAAAAAGACCCCCTACCCGGGAACAAGAGACCAGGGAACAAGACGACTTGTTGCTTAGCACCGACCCGCCCGCCCCCCGCACCCCCTCTCCCGCCTGGGCCCTGTGATTTGCTGGGTGCGGTGGCCCCTCGTCCTCATGTCTGATGTCAGGAACTCTAGGTGGGAGAAAGGGGAGTCCGGCAGATGGAGGTGGATGGAGGTGGGGCCTCGGGCGACCCCCTCCCCACCCCGCCGTGGACAGCGCTCCGCGAGCCCACTCCGCACGGGGCCCCACGACATTACCTCGGAAGGGAAGGGCACATGTCCCATCCGGATGCTGGGAGTGGAACCCGCCCCTTTGCAGTCTCGCTGTTTGCTCCAAACGCAGAAGGGAGTAGAGAAGACGATGAAATTAGGTCCCTGCCGAACTGTCTGGTTCCACAGTTAGAGACACGAAACGATTATGGAGGAGACGCTGGGCATCACGCTCCGTGTCGGCTCACAGCTCTGCACCGGGCAGAGTGAAGGTCCTCACCATGCTTTAATTCGTCTCCATCTTCCGCCACGTGCCTGCAATACATGTCAGGTGGCGGAGGATTGTTCTCGCGTTTTCTGTTTTTTGTTCGTTTGTTTTTAATGAGTAGACTTCCAGTCAAATGATCCCTCGCTCCCAATCCCCAAAACTTCATTGCTTTGGGTTTTTTGTCTTAATTTCAATCTGTCGATTCATATCTCGCTTGCTTCCCGAAGAGATTTGAGGTTGCTTATCATTCTACTAAAGGGACAATAAAACCAACAACCGTGAAGCAAAAGAGAAGAACGAAATGTAGAAAACAGAATGGGGAAAAAACAAAAACTCTTGGCTGAAGGAAGTTATAGTAATGAAACTCCAGACTTCCCTGCAGTCTGAAAAAAAAAGGGAAGCGAATATGTCCTGCACCCTTTATCATATACAGGTTAATTATGAGGATAAAATAAACAGAATCCCAATTGATTCTTGGCTTGGAGCTTTGAGACTCTGTGATAAGTCACAGGGCCTTTGGCTAGGGGTCCTTGAGTAACTTAATGAACAATATCCTCAATGTCACTCCCAATCAGAGTTCCTTTTGTCAAGTTTCTTATACCAATTCTCAGAACGAGCTGAGTGTATAATAAAGCAAGTTTCCTTAAAGGAATTTTTGAGGCTGTCTTATAATAAATACAGCCAAGCATTTAAATGTGAATGACAGTTTCCTAGGGCTGCCATTCAAAGTGCCACAAACCACGTGGCTTAAACAACAGAAATTTATCGTCTTACAGTTCTGGTGGCTGGAAGTCCACGAGGAGGGTGTGAGCAGGGCCACGCTCGCTCTGAAGGCTCTCGGGAAGGCTGTGGCCCAGGCCTCTCTCCCAGCTTCTGCTTCTTCCCTGGCTGGTGGCAGCATCGCTTTCATCTTCGCATGGGATTTTTCCCTCTGTGTCTGTGCTCAAATGTCCCCTTTTTATAAAGACGACAGTCACATTAGATCAGGGGCCCACCCAATTCCAGTATGACCTCACCTTAACTAATAACATGTGCAACGACTCGATTTCCAAATTAGGTCATATTCTGAACTACAGGGGTTAGGACTTCAACATATGAATCGGCGGGAGGTGGAGGATGGAGATGACACAATTCAGCCCAGAACTGTGGCCAAAGATATGGGTGAACTCTTGAAATCAAGTCACAAGGACCAGGCTGTAGTCAGTCTCAGGAGGAAAAACTGACATGTGCCTGAGCTGAAACTTGATCAAATGTCTCGTGTCTAGGCTGGAAAATAACCTTATTATCAGGACAACAAGATTCCTCCAGGGGCCTGGAAAAAGGGAAAGCCAAGAAAACAAGAATTGGTCAGTGTTTCGCCAGCCCTGGCCAGGAGTCAGAGTCAGCACAACTGAGGACTCGGGCCTCTGGCCTCCGTGTAGTTCCACGCGCTGCCAGGTGGGGAGCGTCCACCAGGCTTTTCCATGGCTTTGATGAAATCTCCCGAGAGAGCTTCTTAATTCTAATACTGAGCTCACCAAACTAATTACCTTCTCGGGGCCTCTGTTAACTCTGTTACTTGCAAACACCATGCTGCAGTTTTCACCTCACGGTAGACTCTGTATAACTGCTGTCCCCTGGTGTCGTTCAATGTACACTTCACACGACCTACAACGTGGAGCTGGGGTCAGGATCCTTTGACTACAGGGGGAAGGTACAGTCCCCAAATGGGACTCTCTGTGCTGTCAATTACCCGGTGACGATATGGTTTATCCATCAATCTTCTGTGACCTTAGTTAATGGTAGTCTGCTCTGCTCCACCCAAGTCTCTTTGGGAGCAGCTGACAAATCCAGAGACCTAATTTAGAGAATAGATGCTAATTTAGAGAATAGATAGGAAAGGGCAAGGCCTGAGAAGAGGAAGAAGGACAGGTAGGACGGTGATACGCCACATAATGACATTTTGGTTAGTGACGGACCACATATACAATGGGGGTCCTACGAGATTATAATGAAGTTGAAAAATTCCTAGGACCTAGTGATGTCGTGGCCATCTCAATGTTGTAGCGCATGCATGTGTTTGAGGTGATGCTGGTGTAAACAAACCTACTGCACTGTGAGTTATATAAAAGCATAGCATATATAATTGCAGTAGTAGGCTATACCTTCTAGGTTTGTGTAAGTGCCCTCTGTGATGTTCACACAATGACAAAATTGCTTAATGATGCATTTCTCAGAACATATCTCTGTCATTAAGTGGCACGTCTCTGTATAGAGAGGGTGTGTCTACGGCCATGGCACCCTTAATGTGCCCGATCCCGTCTGATCTCGGAAGCTAAGCAGGGTCGGGCCTGGTAGGTACTTGGATGGGAGACCACCTAGGAAGACCAGGTGCTGTAGGCATTAAAAAGAAAGAAAGAAAAGAAAGGAAGAGAGGAAGGAAGGGAGGGAGGGAGTGGGTGTAGTAGTGGAGCTGGTGATACAGGTGGAGAGAAATGTCCCGTGGGCTGAAGTAGAAAGATCATTTGTCTGTACTTGGCTGTAGGGTGTGGAAGGAGGCAAATTAAAGGCTTTAAAACAGCACTGGATGCAAGAAAATTAGGAGAAAAGGAAAGGCAATACGAGAAGCTAGTAATGTGTATATTTTGTTTGTTTGTTATTGTTTTGTAAAGAGATACAAATTAAAGAGTTGAATTCCTGGGGTTTTGTTTTGTTGCTTGCTTTTTGTTGTTGTTACTGTTGATAATTTTTGGTTATTTGATGGGACTTCTTTGAAAGTAACTCATATATAACGGTGCTACAGAAGAGAACTAGCATTTGAGCAACATATGTAATTTATAATCTTCTAATAGTAGCTATTTAAGAGAAATAAAAAGAAACAGGTGCAATTACCTTTTTCTGTAATTACTTTTAATAACATATTTTGTTGAACCCAATATATCCAAATAGTTTTGCGATATGTAATATTTTAAAAGTCTTTTTTTAAAATGAGGTACTAATGAGCTATTTTACATTATCTTTTTCATATCAAGTCTTTGAAATCCAGTATGCTTAGAGGACATCTCAATTTAAATTCTCCATCTCAGCTGCTCTATACTGACCACGTATGGCTAGCAGCTCGTGTATTGGTCAGCATCAGTACAGATAGAGGCTGGACTATGCAGTTCCGGGATTCCTAAAAATAATAATAATAATAATAGCAATAATAATAATAATTTATTGACCCACTTAGATGTGACAGAAGTATATTAACCCCCTTTCTCATGTATCATTCCATTTAATCCTCTCACTAACCCTACAGGGAGGGTACTGTTATTATCCCATTCTACAGATGATGAAACAGAGCCTCAGAGAGGGTGGGTGATTTGCCTGAGGTCACGCAGCTGGTGAACAGCAGAGCTGGGACTGGAAACCTAGTTCGTCTGACACTAGCCACTTTGCCTCATTTACTCAGGGTCAGCAAAGAGGCCATCCAGCACCCAGGCGTTTGTCAGCGCTTCCCTTAGGGCCTGCGCACACGAGTGGACTTCCTTTTCTGATTAATGGAGCCGCCACGTTGACTGAAAACACAGACCGGAAAGAACATTAATTGTACAGCCGAGCACAGTGCGTGACTGACTGAGAACAGAGCAGTAACAAGATTCTCCGACTCTCATCAGCTGGAGGAAGCTGCAAATTCAAGGCCGGTGACCAGGTTCACAAAATGCAGTTGTTCTCAATGACACTTACTTAGCAAAGAGCCAGAGAGAGAATTGATTGTCATTAAAAGCCGGACAAGAGCATTGATTGTTCCCCCAGTGATGATCTGAGGATTCTGACTTCGCCATGCTGAGAGCGTTGGTGCGTGTGATTTCCCACGTGGGAACGGGCTCCAGCGTGGCCATTCGGCGTAAAGGAAGCAGGAAACCAAGGCCTGGCCAGAAAGTGGGGCAGCTCAGGTTGTGTGCACCTCTCTCTGCCGCTGCGCCCACCCCCACAGGCAGCAGGAGAGGAGGCTGGGCTGGCCAGGGAGCTGGGAGAGCCCAGAGGGGCCTGGGGGAGGGGCTGTCCCTCCCTCTGGTCTCTCTCACTCCTTTCCCCTAGTCCTATTTGTCCAGGAGCTCTAGGAACCTTTAGAGCTGTGACATTTCTGGGTCTGGGTCTCTGTGGCGGGAGGGTGGATCCCTCACCCTGCTGGCCACAGCTGCAGCGCCATCCAATGATGGAGAACATGGCATGAATGTGGCCTGGATAAGCCAAGCCAAAGCATCTCCTACTCACTCTTGAAACCGCCAGCAGGGTGGTGAACGAGGCCTCCCTGCCCGCCCGGGAGCTCTCCTAGGCGGGAGAGGTCATACTGCCTTCTCGAGTGTGGCACACTAATGCATTTCCAGCTCCCCCTCCATCCTGCTTCCGGCCGCAGTTAGACAAGAGTGTGCAGGGCTCCCCCGCAGAGCACCCAGGCTGGGATCCGAGCAGCAACTCGCGCTCCTCCAGCCGTGCATCCAAGAAATGATAAACCAAGCGACCACTGCGTGCCGGGCGCTGTGGCAGGCCCTGGGGAGAACGAAACGTACATGACAAAAGCCTGCCCTTTCGGAGAACACGACACAGACAGACTGGGAAATCAATAGTTACCAGGAAACATGGAAAGTGCTCGAGTACAGGAATTTTAACTACAAGTTACCTTGGTAGCAGAGAACATGGAAGTTGAACACAGAGGGACTGAGCTTTGCCGGATGAGGGCTTATTCTAGAAAGGTGGGGAGGGTGGTCATGCAAAAGGACGGGGGCACCAGGGACATGCTAGAAACCAGCTCACCAAGCAGCTGGGGCTCAGGGTGGGCATGGGACAGGCGGGGAGATCAAGCTGGGGACTGGGAGGGGCAGGCGTGAAGGGCTCATGTGCCGTGCTAGGGAATGGGACCTTAGCGAGAGCTTAGGGTGCATGCATGGGAGGACTTAGGCAGGGTGCAGTGTCAGAGGGGTGATTGGAACGGTCACTCTGACTGTCGTGGAAGGGACAAAGAGAAGGGCAGGACGAACATGCCGGCCCAGGGCCTGATGTCTCCAATTTCATTCCTTGACCTTCCTCCGCCCAGCTGGGCATGGCAGCAGGGCTGACCCCAGAGATCGTGTTCCCTGCTCTCAGGCTCCCCTCCGGGTTTGTCCAGGGGGAAACAGTGATAGGCGTTTGGAAGGTGGGAGGAGGGAAGGGCGTTTTGCTCCAACCTTCTGTGTGCCAGGTGGTGACTGTCCATGGCTCCAGCCCCTCTGCACAGGCCTGTGCGGCTGCACTTTCTAAGGCCCCTGCTTCTGCCCTCCATCCCTCTTGCCTCGGAGGTGGCGATGGCTTCCCGCCCTGGCTCATCTCGGTGGCCTGCTCATCTCCTGTGTTTGGCTTCGCAGCTCCTCCACCGCCCGCATAGCCAGTCCCGAGTGGGCTCGTCTCCCTGGAGGGGCTTGACTGACCCAGGTGGAGAAAGGGGAAGCAATTCTCTAACTGCGAGAATCCAAAGGAGCAGTAATAAAGGTCTGGACAGAGGTTCCAACTGTGGTGGGGATGGAACTCGGAATTCCCGAGGGGGTGAGGGCTAAAAGAAATCGTGGATGACTCCAGGGTAATGCAGGGCTCAGCAGACTTTGTCTGTGAGAAGCTGGATAGTAAATACTGTAGACTTTGTAAGTCATAGGGTCTCCGTCTCACTCAACTCTGCCGCTATTATGCAAAAGCAACCCTAGACAATATATAAATAAGTATGGCTGTATCCCAAAAATGTTATTTACAAAAACGGGTGGAGGCTGGAGTTGACCCGTGGGCCAGAGTTCGCTGACTCCTGAGTGGCTGGAAGGTGTGTAAGTGATGTGGATAAAATAAGGAATCTAGAAAGAAGTGGTTTGGGTGGTTAGGCTAGGCCATGGAGAGAGGAAGCAGGGGGACAGGCAGGGGTGGAGATCAAGGCTTCTTTACGGGTCGAGAATGCCAAGCATTGTGCAGGAGTGAAGGAAACACCCAATTATTTTCTCACAGGGCTGGTAACCAAGACAAGGATTCGTTCGGTAAGAAATCATTATTCACCCATGGAAGAGATAGCTATGTCTACGATGGCAAACAGGCTCTTATCTAACTCTCCACCAGCTGACAGAGGTGACAAGAGGAGATGCAAGGGAGAGGGGGAGAAAGGCCATGTCGATTTCTGCAACCGGTATTTTTATGTCTAGAAGAGACCACCCAATGCTGAGAAGTTTGGGGAACATGATATCAACTGGCATTTATACCAATTACCCACTGACTGCCATAGCTGGATTTCTGGAGGTGATCATACTTGAAGGTAGGAACCAGATTTTTCATCTGTGGCCCCAGCATTTATCAGAATTGGTATGTAGCAGCTGCTGTGGGTTGACCATGAGTACAAAGAAGAGAATCTACTTTAAAACTTTCTTAATCTATTTCTTCTTTAATTTCTTCTCTATCCTTTCATGTTTTTGGATAGCCTTTCAGACTATTGAAGCTCTGGATGCTTAAATACATAGGCCATGCCAGGTAAGGTGTCAAGTATTTCAAAATAAATAGGTGCCAGACATCATCAAACTCAACTTCTGAGATTTTTTAAAAAGGAATCCCATTATTTTAAACGCATTTGACTATATTTAGACATGGCAGTCCTCTAAATAGGCCTGCACACAGAGTGAAGAAACGTTACTGTTACGCTGAGACTTCTTGATTGTAAACAGCGTCAGCAAACTGTTCAGATCCATAGTCTCAATGCTACCGCTGGGCAAAATCCTTGAATGGATTATTACGAGAATGGGTTGTAAGCTCTTGGCAAGGAAACCAGCTTGGGCTCACTAAGATATAGTCAATGAATGAAGGAAGGAAGGAATGGTTGAATGAACTGCGGTTGCTTTTTGTATGAACGATTTGTTTCTTAAGACCTCATATAATTTAATACATGTATAAAGCAAGACTAATTCCCCTATAGGAATAAAGTAGGATTTACATTATTTTAAGTTTTGTACATTAAGTAAAACTTTATTTTTTTTCCATTGCTTTATTTCAAATTTGCATAATTCATATTAGCTTAGAGTATGACTTTATTTCCTGTTTTACAAACACTGTGGACTTATACCTGGAGATCAAGTATGTATTCGACAACCTTTTGATTGGATGAAGGCTTCTAGGCTACATCGTCATAAAGCCAGGTGTAAGTGTAACTAGTTGAATGGTTGCCCTCAAAGGGGGTTGAGTGAAATAAAAGCTGCTTAAAAGGGGGTCTCCAGAACCATGCTGCCCGGCTCCAGCTTTGTCCTGATCAATATACAAAAGACATTTTCAAATCTGTGATCAAATAATACCTAGAAGAAGAGCAAGTGTCTAGATGAGAAAATCAGAACCCTCACACCCCCAACCCCACATCTAAATTCAGCTGGCCTTGAACAATGGGCCAAATCTAAGGAGGTGACATTTAATGGAAATAAATATAAAGTCCTGCACTTTGATTCCAAGACGAATAACCGGAGAAGTATGCCAGTGGCGAGGACTTAGTTAACAGCAAGTTCATTGTGAATCGATGGTTGTTGAGACTTCTAAAAAGTGAATTTAGTCTTTGATGATGAAAGTCAAAATTAAAGATCTAGAATGGTGGAAATAAGTGTCTCATTATCAGATGGCTCCTGAAGTTGTTTTCAGATCTCAGTTCTGATCACAAACTAGAACATGTTCAGAAGAGAGAAAGAAGAGACAGAACTTGAAATATGTATGACAGAAAAGACTGAGGGAGGAAATTGTTCACATAAATGGTCACGCGCAAAATGGTTTAGGTTTGCATTTTTGTGTCTTTTCAGGCTAGTCCAAGGACCTTCAGGTAAAAGTTATAAGAACTGGGATTTTGTCTCAGTATTAGGACAATTAGAGTGTCTGAAGGTGAAAGGACCATCTGAGGTCAGGTGATGTGTGTGGTCACCATTTAACAACTCATCAGGAACATGGCGGAAGGGCACATGAACACACACCATATGGAAGTAAAACTGCTTGGACACAAATAGAAACAGCTAGAAACACACCTGAGTGCTGTCATTTCCAGTCAGTCACCTGGCAGTACTCTGAACTTATTGCCAGATTGCCATGGCTTAACCCTCAGGAAGCTCTGCTCCAGAAAGACCGGCCCCACCTGCTCTGGGGCGCCATTTAAGCACCTGAGCATATGCCTGCCAGGGCAACCCAGGGCTCCTCTTCTAGTAGCTTTCAAGCCCCTTCAAGACTGGCTCCACTCGTCAGTGTCACCCAGCAGTCACTGGGATAGAGCTGGTGCTAAATGAGCGCTTGTTGAATTAAAACACTAAACAGCCTCACGAGGGTAGTCATTCATGAAAATCACGTGCGATACCTAATATGGGGAATTTGACTTTGGCGGCAGTTTTTTTCTATTCCCACGCAGGGTTATTTCACTTCTACCTCTTTTACTTGTCTCCTTTCCCACTTAAACCATATTGTAGCCCAGCAGTCCTCCGCTAGGGTCGTCTTCAATGCAGGTGACAAGTCACTACCAGAATTTTGTTCCCTTCTATGGATCGGTCAATGTCCCCTGTAGGTCAGATCAGAATTTTGGAGGGGTTAACATTTTGACAAAATTCCCTCAGATATTCCGATACTGTTGTCTCCTCTCTAGCTACCTTGAGAATTATTTACAGAAAATGTTTGATCTGGGCTGTTTAATGGCAGCCACACTTTATATTTGGCCTTACGTATTATTCAACTTGGTCAACTACCTGATTCATCAGATTCGACCCCAATGACTTTCTGCTCTTCCTCCCGATCAATTCTTCTCAAATAGTGAAGATTTACCTGGGAGGACACACCACAGCTTTGAAGGTGATTCCAACAGTGTGAGTGGAGTTGGCAGCAACGCTGGCAGAGACACAGGATCCTGAGGTGACCACTCTGAAAGGCTTTGTTGGGAGGAATTTGCTCCAGTAAGCTCACTAGAACAGGTGGGACCCCTGCCTCTACAATAACACCCTGCACACAGGAGGTATAGCCAAGGCAACCTAGAAGACAAAAGCGACTGGGTGGCCCAGCAGGATGGTGGCTGAGGCCAGCTCTACTGGGATTACTGTAGATCTATAGTATGCTAAAACATCACATCATCACAAAGGAACCAGAAAAGCTGAGAGAACATCATCTTTCCATTCTTCTAGCTTGGTGACTGGTACCCTGTGACCTATTACTTGTCTCGACAACTCCTCCCTCCCACCTGGCTCCTTGCTGGCTCTTGGTGTGTATGTCAGGCGGGAAGGGTAACTGGATGGTGATGGATTAAATCCTGGAGGATGACAATCTCAGGGTTAGGGAGGTAGTCACGAGAAACCCTCAGAACCTGGGATAGGCTGGTGGGCTCCAGTCCTAAGGTACAACTTTAGTTTATCATTTGATAGCTTCCAAACGAAAGGCATGATCTGTCTTAACCACAAGCTCCAAGGCATGGGGTGGGAGGCCTGCCGTCCAATTCTTTAGACCGGAGCTGGAATTCCCGAGATCCACAGGGGAGCCTGTGGATGCACGCTTGCGTATTTGCAGAGAGGTGTGTGATTCCCCACCGAAAGGAAAGCGTGCATGAGGACGAGTACAGGGAGTGCAGTGAGCCCCCCGAGCCAGACTGTGAAGAACAGCACACTCTAGCACAGGTGAGAAACGAAAACGATTTTACCGCTCAGCGTTCGCACGTGGAGACGCAGAGCACACAATACAGCGTGGCTTCTTTTTCTTCAATTGATGCAACTCAGTAATTTTTATTGCAACTGGAAGACAATACATCACAGAAACTTTATGGTAGGTCTGGGGGGAAAGTGTTATTTACAATAAATGATGAAATAGTTTGTCTTTGGCAATATGATTACATATGAAGAATGCGAAATGCAAGTATGGATACCTCCAAAGAACACCGTCAGGTCCCTAGAGTTTGGCTGATCACGCCTGCCTCCACACGCTCCACCAGGCAACACAGACGCAGCTGAACTTCACGTCCTTTCTCCATTATGGTTCTCCCTTTCTATTCATGATATTGGCAGTTTCATACAGAAAATACAGAAAAAAGAATTGGCTTTCGAAAAATTATCACTCTAGTAAATTAATTTGGCCATATAGGTCTATTGGCCAGCAAAGGTCAGATGACCCTAAGCATTGACAGTAAGCCTCTTGGTCTTCTGATTACTTTATCACTGTTATTTATTATTATTTTTTTCTGTAAAACAAAAACAAAACTCAGAAATGTTACAGAATCAGAGTATAAAAAAAATGTACATGTGTATAATGCTTCCCAGACACACATGGATACCTTTTTCCTCCACATTTTCACCATGGCAGTATAAGCAGTGAGTATGACACAGCATGAAACTGGTTATTGAATTAGCTATGAGCTTCGATGGCCGCAACATACATACTCGGGAAAAGCTTAATGTTTAAATAACTAAAATTGTGCTAAGTTTTATCTAAAAAAAAAGGGGGGGGGGCGGGAGGGTGGAAGGTGGGGAACTCAGGCCATAGTAATGAAAAAGTGAACTATGATTTCTAGGTTTGATAGGTTCACCATATCGAAGTCTTTGAGAATCCAATATGGAATATTAATTATTTGCAAAAGGTAGGGAAGGCTGTTCTCAACTTTTGCAAATGAAATACAGTGGAAAACACTGTTGTATATATTCCAAATAAATAGTCTTGATTTCAACGCTAACAAAACAAAAAGGAAGGGTACTTGTGAGCATATCACAGTAAGTCAGAAGTGATCGTTCACCTAGGTCTGATTTCAAAAGTATGACAGACAGCAGGATACAGCACCATAGACACATCGGTTTCAGCCGTTAAAAGATGGATTTGTTTTAAAAATCGTATTTTCCTTCCTTAATTTTTGGTCAGTGAAGCTACTAGCACTTGTTTGCGGAACTGTGGAAGAATGGCAAGGTCACACGCATTATTCATGATGAAGCAACCGAGCTGACAAGTCTGTGCTTAATTCAAGAATGACCAATAGGAGAGAGAGAAAACAAGGAGTTAACCACCATCACGGGTGCTCTCTCGAAGAGGGGTTAACAGATGAATTCACAAAGGTAGGCGTCTATACAGAACACTGAATGCCATGTGCAAATCCTTGTGAAACTCCAGAAACAGGAACACCACACAATGTATATACTTTGATTTACACATTCCGTTACAAAGGAAAAAAAGACACTATTACAACTTTGTAACTGTGTTAACTGCAATATAAACCAAAGTCCCCAGTTTGGCAGGTAACTAAAAGAGGGTTATCCACTTAGGTTATATAGCAAAAGTGTTGATGTATATTATATATAGTAGTATAAATAATAAAAAAGTATTATTTAAATTAGATCACAGTGCTGCATTATGTGCATAACAGTGTTTGATATAGTATTGGAGGGCCGGGACCTACGACACTAAGGATTTAACTGTCAACACTGGTAAGTCACAATTAAGAGGGGACACAGAGTTCAAATGTGTTCTTTTGGTGGCAAAAAATCCTGAAGATGAAAGAAAAATACTTCTCTATAGAAACACAAAAATAAATTGCAACATCTGGGCAGCTGTGATCCACCAGAAAGAAAGCACTCCCAACCTGAATCA
>NW_006494609.1:13488983-13490583 GCF_000325575.1 Pteropus alecto
CCCATATGGAAAACCCTCTCGTGTAGGTCACTTGTACATAACTGATTCCTTCTCCAAGAGCCCTTCGACAAGAGGCTAAGGGCCCACGCTTGCGTGCGTGTGGCATCTAGCACTTGGCGCTGGGCAGTCCTGGTGCGTCCCAGGACTGAGCTGGGCACAGAAGCCATCCGGGCAGTTTTCACTCTACAGAGCCCACAGCTTGAAGTTGATCCTCAGGCAGAAACCACCACTGGGCACAATGGCCTCTTCCAGAACGCCCCAAGGTAGTACCTGCCATGCCCAGCTAGGGCCAGACAAGCTGAATGCCTCTACAAGGACAGTCAGTTCTTGGGGAAGGCCTCCGACACACTCCTTAAACACTCAGCCCCAAGACTGAACCGGCCACGGCTGTCTTGGCCTCGGTTGTCTCCGACCACCATCTAAACGTGGGTTTGGTTTATTTTCATCTCAGATGGACAGCTTTACCAAAGAACTCTTGAAAGTACACTGATCAGAGAAGGGGAGGGGGAAGTAGGAGCTTATGGTATATTATAAGGCTGGGAAAAATCTATGATGCAAACAAACCCTTTCCACGTAGCACTAGATAAAGGTAAAAGACAATTGGAATAGCATAAAAATAACTATGTGTATACCATTTAAGAAAAAAGAGCTACAGTCTCTTTCTCTTAAATGTGTCCAAGGGCCAACAGCAAGTAATTGTAGATGTCATGGTGCTGAAGTGTTCACGGCTGTTTTCCAAAGCATCTTTAAATATTGCTATAGTTCCCCGTTTCCCCCTCCCCCCTGCCCCACGTGAGTATGTGAGATACTGGAATGACACATGAAACGCCACTTCTCCCAGCAGGAGAAATGAAAGCAAAACCACCACACCCCTTGAATGGTGTTCGGGCGATCTGTCAGACTAATGAATACATATGCTCGTTTGGAAGCTAAAAGAACACCTGACGTTCGGGAAGGAATTCCAAGACTGAAGTGAATTACACTTGAGCGAAATAGTCTTTCACAAATAGGCTTGTGCTTAAATTTAAATTCTCTACTGCTCTTGGAGGACGGGGTGGGAGAGGGTGCCTCCTGCCCCTTGGCTTGGTGAGGACGTGGACCTCATTCTGCAATGAATTCACTACAAATGGCCACATACACATTGATACTTTTTTTTTTTTTCTCAACAATCAAAATACAAAGTTAAACACAATTGAGCCATTGTTTTGGTTATGCATAATGTGTATGCCTCCAAAAACAGAAGAAAAATAGAAAAAAGTACCCTCACTAAAGTTTCCCCCGTAAGTGTCCCAGCAGCCCCTTCGAAGGGGCTGAGGGAAACGCAGGAAAATAACACTTAGAAAGCTGCCCGATGAGGTATTTATGCAAAAAGAGTGGTTCTGGAGTTAAGAACACACTTTTATAAGATAGTTATCTATTTCTCAAAGAGATCAGAAAAGTAAATCACACACATTGCATTTTATTATTTTCTAAAAGAGGTCTTTGCTCCTTTAGAAAAATGAAATGAGGGGAGACAGCCCACCGTGGGGGTTTTAATTGGAAGAAGTCCCCTGCCAGAAACGGTCCTGAATGTCTACTCTGCCTTTCAGGAGGAAGTCTG
>NW_006494609.1:13490598-13503536 GCF_000325575.1 Pteropus alecto
AGGGGGGGGTGTCTCCTGGGCTTGGTCAGGTGACAACACAAATCAAAGTGTGTCGCTCAGGTTCCACAGTGGTGGATGGCTTTTGGGGTGTCAGATGTTTGGTGAGATGCAGAGAACAGAGTACTTTAAAAATTCATCCTTATTCTCATCTACACCTTGAACAAAAACAGTGGAAGAGTTTAGGTTCAGGTAATGAAGTCAACCTGTTGTACAGGTGCAGATATTTTTCAGGTTAGCTCATCAGCAACCCAGAGGAAGATAAGCACAGGGCACGCACCAGTTAATTTCCACTGTCCGGGCTGATTGAGGTTCTGACAGTGCCTGGTGCTGGTAGACGGGCTGGCTCCACGTTGGAGCACACTGTCCCGTTTTTAAAAAACAAGATCACCGCAGCTCCCTCCCCTTCCCTCACACCATTATATCCTGAGCAACCGTAGTGGGTGTTTTTGTGTTTTAAAATTTCCCTCCATTTGAGTGGGAGATCATATTCTTTTAGATTTCTCTTTTGACCTCCCCAAATAATTTCTTTCAGGCAAAGGTAACTAACAGGAGTTTCTGGTCTGTGTGACATCACCTTGTCTAAATTCAGCTCTCACAATCTAGGTGGGCTTAATTCCAGGTTGGTTCGTATGCTGAGGTGGTAGAGATGGCTGGCCCCTCCTTCCCACCGAGAGATGGCCTCACAGGAAAGCGGTGGGGCTGGTCCTTCCACCACCTGTGTCACTTCCTCCTTCACGTGTACCTTAACTCACACCCTCATCCAATAAGGCCCATTAGTGTGTTTCCCCTTCTCCTGACGAATTTGCATAATTATTCACTGCCTTTTTCCTGGAACTAAATCTCGGTAATGGTTTTCTCAAGTCAGCGTCCCATAATTCTCTTGATTCTATCATACACACTCACTACTAAGTTTGCCCTCAAATTATTGCGTCATGATAAACATGTACAGACAGAGAGAAAGGACACACTTTTCAACAGAGAATCAGAGGGGGCGGGGCTGAAGTGCAGGCAAAGGCAGTACAGAGCGCCACCATCCAGGCCCTACCAGAACATGAAGGTATTTTTATATTGCAGAGTAAGTTCCCCAACAGTCAGAATTTGTCCCTGAAGAAGGTTAAACCTTAAACACCTGCTTCAAAAAACCAAAACAAAATAATTGGGAAAACAAAACAAAACAAATTAAAGGAAAAAAAAAAAAAAAAGAAAGAAAAAAGAAAACCAAAAGAACCTCTAAGCCTAAAGGCTTAAAAATTAGAGGCATAGCCTTTTCTCTATTTTCTCTATTTATATGAAAATAATTCATGCTTCATGCTAAATACATTATTTACCTTACAAGAACTTTGTTATTTTTTGAATAAAAAAAAGTTTGTGTTTTTGTGATTTTTTTTTTTCTTTTTTCCGAAGGAATCCATGCATTGTGGATCAGAAATTTCTGCTGGCTACACTGGCTGAATGTGGAAATCACTGAATTTTGCAAAGATGAATCCTGACTGACATTATTTGCAAACTCCATTATGAGGACCGTATAGGAGTTTTCTTGTTTTTGCCATGTTTTACTTATTTTTGTCCATCAATGTGCCTTTCATCTTTTGAAACTACACCACAATACTAATGGCAGGTTCTGTAGCTTTTTGTTAGTTTGTTTTCACTTAGATCAAATAGTTTTGACAGACAGAAAAAGATATGTACCATTACTTCCTTCCTTAACAGCTATCGTAATTTCTTGGACTTGAATTTCACTCGGGCAGTGAAGAAGACGTAGCTTGCCTGTTTTCTGCACGTTTTCTCTCTCTCTCTCTCTTTCTCTCTCATGTGCAGGGCCAGCCTTCAGGCTCAGGGCCTGTGGAACGTTCTCTCAATTTAATACGGAACAGAATCCAGTGATTAGGGACATCACTAAAAACTGACCCCGTTTCTTCTCATTAGTCCTTGACACCCGGTGTGCATGCGCAGTCCCGTGTTCGCCTCGTAAGATGTTAGGCTTAACGATTAAGCAGCACAGAGGACCAATGACCGCTCCTCCCGCCCCCGCCCCCACCACCCGGCGTGGCAAGGCCAGGGCTTTTCCTGGCACAATGTGCTGCCTGGCACCGTAAGCCTGGGGCTGCTCCTGGGGGAATGGATGGCTCTTCCTTTTCCCCAACTGCCTTATGCATATTCACTCAGCGAACCCAACTGAGGGGACACCCTGGCCTTTTAAACCTAAGGGTCGGGCCTGATCGATGGTCACTTTGCACACGTGCCTTCTAGGTGATGAGTATGGGTCTCCCCGTGGCGTTATCCGCGACATCCCTGTGGATTCAGCCACGTGTCATGACAGGCTGGAGGAAGCAATGGTCATTTTGGCTTTTTCGGTTTTGTCTTCAGATAATGAAAAGCTTTTGTAAAACAGCTGAGTGTCAATATGAGTTCTATGGCTTCAATCTCCTTTAAAAATAAAATTCTTTAAAGGGTCTGAAACAAAGGAGAGGGACAAATTAAAAAAAAAAAAAAAGAAAAGGAAAGAAAAGAAAGAAAACCAAACCAAAGGAAAAAAAAAGAAATAAAAAAAGAAAAATAAATTGCTGATATTGCCACAAATCATTAGAAATCTCCTGACATGCTGAAACCAAATGGCCGTAAGTTCAAAACAAATCAGTGACTTGTTTTCAATTTTTTGTGGTTTCCTTTTGCTCTTTCTGCCCCTTTGCCGTCCGATTGGTGATGTTATTCAAACAGGACCGAATGCCCGCCAAGTGCAGGAGGGACCCCGCCGCCTCCTTCATCTCCTCGTCATCGCTCTCAGGGGGCTTTTCCGTGCGTCTCTTTTTGAGGGGCAGCGTGTCGCTGGGGACCTTCCTTGCCTTGGTGAAGTGCTGGCGCTTCTTGTGCTGGGCCGCGTAGCCGCTGTCCCCCAGAGCGTCCTTGGCCTCCTTCGGGCTGTGCTTCCTGTCGTCCTCCTCCGTTTCGCTGTGGCTCTCGTGGCTCTGGAAGCTGCCCTCGCTGCCCTCGCTGCCCTCGCGGCTCCCCTTGGTGGCAAACTCATAGTGGTCGTCGGCCGAGGAGGAGGAGACCGAGTCGCTGGCAGGCGAGGTGCTCCTGGCATTGGAGGACTTGGCACTGCTGTAGTTGTGATCTTCCTTGGGGTCTCCGCTGACCACCGGGGAGCCACACGATGGCTCGCTCTCAGTCCGCATCCGGCAGCCCGTGAGGCCATTCCTGAGTGGGGAGGGATGGGAGACAAAGAGAGGATATGGCTTAAACCCCCTCTGAGGAGACGCCCAGCAGCCCTCCTTTGCTTATACACCAGACCCGCTGACATGCGATCTAGCAATTTTGCCAACCGCGGGGGCAGCAGGTGGCTCTGCTTTGAAGACTAGGTCCTCAATCCTGACACCTCCATCTTCCCTGCTTATCTCCCATCACTGGCATTTTCACTCAGTTTGTGCAGCTGAGATGTCAAAACAACACTTCTGAAGTGACAGCAGTGGAAACACAGTCTCTTACGTTAAAACCGTAAAAATCAAGCTGTGCTGGGTTTCGCATACCCGCCAACGCCGGGAGCAGCCACCGCCAGGCAATGCTGGCTGGGTCCTTCGGAGGAAAAAGCCTGCTCCCTTCTAAAGCTGCTACATTAGGAGCCTTCTGTCAGAAGACTAAATCTGGTGTCGAGAAAAAAGACATACCTGCCACGTGGTGACAGCTACTCACTCGCGCATTCCCCTCCTCATTCATTCGTTCTACAAATATTCGCTGAACGCCTAATAGAAAGGCATGGCCTTAGGGAGGGTCCTGGGGGAGGGATCTGAGGCGGAATCAGATACGGACACTGTCACAAAGATGCTTACAGGCAGAGAAGCAAGTCCTGGTTAGATCAGAGCAGTGAGCTGCTGCTTACTAAACTTAACCACCTGCCAGGCGCCATGCAAAGTCTGCGGAGATGACGGTTTAACTCTAGAGTGTTAGCATCCTTATTTTATAGATGACAGAAGAAGGGTCTAGGAAAAAGTTTAGTGATTGACTTGAAGCCACACAGCTAATAGAAGTAGCAGAGCTGGGGCTGGAACCACAGTCTGACCCTCAAGCTTGAGCTCTTAGCTACATCATCAAACCAATTCTCACTCCTTTCCGGTTTCCCTATAACCTATACAATCTCATGAGGGACGGACAGCATTCATCACACCTCTGAATATTTTGTCTCTTTATGACTGAGCAATGAACTGACCCCTTTGTATTTCCTTATTAGCAAAGTGGGAAAAGTAATTCTGCCCACGTTACGGGGTTGTCGGGTCAGGATGTGAGTTGAATGCCTGCAGGTGTCTGGACCAGGGCCCGGCCTAAGAGTGAGGACTGGGCTGCTGATTCCTGGTCAGACCACACACCCCTTGGAGTGGGCGCTGATCTGCCTGGATGGCCGCTCCGATTAGGGGGGTGCCTGGCACACAGAGGGCGTGCAGAAGGAGCTGTGATCGGGGAGACGCATGCCAGCAGGAGGGAAGGGTAACTTACAGCTGGATGGGGCAGAGGAGAGTGGAAGGAAAAGGTCTGAGGAAGCCATGGCTTCTGCTGTGAGGGCTGAAGGTTTGGGGCAGGGAAGAGGGGAGATATTCTCTGGTATCATCCTGGCCATTTTCTGGAAGCTCATCCACCTGATGACACATTTCTGGGTGATCTGGGGAACACGAGTACTCCTATGTTCCCTCCACAGGGAGCAGTTCCCACCCGAGATGAAGCCCGTGAGGACTCGTTCAAGGTCTGTGCCCCCCATTACAGTCACTGATGTATCCCCAGTAGCCACCACTGTGCCAGGTGCAGAGCGAACACAATAGATATACTGACCAAGTGTAGGAGCACATGGAATTACATGGCAGAGAGCAGGGAGTCTGGGAAGATAAACTGTGGATCTCTACCAACACACTTTACCAGATACTCACCAAGGCTATGGCCCCAGTGGAAGGGTCACAAGCCCACTAATGAGATATAGTCGTGAGCCCTTCCGCTTCCCCTCCGGCTGTCCCCATGAAGCTCAAGGTTCAGCGCAGACAGCAAGCGAAAGGGGGAGGAGAGTCTCTGATGTCTATGGAGTGGCAGGGAGTGAGGCCAAGGGGTCTCCCTCCTTCTGGCCGTCCTGGGCCTACAGTGCTCTGCTAAATTCAAGCTGGTGGGGACATGCACCAGCACAGTGATGTGCACCAGCAAAATGCATGAGGGTCAGTATCAAGATTCAACCTGTGCTAGACGCCTCGAGACCAACAATTACAATGTGTGCATTTACACAAAGAAGTCCTTGCAAGCTCCCAGAGGACCCCAGCTCCGTGCCACCTCCCGGCAGTCCTTATAGAAAGAGCCAGGCTTGTCAGACAGGCTTTTGTTCACATCCTAGCAGTGTTTGTTAGTGACCTTTAGCAGGCTCCTCTCCACCTCGCAAGGCAGCGAACAGTTCCAAGCGCACAGGATGGTTCGCGGTGGTGTGTAAGAATTCTGGCTTGGTCTATCTGCTGCTGTCCAGACTGCTCACTGCTGCCACATACTTACTCTGAGTTTCTTGTTTCCTTTCTATTCTGGTCCAGGAAACTTATGGGAATGCAGCATTAAGCAAGAGTAAAGAGACCCTAAGAAAGAAATTCTTCATAGGCTTGCTTGCCTGTAAACACGGCCCCTGAACTTTGGCCAATGGCATCTGTGATATCTACTTTCTACAGACTTCCTGTTTCTTGGCTCTGTTCTGGGTACGTAAAAGTGGCTAGGAAAAGATGCCTGTGAGGTGTTACCCAACAGAAAACCTGGTTAATGTAATTAATTGTACAGGTAGCTGCACAATTAATTAATTAAAGCAAATGAAAATCAAAGTCTTGTATAACAGTTCTCTTGATCATTGTTGTTTTAGGTAACTATAGTAAAATCCCAAAATTACTTCAGTAGTTGAGTCTACTGAACTAGCCTAAAGCAGTTTCAGAGTGAACCCAGCTCCACTTGGATGAGTAAACTGGGCTATGCTGGACTTTTAGAAAAATCAATTCAGTTCTGAATCCTTATTTTTTCATAACACGGGGCTTGTGACTCACTTTACTACCACAGTTAAGCAGAATATGATACTTCCCTGGATATATATGGGGAGGGAGAGAATCATGAGAGCAAAAGAGTAAGAAATAAGGCAAGTGTTGCAGAAAGTTAATTTTTAGTGAATCTAGGTGAAAGGCACGTGGTGTTTATTGTGCTGTTCTTTCCTCTTTCCACAGGTTTAAAATTTTTTAAATAAAAAGTCTGGGGTGGGCCGTGGGAGAAACACACTAGGATGAAAGCTATGACTCAGGATCTTGGCTTCACACTATTACAAAAGGCAAAGTTCCAGGCCTCAGAACTTCTCTTACTTAGAGGTGATAAGCAAGCATTAGTGAGGTAAAGATGCCCTAGAACCAAACGGAGATGTTCTTCTTGGACAGATCACAGGCATTAAAGACCAGAAAGGAAAATCACCCCCACAGACCACGAATCAATGCTGCGCAATGCAGGGTCTCTGACACCGCCTGGAGGCACCGCACACTGCACGCCAATGGCCATTCCACGACCTACACCTTGGGAGGCTGGTCCAGCCCAAATGTTTATGATAAACAGAAGCTCAGGGAGCCTTGGGATTTGTCCAAGGTGGCCCAGTTAGTTCTCAGAAACCATCCAAGCAGGAATTGGAAATGCTACTCTGTGTTTCCTGGGGAAGGAAGTTTACTGTGATGAAGACAGGAAACCTAGACGCCCATTGACAGTATTTCCGGATGAAAACAGGTACATAGATGTAACTTTAGGGAGTTTAAATTAGAATATAAACATATCTCTTTCTCATTTGATAAAAATTACCTTTCCCTGTTATGGGCTCATAATCTGTAAATTACACACAAACTCAGCAGAAAAAACAGCAGGAAGAAGCTCCTTCAATGACTAATAACGATGCAATGTCGTTCAGATGGCTGCAAGCCAGTTGCACCGACTTGGTGTCAAAAACCTCCCACTGCAGGGCTGTCAATACAGGGGGCCAAATGCTTAAAAGCGGAAACCAGTCATCCTGAACATGTTAGAAGGTAAATTTCTAACCACCTCCTCAAATATCCTTCTTTAAAACGAACACATGATATATCTGAAATGCCTGCGATTTTTCAGTTTAAGCTGAATTTATATGTAACGATACTCAGTTATCAGGTTAGCATAAATTAAAGCCACCTGACTTTACTAGGCCTCAACAAAACCATGTTTTATTAATCTCAAATGAAACCTGGTATTCATTCTCTCGTCAAATAGATGGGAACATAAAAAGTGAGAAATCACATGAGCTCAGGCTGAGAATGAGCGACGCTTGTGGCTAAGTTAAAGTACAGCTCCTGATTAGACGTGGCCAAATTGCTGTCTTCTCTACCAGTTCTTCATTTGTTCCACTATGGTATAGTCAGCATGTGTCACCTCCATCTTTCACCTGTGTACTAGGGTTCTCTCTGGAACCAACGGCTTTAAACCTAGAGGCTATCATTTAAGGGGACACTGTCCTTCCTAGGATTTACTTGAGAACTCTGATCTTTTGCCACACAGGAAAGAGGCAGGTGGAATTACGGGGACTGTAGACGGGGTCCTAGAGCTGGAGTGAGTGCAGCACTTTTGGTCCAAAACCAACCACAGAAGGAGAGACATGGAAGGGAAGAGATGACCAGCAGGGTGGCAGAAGAGACATCTGGAAGGCATTCTTCCGACTGTCGTACAAAAGATCGCAAATAAAGTACAGCGACATCTTTTAAAGTCATTGCTGGGTTCACTAGAATAAAGAGAATCTTAGAGACCCACAGAGACACACGTGTACCAAAAGAACTTCACACACACAAATGAAAAATTAAAAAGTCAAGGGACATACTCTGAAATGTGAGCAGCATACGACCAAGAAGTCCAGGGTTTCTGTGGAGCCAATGCTTACCCCAGCACTGGGACAAGAGCCCACACTTCAATGGTGAGGGGGAGGAAATGGCGGGAAGACGGGATTTTGGCAGCTCTACAGTTACTGTGGCCCCTTGAAGGGAGTTAAAGTGGTCCCCAGGCTCCCAGGAGAAGTTTTAAAAGCAAATCCTCTCTTGATGAAAGCAACCTGAATTTAGGTCATTGGGATTCTCATGGATTAAGTTCAACAAATATCTGAGGAGAAGCTCATAACATAAACTCACCAAACATGCCGGCAAACAGGCCGCTAGGAACATATACATGTAAAAATACCATATAAAAAAAAAAAGCTAGGACACTTGAATGATGACACTGACAATGGGGTCCTAGGGAAAAGTTAACTGCTCTCACTGGCACACAACGTGGATAAAGTCAGCCTCAGCCTCAGCTCCAGATGGAACTGGAGACAAGAAAAGTGTCTCCTGGGAATATTTAACCGCAAGCCTGAAGTCTTGTGGGTATGAGGCCAGAATTCGGTCTGGACCAAAGACGGTACGCTAAATTTAGTTTAAAGTGCCCAATAGTGCTTGCTAGAAGAAAATACAAACCCTTTCTGGAAGAACCAAACTTTACACCCAGGCCACAAAGAATTCCCACAGATGGGATTTTAAGGAACATAGGTTCATAATCGAACACTCATTAAAGCGAAAGAAACAAGCCACTATAAAAAAGAGACAACAGAAAAAAGAAACTATCGACTCTGAACTGCAAAGTTTGCAAATGTTGAAATAACTAGACAGGGTATGTAAAGTATGTGAAAGGGAATAAAATAACAAACTGAAACATTATTAGGAAGAACATATCAGAACTAAAAAGACAGATTTTGGAAAGTACCAAATAGAATTTTCTAGAGGTGAAAAACACAGTCTTTCAAATTAAAGAACTTAATGGAGTCGACAGAAAAAAAACAGTGAAAAATAATTAGTGAATTAGAAGATGGATCTGGAGATACATAAAATGCAGCAGAGAAAGACAAAGGGATGAAAATATGGAAGAAAGATTGGGCAATATAAAATACAGTAAGAAAATATAAATCTAACTGGAGTTCCAGAGTGAAGAGGAATAATGGAGAAGATCTGATACTCAAATAAAAAATCGCTGAGGATTTTCTAGTTCTGATGAAAGGTACCAATCTTCAGATTCAGAAAGCCAACCAATCCCACGGAGAATAAATGAAAAGAAATCCATGTCTAGACACATCACAGTCAAACTATAGAACATTAAAAATAAAAAGGCAGAGAGGATGGAAAAGTCGCAGAAAGAAACCATAATATCTAATGAGGAGCACCAATTAAGATGAAGCAAATAGAGTAGATAAAAGCAGAACGATATTCTCAAAGTGAGAGAGAAAAAAAAACAGCTGTCAATCTAGAAGGTATATCCTATCTTCCAAAGATAAGGGCGAAATAAATATATTTTCAGACAAAAAAAGACAGGGTGTTTAACTAAAAGCTGATATTCAGTAGAGGAACTTCTTAGGACTATATCGCAGGAAAAAGAAGAATCATCCAAAAAAGAAGGTCCAAGGGGCGAGAAAAAATGATAAGCAAAGAAAATGTCATCATGTATTGACTTGACAACAACAACAACATAATAAGTTGACTTAAAAAAAAAAGAAACGGAAACAGAACCAAGGTACTAGGCAAATGCAGTGTATAATCTGGGCGGCAGAGAATACAAGTTAAAGCATTCCAAGGGCTTTGTATTGATCAGGACGTTAAAGATATTGATTAACTTTAAACATCATAAAATATTCATGTTAAAAGTTCCAGGATCAACACTGAAAGAAGAGAAACAAAATATGTAACTTACAAACCATCAGAAAGGAAAAAAACACAACAAAACAAAACAGGAATGCAGAATGGGAGAATCACAATCAATTTAAAATAATCCTAGAAAGGAAAAAGAACCTGGAAAAAGTAGGACAAAGAGAAATGCAAAATAAGATGGTAGAAATAAATCCGAATATGTCAAAAAAAAAAAAAGGGCTAAAAATCTTTGTTAAAAGGTAAAGCTCATTAACACATGTCCAAAAAAACAAAAACAAAAACAAAACAAAAACCATAGGCTGTTTATAAGAGACAAACCTAAAACATAAGGACAAAGAAAAGTTAAAATTAAAAGAATGGAAAACCGTTGTGTCATGCCATGCTGGTGCAGCTATATTAAAACCAGATAACGTCGGTTTTTAAGGCAAAAATCATTACTACAGATAGAGTCATTAAACATTCATAATGGTTCAATTCACCAGGAAGATAAAATAGTTCTAAATATGAATACCTCTAATAAGATAGTGTCAAAATATAAATACTACAAATTGAAAGTTACAAGGAGAAACGGTCACATCCACATTGTAATGAGAGATTTTAATACATCATTCTCCATATTCTATCGATTAGCCCTCTCTCCCCTTCCACAAACCTCTCTTTCATTCTCTCTCTCTCCTTCCCTCTCTCTCTTACACACACACACACACACACACACACACACACACACATTCACACTCACACTCACACACTCACACACACTCACACATGCACGTGAATTAGTATGTAAAAGATTTGATCTGGAACATGTGCTAATAATGTAGAAAGCACATTATTTGAAGCACATAGAATATTTATAAAAACTGACATACACTATACCACATAGCGAGTCTCCCCAAGTTTCAGAGCAGTATCTTACAGAACAGTTCTCTATCACAATGCGTTGTAGCTGGTAATCAATGTTGAAAAGGTAACTAAAAACAAAAATAAGAAACAACCCTCTCCCCCATAGGTTTGAAAATTTAAAAACACACTTCTAAAAATACCTATGGGTCAAAGATGTCAAAATGGAAATCAGAAAGTACTTTCAGTTGCTAATAATTATAATAAAAATAAAAGGTATTAAAACCTAACAAGATACAACTAAGCAGTAGTTTTAAGTAAATTATAATCTCAAACTTTTATAGAAAAAGATTTAAAATGTCCAATCCAAAGAAAAAAAATAAATCCAAAGACAGGAAGGAAATTATAAAGAAAATGGCAAAAATCAATGAAATAGAGAACAGATACAAAATAGAGGTGGTTAAAAAAAACACAAAAATTGATTCTTTGGGAAAAAACTATGGAAAGATTAAACAAAAAGAGATGATACAGTGAAATAAGGAATAAGAAAGGGACATTTCTATAAAAATCTTTTGAAAAGATGACAGATAACATTTTGATGCCAATGTAATTAAAAACTCAGGTAAAATGGAAAAATTTCTAGTTGCCAAAATGAATTTAAAAAGAAATTTAAAATTATTTTAAAAAATTGATAGTTAAAAATCAACCCACAAAGAAAACATCAGCCGCAGACAGTTTTGCAAGCAAGTTTCATCAAACATTAAGCAAAGTAACTTCGATCTTACACAATCTATTTTGAAGAATCTCAACTAATTTTATGAGAATAATTTCGACACTAAAACCAGATAAAGATAGCACTGGAGAAAATGGGGCATGGACAAAAATGCAAATTTCATGTATAAAATATGAGGTTACCAACTCTAGCAATATATAAAAAAATATAATGTATCACAAGCAAGTATTCTCAGAATGCTGGTTTTATTCAAAAATGAGAAATTTATAGTTATTCACCACAGTAAAACAATGAAAGAAAAAGTTTATAGTTATTTTAAATGATGTAAACATTTTTTAAATGAAATTCAACAACCATTCATGATAAAATATCACAGCAGGATTAAGAACAGAAGAATTTTTTTTGTTATGATATTTCCTTACCCTACAACGAACATTCTATCAATTGTGAATCAATAACTCAGCCCCCTTTAAAGTAAGAAACAACATAAATGTCTACAATCATTACTTTTACTCAGAGATCCTGAACAAGACAGGGAAAATAAAAGATATAAGAATTAGAAAAAAAATCCACCATTATTTAGAGAAGATAAATTATTAGAATTACTAGGGCAGTTTATTTATCAAGGTTGCTGGAAAAAAAAATCAATATATACATAATTAACTCCAGATGGATTACAGACTTAAATGTAAAAGGAAAAACTTTAAAAATCTTTTAGTAAAGACTATAGAAGACAATATGATCTTAGAGTCGGGATTTTAAGACACCAGATTTCATTAAAAATGATTAATAAGCATGAAAATTAAGAGCTTACTTCAGAGAGTAAAATGACGATCAATAAACTTAAAAAAGTTATTTGCAACACATACAGCCAATAAAGGATTACTATTCAGAACATACAAAGAACTCCTACAAAGACAAAACTGAGCAATGGAAAACTGAGCAAAGTGCTGAACGGGTAATCCACTGAAGAACATATTCAAACAGACGATTAAATATATGAAAACAGGGGAAATGGAAATTAAAGCACGAGATATCATTACATATTCATTAGATTGGCTGAAATTACAAAGAATGATGGTTCCAAATGTCTGTGAAGATGTACAGGATGGGAACCATCATACTCTGCTGGTAGGAGTGTACAAACACTTTAGAAAACAATTTGGTATCACCTTGCAAAGTTGAGTATGTAAATATTCTACCAAGCAACAAACAATTCCACACCTAGATGTGCATCTTAAATGAAAACTAGAGACATGTACAAGAATTTCTATAGCAGCATTGTTTGTAATAGCAAAGAACTAGAATTGATTCAAATATATTTTGTCACGGAAGGGAATGCTACGCAGCTGTGAAAATGACTCAATTATAACTATATGTAGCAAAACAAACTTAATAATGAGTAAAAGCAAGTTAGAAAAGAAATGTAGTGTTCCAGTTACACAACACTCAAAATCAGGTAAAACTAAATAGTATATTACTTATGGATATCAAAAATACTTTTAAAAGCACAGAAGCAGTATATACAAAATTTGGGATTGTTATTACCTTTCAGGGGAGACAAAGGTTATCACTGATGTTTTCATTTTGCAGTTGGGTGGTAGATTCATGAGTATCTTTTAATTACGTGCAGCATATAATGACAG
>NW_006494609.1:13503576-13579574 GCF_000325575.1 Pteropus alecto
ATGGATTCAAATCTCAGAAGTCCTAACTCAGTGGTCATCCCCAGGTTGGAGGTGGGGGCACAATTTTCTCCCATGAGCTGCATATTGTTCCCCTAAACCACTGAGGTAAATGTGACTCTCACCGAACACAGAAAGGCATGATCCTAAAGCTCTCCTCCTTCAATGGCTTTGCATCTGGCACAGTCCAGCATCACCAGGAGTTCAGAGGATTTTCAGACACAATAGGAAAAGCCGCCAGCACTTTCGAAGGCATTAACCAATGCCACTGATTTGACACATGAGAAGAAACTCCAGAAAGTTGATCAAATCTCACACGGCAGGTTTGCTGGTCAATGTTTAGATTTCTGGACCAGAAGAGCCAAAAGCAAAGCCAAAAACCCAAGACAGGGGGCCGAGTGGGAACTCAAGTGCATGCTCTGTGCTCCTGGTACTCTTTATTCCCATTCCCTTTAGTATTTCCTCCTCTCCCTCCCACACAAAGCATAATCTGAACATTGAGTTTCAGAGTTGCCTTCAAAGACCATGATTTCAGGAGACAAAAGCTGACAGGTGCTTGGTCTTTAAAAACAAAACAAAGTACAATACAAAAAAGATCAGTGGTAAATGTTCCCTCACGTTGTACAATCAGACCACCACCTATCCTAACAGCGAAGGCTGACAGCTTTCTGACCTTGTGTTACAAACACCTTCTCAAGGGGAAAGGCAAAGGCAGGTGGCCAGGAGCAGGTCTTAGGCTGATAGATGGGTTTCTGATAATTCTGCTTCGACAGGACCTTACGTATTAATGTTCTGTATTACAATAGGTCCATTAATTCCTGACTTGCTCCCTGTTCCCTGGGAACTGAAGTTTTCATTTGAGGGCCTAAGAGATCCCAATAAAATTAAGCAGACTTAGATCGTGAATTATGTGAAACTTCCTTATAATTTTATAACGTGCTGTGGTTTAGACATGCAGCCCTGACGACTGCCGTAACTCCTCAACTAATGGCTTTGCCACCCATGTGCACTGTCCTGAAGGTGGCACAATGAAGCTCAATCTAAGCCTTCTCAGACAGGAAACCAGGTAAGGTCTTGGAAGGCAGGCTGGATGAATCCACGAAGGCTCTCCACGTTATTAATTTTACTTTCCCCCCTAACTTAAATACATTCCCAATGTTACGCTACCGTCACTACTATCCATCTCCAGAACTCTTCATCTTGTAAAACTGTAACTCTGTGCCCCTTAAAACAACAACTCCACATTTCCCTCTCCCTCGAGCCCCTGGCAACTCCCCCATGCTACTTTCGCCTCTATGATTCTGACTACTCTAAGGGTCTCATGTAAGTGGAATCATGTGGTATATATGCCTTTTTGTAACTGGCTTATTTCATTCAATATAAACATAGCCAAGGTTCATCCATATTGTAGCACATTGCCAGAATTTCCTTCCTTTTTAAGGTTGAATGATATTCCATTGGGCTTATATCACATTTTGCTTATTCATTCATCTGCTGATGGACACTTGGGTCACTTAGACATTTTAGCTATTGTGAATAATGCTGCTATGAACACGAATATACGATCTTTAAGACCCTGCTTTCAATTCTTCTGGGTATGTACCCAGATGTGAAATTGCTACATTATGCTGTAATTCTATTTGAAATTTGAGGAACTTCCACACTATTTTCCACAGCGGGTGTACTATTTTACATTCCTACCAATAATGCATAAGGGTTCCAATTTTCCACATCCTCGTCAACACTTATTTTCTGGTTTTTTGATAGTAGCCATCCTAATTGGTGTGAGGTGGTATCTCATTGTAATTCTGATTTGCATTTCTCTAATAATCAATAATGCTGAGTATCCTTTCACATGCTTATTGGTCATCTGTATATCTTCTTTGGAGACATGTCTATTCAAATTCTTTGCTCATTTCTGAATCAGGCTGTTTGTTCTTCCACATTACTTATCAAACGCCTGAATAATGCCAGGGTTGCCACTGTGTTAACCTTAAAAGCCCATAAGGCAGGTGCTGGTTTTCTCACGAGAAGCCCAGGTACACCTGGCCAAGGTCACACAGCCAATAGGATAAAGACCTGGGACATTTGCTTCCCAAGTTCATGTGTGTGATTTCTGGGCTCTGTTTTCTCACGAAGAACCCCACTCCCATCAGTTTTCTCCCAAGCCTTTGGCAAGCCCTGGACGTTTAATTCTTCTCTGTCACCTGAGTGGTCACTTGGGGTCAAAAAGAACCTTAAGAGTTGAAAGCAAGGTGGCCCAGATCCAGACCTGCTATGACCACCCCCTGGGAGGCAGCCCATGATACTATAAATGTAAGAAACCTGGGGCTCCCACTTTCCGAGACAGCCAGAAACAGTTCTTCTGGGGCTATCATTGTTTGTTCCATTCAATATATTTATTCTCTGCAAGGAATTTCGCGGGGAAAGCACCAGAAGACACAGGCATAAAACTTTAAGATGTGCGAGCAGTTATTTTGAGGATAATGTGTCTTGAGAACTCTATGCTCAGGCAGATTTAAAAATAAGCAGGTTTCCAACATGTAAGGATGGGCCAATCTCTGAGGTTATTGAGTAAAAAGTCAACACTGTAAAGTCAATTACACTATTGACAGATACTCTTACAAGGAGATTTCACATCATAATTATATGCAAAGGAACCCAGCAAATACAAGCTGTGTAATGATCAGCTAATAAAAGTAACACTTCATCTATGTCAATAATGGTTTCAGAGTTAAGACAAACAAACATGGCCTTTGCCACCCAGTGGAGGGGAAAAAAAACCCTGAAAGACAAATATTTTCACTTAAGGAGAAGTCGCTTAGACTCACACAGAAAACCTGTCACACAAAGCAGAGTAGGAAATTGGTCTTTAGTGGGTGCTAATGACTCTTTGGCCGTCCCTCTGCCCCAGCTGAACTGACGGGGGCAGCAACCCACATAAACGTCTGAACACTCCCAGGCACCAGCGGTCACGGCCACGTGGTCTGGCAGATGACATTTGCTGTTGTTTTATTCTCGACTGTTTTCCTTTTAACCTCAGCTGAATTTGGTTCAAGTGAAACATGGCCAAACTTTTCAAAACTTTAAAATGAATGTGAAAAGCAAAACAAGATTCCCACCTCCCCCGCAAAAAAACCACAGTTCTTAATGAGTTTTACGCAGGCACAGATTCAGCAAATACCTGTGTAGCTAATGTTTATGTTCATTCTTTCTAAAAGCATCACAGTGCCTGCTATTTTCCAGGCATTTAGGGTATAAAGAGGGCAACGGTATTAAAAGCAAGGGTCCTTGACCTAACATAGCTTTCCACACATCTCTCCCTAATTTCTCTTAAAACCGAGGTGGGAGGTGCAGAATTTGGACAGTGTCCTGGGAGTGCATGCTGGGTTTCTTTCCTGGTTATTTATCTCCAGGTCAGTGGTAACTTGTCTAGTTTCTGCAAACTGTGGTTGTATATGTTACTGAAATGATTCCGCTCAAAACTCCTAAGATGCTCTAGGAGGTCACTTTAGACTAGGCGTGCTTTTGCAGAGGGCAGACTATGAGCAAGTTGTGCCATTATGAAGCTGCTGTCACTCAGCCCCTTTTCTGCTGTACCACATGGCTCCACGTTAGGCTTGGTCAACAGGGGGTGCCACAGAGAGACTGGGCAGGGCCTCCTGTGTCTCCTGTCCCTGCCTCACCCCAGCATCGCCTCTGCACTTTGGGCAGTGTAGTAGCTGCTGAATCTGCTCTGTGGATCTTCCAGGGCCTGGGGAACCAGCTTCTTCACGTTCCCTTAGAAGCACCTGCACCTTCGGGAACCTTCTCCTCAGAGGTCCCTCTGGTCCTTCCACACGTCCCTCCTGAGCTTGGATACTCCAGCCCGGACAAGCGGTGCCTCCTCAGAAGTCTGAGTTCCCACTCGGAGAGGCAATCCTTCCAGCCTCTTCCCTTTATTCCCTCAGCCCCGGGGGAGGTATCTGCTTCCTGCAATTGCTCCCTTCACGGTACCCTGAGTGCTCGTTTTACCCTTCCAGTAACCTGGTTAATCACCTTCTAGCTGGTTCACGTCTCTGTGTTCGAATGTCTACTGTGTTTTCTGTTGTCTGTCTGGCCCCGAAAACTGTTTTGTGGTCTTTCCCTGTGGAAGGGGCTGCGCTGGACTGGACGAGTGGCAACACGTGAACCGGAAACAAGGCTTCATGGTTTCATTGTAGAGCTTTGTTATCTTCTAACCAGAACATACCCAGCAAGAAACAAAACAAAACAAAAAACCAACCAAACACCCCCACAACCCAACATTTTAAATAATATCTGCAGAGGACACTAATCAACAAAATCTGAGCTAATACATACCATGAGGGTAGCAATTAAAATCAGGAGGCAGCGCCCACTGAGGGCCACCCCAATCTCAGGATTCCCCTCCCCTGCCTGGCTCGTCTGTGTCTTTCCACAAGGAATGGCCGGACCCACAGAGCTGGATAGGACCGAAAGAATGCTCAAGGTGACAAACTGGGAAGTCTATACTTAGAGTCCACAAATGAAAATGGACTGTTGCTCCATGTGAAAATAGTCTGTGGGGCTGAAGTCTTCTCAACCAAAAAGGTAAACTGAGAAGTGAAGCAGAAAAGATTTTTAAAGAAAGAATATGTCTCTCATAATGTGAGGCAAAGGCATTAATATTTTGGCTTCATGGAAGAGGCTTACCATTTAAGAACTCAAGAATCACTGACCTAAGGACAACAGGAAAGGTACTGGGGAAGCACAAGAAAAAGACCCTTCCTATATATTTGTGGAAAGTATCACCATGTCGGGTAAGCAGAAATGATAAGTAGTTTTTATAATTCTATTATTGTTCTAATTCCTACAAACTTCCCTCCTTATCGGGTTCCAGACACCAGCATCTGCCCAGAGATCACGAGACTTCTATCCTGCTTTGCCGGAAGAGTGAAGAGACACGAGCGAGTGGACCCTGCATCTCCCTCAGGCTAAATGGACTTTGTGGGCTGGTTTCCTTGGGGACACAAAATACTAAAAAGCCAAATGGCCTTCAGGTGGGAACTTGATCCCTAAGTGTAGAAAAAAAAAAAAAGCAAGGCGATGATGCTGTCAGGAGAAGCAGCTCAGCATCACAGGTCCGTGCCCAGCACTGTGCAAGGTGATGGGGCATCGGCCAAATAAGACCCGGCCCTTGTCCCCAGCAAGCAAACCGCCGAGGAAAGAGGGGGACACACAGAGATGTTACCATAGGGTCACTCATCAAAGGGACACAAGCAAAGCACAGGGTTTATGGGTTCAAAGAAAAGAGAAATCCATCTGATGCTGGCTCAGAGGCCGCGTTCAGAAAAGCTCTGTGAAGGAGTTGTTTTTGTGATGGGCTCTGAAGGACGTGCTGCGCCTTGCGTGTGGGGGCTGAGGGAAATGTAAATGGGGGAAACTGCGCAAGATGGGCAAACAGTGGATTAGTCTGGGGAACGAATTCGGCTCCAGGAGAGGAGAGGGTGGGGGTGTGTGTGTCAGGGTGGCACGGTGGGAGGCGCGGAAGGTGCTTCTGCAGACGGCGGGTGGGAGTGGGCGGAGGGGCAGCAGAGCAAAGAGGCGGAGGCACCCATGCTGGCCCACGTGAGGCTTCTGGGCTAGTGGGGACCCTCGCCTGGCCCGGCCATGGTGACCGAGGACGGGTGAAAGACCCTGCGCCAGGAAGAGTTCGCGTGCTTGGCACCGACCTGATGCTCGGCAGCAAGGCCAGGGAGCCACCTGCTAGTCCCATACCACGTACCAGAGCGCTTTTCACACACGACTTTGCATTTGCTTTCACTGCAACTCCTCCCAAGAGGCAGAGGAGTTCCATGGACGAGGGAACTGAGACCCAGAGTGGTCAGACAGATGGCTACCCAAAGTCACAGGGCTGGGTCTAGATTCACACCTATTAGCCCAGAATCTAACAAACAACTTGCCCACCAATTCCTTCTACCCGCCTTACCCCATGTCCTCTTCTGAATAAAAAAAAAAAATCTTAATTTGATTAGTCTTCATCACCTCACCTGCAAGGAGACCAAGATAATTTGACGGCCCGAGAAGGAGAAGCCGGCATTTGCTCTGGGATCCCTGGTAGTTACCTTAACTTTTTAAAACGCCAAACCAGGTTGATTGTCTTCACCACTCTCCATCCCGTCAAGCGGCCCCGCGGGAAACGCATGCCCTTCAACGCATGCCCTTCCCATCCCCCAGGCGGGCCTGGCCCAGAGCGCATGTCCCTTACCTCGTGGTGGCCGTCATCCCAATGGGAGTGATCGGCAGTGGCCGGACTCCGGGGAACAGCCCTCGGCTCAGGACCCGCGCCCCGTTCTGTATCACTCCTGGAGGAACTGAAAAGCAAAAGGAAAAAGACAACAAGCTTGAGTTCAGCCGGGAAGACTTCCGTACTGAGTCAGAAATTCTGGATGCAGAGAGAGGAGAGGAGAGGAGAGGAGAGGAGGAGAGGACTGGAGAGGAGAGGACAGGGCCTCAAACATCGTTTTCTCGCATTTATTAAATATAAGCTTTTATCTCCAGTCAGACCCTAACAAGATCTCGAGACCTCTGCCACAACTGAACAGCAGGTGACCAAACGAATCACTTCCTTGTGCTTCTCCAGTCATGGTGGGAAGCTGAGAACATCTTTCTAGTTGTCCTCAATCACACAAGGGAAGAAGATAACCAGAAGTAACAGCGGAGCCAATTTTACAAGCTCCTTGGTTCCTCGGCGCTCACAAACCAGTTCATTCTCTCACCAGATCTCCGCTGCCTGGGGACAGGCTCCCGGGGGACAGGCTCCCGGGGGGCATGGCTGGGAGGGAGGGGTTGATGGCAAAGCTCCGACTTCGGCCCCGGAATCGCCCAGAGCCCTCTCTGCAGGGTCCTCCCGCCTCCTTCCTGAAGCTTCACCCCCCAAGCACAGCTTCCGGTTCTCTCATCATTCCTTCTCCAACCGACCTAACCAACCCTAGGCCAACCTGTCTGCAAGTGACTGACCACCAGCTCCTGTCCCATTTCCACGAACTCACAGTGGTTTCAGGGAAACCCGATTTTGTCTGAGATTTACAAAACAGGGCAACCACAGGAAACCCCTGATATTTGATCTTTTTTGATTGCCCGAACAGCAATTTCATCTAGTTCAAGCAAATATTCTTCCCGTACCTACTAAGGCGCCTCCAAGGTGTCTGTGGGGCCGGGCGTGCTCCGTGAAGTGAGAACACGGGACTGGTGCACTTGGGATTTTAGTTCTTCTTGCGTGAGTTTGTGCAAGCCCCCCAATCTCTTTTTCCCCGCTCTGAACAGTGTTCGCTCAGACCCCCATCTGCCCACTAGCATCTTGTGGCCCCCGGCACAGCCTCATACGGAGGCAAGGTGAGTAGACCGCTTTCTCAAAGAAAGACCACACGAAAAAACGCCGAGAGAACTATTTGTTCAAAAATGGCTATTAAGTTTTTAAAGCCGATATTATTTGCGTAGAACAAATACTTCCTACAAAACACAAACATGCTTTTACTCATGTAAATTTTAGCTCTGTAAGAGAGTATTATAAATATTCCAAATATTTAATCAAAGGTCTTTCATGCAGGATGAATGTCCACTCTTGATTATGGGGTGACTTTACAAGCCGATTCCTTGGGCACTCTGGAGTGCTTGCTAGTGTTTTTGCCGTCTTCCAGGTTTGCATAAGGCTGTTATTACTAGGTTTTACAGAAGTGGGATGGGAGGAAAAATTGAAACTAGTGCCTGAAGTCAGAACTACTAGTGCAGTCTGGTGTTCTAGAACCTCCCCCATCCCTTTTCATATTTAATGTGAGAGGAGGAGGCTTAACTAGATTGAGAACTTCAACCGGTCCCTTACAGTAGCCTGATTTCTGATAACAGATCATCTGAGGCAGGAGAATCACCAAATATCTAAAATCATAAAACCTATAATTTGATACTGTAGCTAATTATCATACTTTGATTAACTGATGAGTTCTCGATAAGGAAGAGTGTCTAAAATTTATATTACTTGAGTTACATGATCTGCTTTCAAGACAGCGGAGCACTGATGTAAACACAGGCACAGAGACCAACGGGGCAAAACAGAATCCAGAAACAGATCCACATACACACATCACCTGATTTTTGACACAAACACCAAGACAACACGATTGGGGAAGGAGAGTTAGAACAACCGAAGGTCCATTTGGGAAAAAATGAACCTCGATCCTAACCTCATATCATATATGAAAGTTAATTAGAAATGGATGATAGACCTAATGTAAGAACTAAGATCATAAAACTTCTAGAAGAACATATTGGGGGGGGTGGGGCGGGGTGGTGAAATACCAGTAATTCCCAAGAAGACACGCAAAACCCAGTAGAACTCTCAGGTTTGTAGTCAGGTGTTTTAGTCAATATGCATGTTGCCTGAAAAGACAGGCTTTCTGTTTGTTTTGGGGATTGTGGGAAAGGGTTTTTCAATTATTTTGTTACATGGTACTCTCCTTGAAATGGTCAGACAACCACAGATTCGGTCTAATTTTGATAATATTACTTAACATATCAGTCATTAGGGATTTCAACTAGAGCACCAAGTGAACCTGACAAAACAGACCACAGACCTTGAGTATTTAAAATCTGTACCACAGTTATAATTCTTGCCAGTAAAAATTATTACAGTCCCATAAACAGATCATACCAATTAATGGATCAAACCAATTTTTTTTTTTTTTTTACCAATTACCTGTGTATTAGGTGAAGGGGACATAGGGTCGCCACAGTTAAGTGGGACAGACAGACAATTAGAAGCAATGAAAATATACTAAGGTAAATGCTGGGGCAGGGACACTAAAGGTATGAAGGATGAAGACACCTAACCCAAAGTAAGGCGTATCTGGGAAGACTTCCTGTAGGAAATGTCATCTAAGTTGAGATCAAAGGCAAAAGAACGGCACACACAAGCCCTAGAAATAATAGAAATCACAATGTGCACAAGAAATAAAAAGTAATTTTGCTAAAGCATATAATCCTGGCAGGATGAGGTGTGTTTTAACTTTATCTCATAGATAGTGGGAAAACCATTAAAGCATTGTGAGGAGGGATGTGGTCTTAAGCATAGTAGCCAAGAGCCAGACTCTGATGTTGAATGACCTGGGTCTACGTCCTATCTCTGTCATTTACTGTCCATGTCTACCAAGTAAGCTACTTACGCAAGATGGGGCTAAAAATGGTATTTATCTCGCAGAATATTTGGAGATTTAACTAAGAGCACAGGTATTATTATTGAGAAAATTATGTTATTTATCACTACAACAATCCACACAACAGCCAGAGAGCGATCCTGAGGCAGCCCGTTTTCTCCATTTCGAGTGAGCCGAAGGCCCATGAGAATGAAAAGAGACCAAAACCAGACCACAATGGAAGGACTTGGCCATCTTCCTGGTCACCGAGTCGCCAGAAGAGCAGTGACTGCCAGTCGAAGGAGAAAAGCAACCCCAAAGACAGTGCCCCATGCCCAGAGTCGCTGCCCCAGTGCCTAGAACCTTCAAGCACCAGGGCACACCCAACAGGAAGGAAGAGACAGGAAGCCAGCCCTCCCCGCGCACCTGCTGGAGACACAGGAAGCCAGCCCTCCCCGCGCACCTGCTGGAGACACAGGTCTTCCGACATTCTTGGTCTCACGTAAGCCTCTAGGGAAGAAGTATCCTGCAGCAGTTAAGAGGACACTTGGGGCAACACAGCCTCCATCCAAAGTCTTGCCCCATCACTGGCTCTGTGGCTTTGGGCAAGTGTCTTAACCTCTCTGTACCTCAGTTTCCTCACCTGTAAACTACTCATAAACATGCCTCATAGGATTGTTTTGAGGATTAAATAAGACACATTATATAAACTGCTTAGCTCAGAGGCCCCGCGCACCTGCTGGAGACACAGGAAGCCAGCTCTCCCCCTGAGCACCTGCTGGAGACACAGGAAGCCAGCCCTCCCCCTGAGCACCTGCCGGAGACACAAGAAGCCAGCCCTCCCTGCGCACCTGCTAGAGACCAAGTTCTTCCGACATTCTTGGTCTCACGTAAGCCTCTAGAGAAGAAGTATCCTGCAGCAGTTAAGAGGACACTTGGGGCAACACAGCCTCCATCCAAAGTCTTGCCCCATCACTGGCTCTGTGGCTTTGGGCAAGTGTCTTAACCTCTCTGTACCTCAGTTTCCTCACCTGTAAACTACTCATAAACATGCCTCATAGGATTGTTTTGAGGATTAAATAAGACACATTATATAAACTGCTTAGCTCAGAGGCTGGCCAATTACGCAAATGCATCATCATCACCGTGATGTTCATCCTTCCACCTCTCCATATCATCCCGCTAGCACCCTCTTACTATCTGAAAGGCACAGGGTCTAACGGGGTCAAGACACAGGGAAATTCTTTCAGCCTCTTATGCCTTTTGTAGTTATCCCTAAATCTGCATTCACCCATTAAAACATCTTCCTGATTAATGAACTGTATCCACTTCAAAGAGAATTTCATGGACAGAGCGACCCTGCAGCATTAAAAAGCTTTCCCTGAGCTATTTCCTGAACTTTGCAAGACTTCTGGCATGTAAACCAGACTCTTCTTGTGAATCCTGAAGCTTGTTTTCAAACGAGCTGCAACCGAACGCTGCCTCTGCCAATCCCGGCATTTCTCAGCCCTTATCGTTGGCAGTGCTCTCCGTGTTGGGATGGTGGATGTGTTCATATTTGCTCACTGGCTGCCAGAAACCAGCTGTGACACTTAACTGTTCCCTCATCTTTTCTCCTTTCTGTCTCTATCCTCAAGGGTCAGGAACGTGGCTTCTGAAAAAAAAAAAAAAAACCCGAATCCTAGCCATTCTAAAAATGCCTGAGAATGGTGTTCTGAGGTCCACGTTTTGACTTTTTTGATTCTGGGATTCTAAAGGTCCATTCCTCAGCCCTTCCAGTCCTCCCCTTCCATTTACTCTGTATTTCTCTCAAAGTATATCAAAACCGTTCAAGCCCAAGCCCTTCATAACCAGTGCTCCCAACTCAAAGTACTAAAATTATACCTAGGTTCCAGCTAGAGATTTTAAAAAACTAAACTTTTAAAAATGGCCTCTAACTTAGATTTGTGGCTCTCACTAGAAAAGGCACATCCCTTTTTGTTAGATCAGTTAAATATTCGGCTTTTATAGGGGAGAAGCCATACATCTGAGACTCTCACCTTCCTGGGATGAGGTGTCAGAGACATCAGCACCAGAGCTGATCAACCACTTTCTCTTAAGTTAATAGAGTGGCTCTAAATGTTCTTATTCTTAACCCGTAAGAATGCAACACTCACACACACAGTCAGATCAAGCGGCACCGCTCCCTGTGATCTAAATGTGATCATCTTGAGAACCTAAAAAAAAAAAAAGTCTACGGCACAAGACAAAGCCTCCACCACGCTCCCCCACCAGTGCCGCCTCTCCGCCCTTCCCCATCCCTCCGCCCTTCCCCATCCCGCTTCCCTCCTGATGCTCAGCTTCCTCGGTTTTCACAGCTTCTAAAATTAACCTCTGAGAGGCCATAAGCTGAGCAGCAGGTGATCCATCAATCCTTCCTTTTCCTAAAGTCGGCCTTTCCGCCTGCTCACAGGGGAGGGGGTGGCACAGGGGAACTGACTTCCTGGTTGCCTTTCTCGTCAGGTGACTGGTGTCTCTGGTATGTTTCCTAGTTCTGGGCAGGGTGCAGAATGTTGCCCCCCCTCCCCTACCCACTTCCCGTCCCCTTCCTCTCCCCTGTCCCATTTTGTTGTTTTGTTTATTATCTGGAGCTCCTCTCTGGGACATTCCAACCAAGGATTATACAAGCCTTTGAAGGTGGATAATGGTGACCTGACTCCTGGCTTCATAACGATCCCTCCACTGGGGTTAAAGGTGACTCATGGGGCTTGTCAAAGGGGACTGCAAAGCAGGTACTTCAGTAGACTCCAGAAGCTGGAATTAGTCGACACCGCCACCGGGGATGGGTGGGGGGCAATGATAAAATGTTGGAAGTGAAGCATCGGGCTGCAGGGAGAGGCACAGGGGACTGCAGGGCGTCCAGCTCAAGCCAGACGTGGCGCGCTGAGCTCTGCTGGGCAGTGTGGGGCTCCCCAGAGATCAAGGGGAGGCCCACTGCTGTTCTTACCAGCTCCTTGAGTCATTTCCTTTGTACGACCTACTCAGTTCAGACCCCGGACTGTGGCCCGTCTGCCAGCCCCGAGCTAGATTTGCAGATGCCGACCAAGGGCAGGATGAGAGGAAAAGATCTAAGTGGCTGCTGTCTGGTGGCCTGAAGTGGAGTGGCCACGAAGGGCATGACAGAGGAAACGCCTTTCCAGCCATCCGGGCCAGCCAGCCCTTACAGCTGGGAGTGACAGTGGCAGATAGACTAGGTTGGTGGCCCCGTCCAAACAGGAGCGTCATGCAGCCCAGGAGGTGAAAACAAGAGGCTATAAATAGCACACGAGGCTCTATACCCAGAGACCAGCCACAGACCAGCCCGGGGGAGAACACAGGCAGGCTCTGTGCACACAGGCGCCCACGCTCCCCACACGTGGGCAGCGGCAGAGCCCTGAATGTGGATGATGCACACATACATCCACGCGGGGTCACCAACACCACTAGGCTGGCTGCCCGCTGCCCACACTCCATTACTGCGGCCGAGTGTCTGCCGCCTTTGAACCTTTGGGCTAGAAATCCCCTCACTTTTTCCAGGCCTTGGGCAAAGCTGGCTGGGTAGGGGATGATGGCTTCATCAGTATATGTCTCTATGCTTCTCCCTTCGGGAAGCGAGGCACTATATCAAATCCTGGGGTAAGAAACATTATGCAACGTAAAATGACAATAAAGAGAGAGAAAGGAAGAGCGAAGCAGAGAAGAGCGAACGGAAAGCGCTGGGGACGCTCGCCCTGACTGAGCTGCGTAGGAAGCCGAGGAGCGGCCGCCTGGCGTCCCCAGCACAGAGCAGACCCTGGACCCAGGCGCACTTCCCTCCTGCAGCTCGGCTCCAGTCTTTAGGGACACTGCATCTGCTCCACCTTGACCTCCAAGGGAGTCTACTAGGGCTTGGGGCCAGAGGGGAGCAGCACGAGAAGATGGCGTCCCCACTCTCTCCCCAGTCTTTGCTGCTCTGGCTGACGGCGTCTCCCTCCACCACCTCTGTGGGCACCCTGGAGCCCCGTCCAGGGCCCTGGAGCCCCCTCTGGGTGTGAGGCCTGCAGGAAGGCTGTGCTGGGTTTCTCACAGTGAGGCGGGAAAGCCTTCTGGAAATCAGCCTCCAGCTTCGACACATAAACAATGAGCTTTGAAAACTCAGATTCAGCATTTCAATGTAGACTACGGATACCCTTAAAAAAATAATTATTTACGGTTTGTGAGTGTTATGCTGAGGGGGAGGGGATAAGTTCATTTTGTCATGAGAACATTAAAAATCATCAACTTGTCAACTAATGGGGGAAAAAAAAACCTTTTCTCTTCCACCTGTGGTCAAGAATCCAGTGATAAGGGACTTTTATGCAAGCTGCTGAAGACCCGCGAATGACCAGTCCCCTTGCCTTTTCCCTCTTAACTCCATGATTCCAGTTCGACGAAAGGATTTCTTTAAACCAACGATCACTGTCTACAGTGGTCTGTGATCTGGCTGAGTGCTAAGGAAGGTGCTCGACTCTCACACAGCTCTGATGAAATCAGTACTGATGAGATATGCAACTTGATTTCAGAAACCATTTCAGGCTGTAACTTGATTACAATCTTGTCTTTACTCCTCTTGCAATGTCTGAGAATAAGTTGTTTTTTCGGGTTTTTTTTTTTTGAAATATTCCTCTATAACTTCAAACATTATTTAAAAACCACACTGCAGGTGAACTGCGAGCTCCAGGCCTGAGCCAGTTGTACATCTGCTCAGCAGTGGTGTTTGCTTCTTGGAGGTCTGGGCCGTCTGAAATTTCAACCGCTGGCAATTTGAGTTTAGCAAAGAGAAACTGAGGATTCTGTACCACTAGGAGCAGGTAATGTCAGCTGCTGGCAGAGGGACAAGCCCCTCCTGAGAACGCTTGGCGACAGCCCTTGGGTCTTTTAAAAAGAGGAACGAGTGAGAAAGAAAGGAGTCAAGTTTCTTAAAGCTGCTGGAAGAATGTGACAAGGGCAGGGCTAGGAAGGATGACCTGGACCTCCGCATCAGTGCACTATTGGCTCTAAAAGTGGGGGACCCCCCTTGCTCAGGAGACCGTATGGTCTTCTGAGAGCCGGAGCCCCAAACGAGCTGCAGACCCGGCCATAAGGTGGGCACCAGCCCTGGTGGGCGTCGTGCTGGGGTCTGTTTCTCACGCCATCATCTGCACACCGGCGCGTTTCATCGACAGGAGGCTGCAACGCAGCAGCTTCGCGATGACGAGCTGAGCAGACCTTGGAGGACAAGCTAACTGTCCGCTCGGCAGGGCTCTGGCTGGGGTGGAATTTGGGCAGAGGAATAGCCTCAAGTAAGGAGGAGGAGGGGACAGATAGCTCCATTTAAGGCCATTTTCCAACACTTTCTAAGAAGATCTTTCTAAAACCACAGTAGTCTAGCTCCAGACGTGGCGAAAAAACACCAGGCGGTAGACAGAAGAGACGTTCAAAGAAGGAAAGGCGTCGTCCATGCCTGACGCTGCTCAACGGCCAACAGAAGGTGAAGACAGCTCTGCTTAACTAAATGAGCCCCGTCCTCCTCTCTACGGCAGCCTGGAAGGCCGGTGGGGGTGACACGGGGGGCGCCATGGTCATTCATTCCAAGGTTATTCCAAGCTTCTGCACAGCGCCCACCTCGCCAGACCTTCCTTACCACTCCGTCTATACAACGGGAGCCTGCGATTAATGAGGTCCCAAAAGGGAAAGAAATCTCTTAAAAGGGGCACTGCTCAGCCCCATGACTGGGAAGCTGGCCCTACGTAGCCTCTCCTAGCAGAAACTAAACTCACAGGAACAATGCCTGCAGGAGTAAAGAAGGTCTCTCCACCGGGATTCATTATAGGGGCTGCTTCCCTTCCCCCAAGTCTTAGGCCTTGAAATTATATTGGAACTTTGTCATCTTGGAAACACACCTAAGCATTCATTCATACATATGCATGGATGCATGTTTATATGCATATGCATGTAATCATGCACTTAGGTAGTTTTAAAGTGACTCTACAAGAGAAGTTGTACTTGAGCATTAGTTCTTCCTAAGGCCTGGTATATAAATGAGAAGGTTAAGTTCACAAACTATGGTGCTGAAGGCTATAGAAATATCTACTCACAACCTGCTTGTATCTCAGGGGGAGTATTCAAAAGCATCATGGCACTGGCAGCATCAATGTCAGGATCTGGAAAAATCAACCAATAAATAACATTATTTACAACAGGGCCAATGTGTCTGTGTGTTTTCCCCCTGCATGATATAGCTTATGAATGCAACAGAGGAAAAAAAAAAAATCCAAAACTAGATAAGCTATCCCAAAGATGATTTTCTTCCCATTTGGATTTGAGAGAAGATTATTCTAGAATGAGATTTCAGGGGCAGATTCTAAGTTTTTTCAGAAAAAGCATGGTCTCTTCTCAATTTGTTAATTTCATAATTTGTACTGTATGTTCCTGGTAACTTGCTGATCTATACACCCCCACAGCTTGTTCCCCTGGAGTGGAGGCATAGCAGAGTGGGGTGACAATAAGAGGTTTGGCCACAGGAATCTTTAATGAAGCGGAGAAACTCACAGCACCAATCAGAGAAAGCATTAAATACACCTGCATCTAGTGAGATTACAAACAAGACGTTTGGTCATTTCCACTTGTCAGAATGGAAATTGTATGAGATTGTGTGCACAGCGGTGGTGGAGGTGGTGAGGCATTAAAAAAACAAACACTTAAAATATATTTTAAAAAATTAAAGTTATAATATCGAGGGCACAATGTTTGTTTCCACATCTATTATTGCTTTTAATATGGGACAAAAAAAAAAAAAACCCCTCATCATTTCATTGCTATAATTCTTAATAGGTTTCTGAACCCTTACTGATCCACCGGTTGACAGATGGCAGGTTTATATAGAGACAGAGAAAAATATTATCCTTTTATAACTAAATTCATTTTCCTCTGAGAAACAGCAGCGCGGCTGCTATGGAAATGAAAGTCACCATGGCAACAGTAAACAACCCCCAAGAATGGTCACTGAATAGACTGAAAAGAACATCTGCCCCAACCCGGCGTCCCAGCTGCCCTGGGGCGAAATCCGCTAATGGCGCGGTGACGCCGCGTGACAGAAGCTGCCGCCTGTGCCCTGTCCAAATAAACGAAGTGTGCAGTGGAAGCCGACATCACAATGCCTGTCCTTGCAGATTACAGCCTCTGTGTCCGCTAAACCCAGTGACTGACGATGAGGGGAACGGGGGCCCGCACTTGTCAGTTTTTGTACAAATTACATACCAAAAAATTCAATTTACTACTAATGGCTCCGTGGCACTTTATTTTGGGTATTATGCAAGAAAATGACTTTTTTACTGTTTAAGAAAAGTACATTTTTCATACTTTATATGTGCAGTTTAATTCCAAGGGAGAAATGGGAAGCAGCAGAAAGCCCCACCAGCGATTAATAATATAGATGAAGCTGGTTCCAGAAGACAATGTCAAAAAAAAAAAAAAAAAGGGAAGGAACTTTTACTCTGCAAGCCCTTTTCTATTTTGCCTGCAGGAGGCCCGTTACTTACACTCCATAATGGAGTGAAAGTTTATTTTAATAAGTACATTGTATGAAAAACAGGTAAATTAACTGATATGGCAACTCCTGGGGTGAAATTCCTAAAACAGTCATCGCTTCCCACTGATATTAAAATATATATGTCAGCTGAAGGGTGAACTGAAAAATATAACATTCCACTCACTGCTCCCAGGGTTCCCGTGGCCCATGCCCTCTCCTCTCCCCACAGGGCCTGTTGCCAAGACGAGAATTTGCATTTTCAGGGCACTGCTGAACAGCAGCTCCTAGAGGTGCCGTGGGGGCGGGGCGGGGACACTGAGGACGTCCTTTCTAGTCTCTTTTTGGAAAGGGACTTTCCTGTCTCAGGGCTGACATAACATGCCAGGTTTTTGTTTTTGTTTTTGTTTTTTACACCAGGTAAAATTTCTTTGCCATATTTTGAGAATGCACACGCTGCAGGCAACCCACGGTCCGGCTGGATGGTCCCCGCCTTCCCAGGTGACTCTTACCCACAGTTTTCCGGAACCACCAGGAGGTCTGATGGGGGCAGAGCAAGAGGAAAATACAGGTAAGAAGTCAGGAGTCTTTTCCTATTTGTTTTGCGGAAAATTAAAGGAAGTAGTTTCGTATTCTTCAAAAATACATCGGACCTCAGGAGGAAGGTATAAAGGGCCTCAGACAGATATAATGAAATAAATGCGAGAGTAGGAAGACAAAGAGACCTTAAAGGAAAAGAATAGAATTAACACTCACATGAATTTTGCAGAACCTAAGGGGTCTCTTGAGGAGCGCTTTAGACCCACATAACATCCACCCACAACTCCCACCCCGACCCCAGCCAAGCCAAATAAACACTTAAACCAAGAAAGAACAACGCTTCTAAGGACAAGTCACTCAATCCTTTCTTCCACCCAGATTTGCCACGCCTTTGGCCTCCACAGATAATAATTCTGATGCTACCTTCGCACTCTGCTGGTCTCCAGGCATTTGGGGTAGGTGTGACACCCAGCATTCTCATCTCATTCAGAATCAGTTCGAACCTACGGCCCCAACTCTCCATTCTGAAGGGGTCAGTTCCTGAGCGGCATAAGCCCGAACACGAAACCCTATGGGCAGAGTGGAACGGAGGACAAGGCATGGGATGCCCTCCCTCTTGCCATCTTGGCAGGAGAACTGACGAACGTAAGAACTACGAATGGTATGAGAAAGCACGATTGTGTGTTTATGCAAGTGTGCGCACACCAGCATCACAGTGAGTGCCATCCTCGGTGTAATTTACTGAGTTCTGACAAATTTTACACCAGCGCTACCACCACCTTAATCAAGATAAAGAGCACAGGTACGCTACAGATTTCCATCGCCTTGAAGTTTTCTTGTGCCCCTTTGCAGTCATCCCCACCGTTGCCCTGGGCGATATTCACCCATGATGTGGTGTCAGTGGGTCCTGCTCTATTACTGCTATCACTGAGTGGTATTCCATTGCATAGATATACTACAATTTGTTTATCTGCCTGAAGACGGTCATCTGGATTGCTTCCAGTTTGGGATTTTATCTCAAAAGCTGCTATGAAGTTTTGTACCAGTGGTTCGTGAACATATACTTTCATTATCCTTGGGTAACTGCTGGTCTGTGTATGTTTCACTTTATAAGGAACTGACAAACGCTTTTCCTAAGAGGATGTACCATGTAGCATTTTTGCCAACAGTTGAAATTGTCAGTCTTTTGAAGTTTTAGCCATTGTAGTAGATGTGTAGTGGTATTTCGTTGTGGTTTTAATTTGTATTTCCCTAATGACGAGTGATGTTGAGCATCTTTTCATCTGCTTAACAGCCCTTTGTATAACTTCTTTTGTGAAATGCCTGCTGAAGTTTGTACCCATTTTTTAAACTGGGTTGTTCAACTTCTTACTATTGAGTTGTAAGATTTCTTTAAACATTCTGGATGGAAGTACTTTGTGAGATATATTTTTTTTCCTCAGCTTATCTATTCAGTTTCTTAATAGTCTTTTTATAAGCAGAAGTTTAAAACATTTTAAGACCAATTTATCAATTTCTTTTGTAATTCAATGCTTTTTATGTGTCTCAACTAACTGATCTTTGCCTACCCCAAAGTTGCAAAGATTTTTTTTCCTGAAGAACATCTTTTTTATTCTCATTTGTTAGTACATCAAATACAATGTTACGTGGGTTCAAAAACCCAGATTTACAGGTAAATGAAATTAATCCACCAGACCTCTTCCTTTACCCAGTAAGTACAGAACCCTGAGAATTTTATAAATCAATACTAAAAGGACCCTTCTTTTTTGGCTCCAGGTGTGGCGAGGGGACACCAGGCAGCCTCTGCCAGCCACGTTTTTATGGGAAAAAGTCTCTTCGACCCTCCGCGAAACATGTGACACACCTTCATGCTCGACACGCCCTGACATTCTGCATGTGCTTCAGGCTTCAGAGCGGACGAGCTCCCATCTCTCCTCTCCAGAGATGCTACAATGCTTATTCTTATCTATTATTAAAATGTCTAGGTTTTCTCCCTTTAAAAAAAATCATTAACGTTTTCACAGTAAAAAAATATATACTAGTTGGAAATAATTTGAGAAATTAGTGCCTTTCCCACAGACCAGACTCACATTCTCTTTAAGTAGTCCAGAAACTATCTACATAAATACAGGCATTTACGTACATTCACTGAGACACCAACACACATATACTTAACACTCATACACATGTACTGACTCTTTAAAAATGGGTTTATAGGAAAAATACTTTTTGAAATAACTTTTTCCCCTTATTTTTCACTTAATGACATATATTGCCATCCTTTCATATTAGTATATGTGACTTAAGTTTTCCTGTGGTGACATTTTTGTGCACAAACACACACACCAGTGTTCACGCTGACATTCTCTTTCGTTCAGACTGCAGACCACGGGAAGGCAGAAACGACGCGTGTGTAACCTGTAACCTGTGCCCAGCACACTGCCTCTCCCCACAGACCCTAGCCTAGGTCCTGGAGACGTGGCCCCAGCACAGCAAATCGCTCCTCCTTCAGCCCCCTCATCTTTCTCCCTTCCCGTGCAGCCCGGCGCAGCCCCACCCGCTCTCTCCTCTGCCTGCTCACAGCTGGTACCTCCTGGGGTCACCCCCACTGGCTGCTTTGGGTAACGTTATGCTTCCCGAGCACACTCTGGGTCTCCCTGAAAGCCTTTCAATTCTCTGTGGTCAAGACAGACGAATGGTGCTTTACGCCCTTAGGTAGCAGAGATGTGACGGAAGAACATCTTTTTGGCAGGATGCTGTTGACCAAGGACACTTATTTTGGAGCTTTTTGGCTGGAGATGTTTTAGGGGACTGGGCAGCTGTTCGAGGGTTAGAGGATTCTTCTGCTTCGGAGGCACCGCTGGTTCTGAAGGACAAAAGGTCCGGGACTAGATTCTGGGAAGGGGGAGCAGTGGGATGGCTATATAGGATTTCTCCTGGGCTTAAGAGAGAAGGTGGTTCAATCCAGTTTATCAGCATAAGAAAAGAGGAAGATATTTTTGGCCATGAACTCTTTTGAGGAATGAAGATCCACTTGGCAGGCGTATCCTTCAGGCCGTAACTCTGGAGAACGGGGGTGAGGCGGCGCGGTGCAGGGGAATAAAGCAGCAGAACTCTATTTTTAAAGGGGAGAAAGTGTCTCCCAACAAGACCTAAGTCAGCATCCTAATATAGAAACCCACATCATTGCCACTGGTTGATGCAGCGTCCCACCGAGCATGACGTCATGGGTGCTTAACAAAGTTACGACCACCCTCAAAATGCAGCCAATCTCAAATCCCACATTCAAACACTCCTCCCTTCTCTGCTTCAGTAACAAATGTTACTCCTCCTCTGGACCGGTTCCCAGAGGCCCATTTCAATTTTCATCCTTAATGCGGTTATCTTATCACTTTGCCTCTTTTCCGCAGTACGAGACTGAAAAACGGTCACACGTCTTACAGATGTTTTTGAAGCCCTTTCTCTTGAAGGTACAGAGACAATTATATTATGCTGCAGTGAAAGACACAGGCCACAAAGTTCCTAGAACCAATGGTTGAGCTTCTTGGATTTAAAACAATACTGTCCTTCATTTCCCCCAAATTGGATGGAGATGGTTTCTTTTAAGCACAGGAGGAGGCTTTTTCTCTGTGGGTATGATGGAAAAAAATCACTCAGCAGGGCATGAGGATTCCTGGGTTCAGGTCCTGGTTTTGCCACTGTGTAACAGGTGACTCTCATCTGGGGTCTGAGTGCATTCCTTTTAAAACGGTGGTGGGTGGCTACAGACTTGGGGGGAGCCAGCTTGGTTTTTCATCTCATTCCTGGTTCTGCCTGTAATGTCCCTTGACTCCTTCCTCTCTTTCTGACTCGGGGCTGCCAGGAGTATGGGCTCCCAGGAGTACCTACCAAATGGGGCATCTGCTCCAACACCTTTGAGGTGCTAACACTCTTAGTAAGGCTGGAAGAATATCCTTTTATTCCTGTGGCCGGTCATCGGCTGGGTCCACGTCAGCGCCATCCATCCAGCCGGGCCTGGGTATCCTGTGGGTTTCTGTCTACACTCAGCTCCCCTTCCTCTGAGCTCTGGCATCAGAGGAAGTGTCTGCAGAGACCATCCATTGACAAACTCAGAATACAAAGGATGGTTGGGAGCCCCAGATTCAATCCTCACTGCTGTAGAATGACTACAAAAACGCGAACCCCATTCTTAGCATCTTGAGCTGACTGACCTTACAAAATGATAACAACACATTTCCCATATGGAAAGCCTGAGAATTACAACCAGCAATCATTACCTTCTTAGAAATTGTTTGATTTTCCATAGGGCTAATGTGTTTCTCTATTTCTCCCTGCTCCACTACGTACCTGAAATGTTTCACAGGATGATGAAAGGTCTTCATATAACCGAATAAAAGAGATTCAAGAAATGTAAAAAAAACAAAACAAAACCAAATAATAGACAACACACTCGGACAGAAATGATCAGATATAAGGACACAATACAGCCTTAATCAGAAGCACACGCCAAGGTGCTCATAATCTCTTCCACATTCTCTGCTGGAAAGTGAGCCCTACTACAAAAGCCCGCCTTCCTCACCTGCCTTGTTCTCTGTATCCCTGGTACCTAGAACAGTTCTGGAATGCGGTGCCAGAACAAACTAATGGATGGCTCGTCCAATCCAGCTGTCTGAGGCTAAAGGTGCTGCTGCTGCCTGGGGCATAAGCCTCTGGATGTGCAGTGGAACCCCCGGAAATTCCAGGAAACCAAATGCGAGGCCGTACCCCAGCAATACCGAGTTTTGCGAAAATTCATCAGAAGATTCCGATGTGTGTGAAAGGTACAGAACCATCTGTAGTGATGGTAAACCAAGGATATGTGAATGCCATCCAAAGCCCATCAGGATGAGGAACCCTGTACCGAGCTTCTGTATACACGCGCCATGGTCAAGAAAAGCAGTTCTTTGAACCAAATGATCTCAAAAAAGAATACATCGAAAGTAAATAAATAGATATAAAAATCACTTTATTGTTGACTCCCCCCCCCCCGCCCCCGTTCGCAAAATCCCTAGGCGTAGTTTAATAGAGAGAATATCTATGTCTGTGGCTGTGAAACCAGTGAAGTAGAAGTCGTACTCTTTGGTGGCTGTTGCAATCAATCAAGGTATCTGAAACAGCCACCTCTGATCTGGAAGGCAGCAGAACGGGGACGCCGTCAGATCTATCAAGGTCACTTAGCGCGAGTATTTCTCGCACTTCCCTTCTGGCTGAAGGTTGTTAAGATGGTATTGCTATGAACCGCAAACATCTGAGGGGTTTTCACAGCCAGACGAGGGAGAGAGTGAAGCCACTAAGCTCAGTGGACATTCGTCATGATTGACGAGATTTTAGGGAATAAAAAGCCTCATGAAAAGATCGACTCTAAGTTGTGACCTCGAAAATCATCTTCACGATGGGACTGCAGTTAGAGAACACTGAGAGCCAGCCTTCTCCTGCAAAAAACTGAGTCGAAGAAAACTCCAAACTCTTGCTACTCTGAAGAAATAAGGTGAGTTAAAATGCACTTGTTAAGCAAGTTGAAACTAACAGTTGTTTGTTGCAACAAAAGATAATCTAAATCAAGCTGGAGGAAAAAACAATGATGTATACACATACATTTTAGGTCTTATTAGGCTCTTGTTCATACATCTTTGAAGTCTTTCCCAGCTTCAAAACAGTGACTGGTGAACTCTAAATGAGGGGTGTACTGGTCCTGAGGGCAGTGTCACCATCGACTGCAGACTGAGGAATGCATTTATCTAAGTCGGCTCCCCAGTCAGGGGCGGCCTTCTAACTTGTGTAAGTTGTCCATTTATTACCCCTCAGTCCATTTCATGCAGAAGGAGATTTGAGGAGAAGGTTCTGGAAGATAAATACAGAGCTCCACATGCACCCTAGGATGGGAGTTGGATGCCAAGGTGTCTCTAAGGTCTCAGATGCCCCATTTCTAATGTGGCATTAGGGTGGCTGATCTGGGGGTCTTCGCAGGGACCCTCTCTCTGAGTCAATCACTGTCGCTGCTGCCTCCCTGCCTCAGAAGTGAAAGCAGGCTCACTGACAGTCCACGAGCTGGTGCTTCCAACTTGCGTCTTGTCCGGGCAATGAGAAATGCTTTAACTTGGACGTCTTCCGAGTCTTTTAATTCTAACGTCCCCTTTGTTTCTGCAGCGTGGTCTGCATTTCACTGCCTCTTTTTCCAAATATGTGTTTCCAATGAACTCGATGCCCCGAGCCTTTTCCTGGACCATCCTGGGGTCCACCTGTGCCCTCTCAGCCAGGACGCTGTCATCCCACACCTCTTTGTTCTGGCACTCTCGATTTTCCAAATGACGAACATCTGCCTCTTTCGCGTCTCTGATCGGTTGATGGCAATCTTTCTAGAAGCTGTCTGGGAGCAAATGCAAAGGGCCCATGCCGACTGAGACTGACAGTACAAAAGGGTCTAAAATTCTAGAACTTAAAGACTAGGCCAAAGGTGACAGGTTTTGACTTCTGTCCCATGGATCATAACCATTACTTAAGAGACGTGGCATTCTGGTTGGGTTCTGTTTGGCTTGTTTAAGCTGCTTGTCTGTGGTGGGTTTAAAAAAATATATTTTTTAAACTTCCTGTAGGTGAATGAGAAACTGAATATTCCTCAGAAGTGCCTCCCCCGCTGCGCCTCATTCAGCTATAAATCTCTATTTATTGCACTCTGATTTTTGCCTCTCTGAGGCACCCTGGGGATTATGCAGAGGGAATTCCAACGCTGCAAGGAAGGAACGAAGGGGAGAGATGCTGAAATCTGCTAGACTTTGCTTTGCGAACCTTCTGCTTGCTCCTCCTGGCTTCTTCAACCAGTAACGAAACCAAAGGCCAGCACCCGGCTGGGAACAGGAAGCCAGCCCTGGGTGTGAGATGGTTTTCATGGGGTGCTATAGCAATGGGGATGCCCACGAGATCCCTGAGAGCGGGAGGCCTAGCCACACCGGTGTCTCGGAGGAAGGGTGTGCCAACCCCGGAAGCCAGAGATAGAACCAGGCCGGGAGGTCCCTGAAGTGGGAGCTGAAAACCAGCGGGACAGAGCGCCAGAGCCCTAGGCACGTAAATGGCAGGATGTGTTGGAAAACCATCGGGTATCTACCTATTTTTATCTTTTCCCTCTCTACGTTTGTCCGTCTTCTCCAACTACCAACTTTCCCCCACCTACTGGAGATCAGCTCCTGCCTAGTCCCCAACCCGGAGGCGACTTCCTCCTCTTGTAAAGGGCACAAGGTCACTGGCAACCCCTGCACACACAATCCCACAGTCCCAGCTGTCCTCGTGGTGGCCGGGAGGAAACACAGATACAACCAGGCCCCTCCCAACTCACACAATACCACGACCGGCCAGCAACGTGATCATGCTTCCCATGGGCGAGCGGGTCCTTGGAACGCCCACCCCTTTCTCCCTTAGAGACCCGAGTTCGGACACAAGAGGAACCCAGAGCAGCGGAGGCACACTTCCCACAGACCTAGAGATCGACCCTGTTCCTCCTTCAGCCCAGACGCGCCACCCTGAAGACCCCACATCACCCTTGGATGACTGGGGCGCATTCTTCATAGGAACCTGGGGTTGCTGATTCTTGCAATGGGATTACTGGTCACTGAGCTCTGTCTAGGCCTCAGTTTTTTTAATGCTTAGCCTTTTATGCTTTCTGGTTTAATCTTTCCCTCACAGAAATGCATTAGGAAGAAAGAGATAAAAGCAAATCCGTCACTTCGTGTTTTTTAACCTTTGCGCGGTTCTCTGAAAAACATTTATTCAGAAACAACCTGTGTTATGAAATTTATCAATTGAAAAATAAAGACAAAACACTTGTTTTCCTTTACCCTACATGGGAACATCCCCCCCATGTCATCCCAAATGTGGTTCCTGGGAAGTTCTGCGCCTTTCTGAGTATGTTCAATGAGGACGACATAATAATGTCATTCATTTTGTTTTCACTGAATAGTACATACTCAATTTCATACAAAGAGACACTGGCACCATCCATTCATCATTGATAATAAAAAATATCGCTATGCCGTTAATGAGTAATTCATTCCAGACACAGTTAATGTGAAAATATATAGAGATTCAAGATTAAGACTATAAATAAAGGTATCATAAAAATAAAAGGATTGAGTTTTCCACCCAAAAAGATTTAAGAATCATACTGTGCCAATGGGAGAGAAATGAGAAGGAGCCCGCCCTGCCCCGATCCTTAAGGAGATACCGGCCGAGAAGGCAGCATCCTAAGGGTAGAAGATATTTGCCCGCCGAGGACCTGTGGATCAGCAGGTGCAGAGTGATTAGTTCGGGTTTAATATTTAGTCTAACCATAAAGCAGTGAGCTGATCTTCCAGTGGGTAAATGGGAAACTGGTTCTGAAGACGATTCCCACAGAAATTTCCAGGCCAGTCTGTTCCCATTGGGGCTGCAACAAGGACAAAACCATCTGGAGCCAGCTTGGCAGGCCAGCCCGGCAAGCCGGTGGGGCTCAGGTTACTCTGACAGCAACTGGGTTCGCTCTCTTACCATGAAAGGCAGATTTCATCTTTCAATAGGAAAAAAAGTTACGGCGAGTATTATACAATCAAATGCAAACAAAGGACATTGGAAGACAGAGGAGGAAAAACCCAGCACAGCAACCGCCACCATGCTGGCATCCGTGGTCTTCTCTCGCCCTTTCATGATTCATGATCCTAGAAGGGTTTCGGCATATTTCTCACTGAACGTGAGACCTGCCCGGGGGCCTCTGGATTCTGGTTGTGCCAGAGGTCGGTGTGGCCACCGTACTCCTAGGACATGTGAGGGGAGCGAGGGGGACATCAAAATGAATATCTGTGTCTAAGCATATCCAGGCCTTCCCAATGCCTAGTCTGAAGAAACCCAAAATGCCTGTTTCTGCTCCGACCACCGGGATGACTGGCGATGGACATTCAGCCCACCCTGCCAGGCCAGGCTGATCCTGCTGCCACCAGCCTGCTGTTCCTCCAAACGATTACGGCTCCAGAGAACGTGTGCGTGTGTGCTGGGGGCTGGTGGGGTGCAGAAGAGAGGGCTAAGGATAAAACACGTATTCTAAAATCCGGACTTTGGCTTGAATCGCCGTGAAGAGAACAGGCAGAGAGGCCTAGCTCCTCCCTCCCTCCGTCCTCCCCACCCCACCCCCAACTTGGTATGTATTTCTCACTGTTTCTCCTAGGTAAGAAAAAGATTGCTGCTTTTTAAATGTTCTTTACAGAGCCAATCTCACCTAAAATCGAATCCACCTAGCCATCCCAGTATTCTCTGAAAGTTAGATTTTTCTTGTAGTCTGCTGTCCTCTGCATGGTTAGACGGACAGAACTGATGGCAAAAAATGGAACGAAGGGACCCGGATCCTGGCGGATCCTCCTTCTGAGAAATGGTCCTCTGGGCGTACCTACCTGTTGCCTCCAAATTACTTTCAGAATCTGTCACCTGATGCTGTAATGACCAGGTGAGGGTTCATGGGCGACGAGCAGCAGAAACAGGCGGCCGTGCCTGAGTGCATGGAGGCAAGCCACAGATGGAGCTGCCAAACGTCACCCCCCCGGGGAGCCTCCTCTGAACACCCGCTCATGACGGTCTCGTCTTGCCCTTCCCGGACACCCGGAGCTCTTCATACCGTTACTGCCTGGGTTACCCGCTATCGTTTCTTGTGGATACACGGGGTCTTCCCAAAGGGTGAGCTCCTATGTTATTTGTTATTTGCATTCTGTGTTATTTGCATTCCAGGAAAAAAAAGGAAGAATCCTTTTTGCCATTACATTCTTAGTTTGGGAAGGATTCTCAGAAGTAGCAGAAGTGCTAAGAGCCACAGGCGGCCACAACTTTAGGCACCTGAGTGGAATGAAGAGGAATCAGAAAGAACCTCTTCTTCTTTGCTGAACTGCCATAGGGTTGGCAGATTACAAAGGCGGTGACCCTACTTGGTTGCCAAGCTCTTATCAAGGGCTTGCCTCAATCAAGGGTCCGGTCTTTTGGTCCTCAGAAGACCTCGAAAATGGACTTTTAAGGACGTTCCACTTATTTCTAGGTAACTCTGATAAGTTTTTAGGCTCTGTTACTTCTAGAACCTACGATGTGATTAACCACAAAAGCCTTCTTAGAGTCAGCTCGGTCTTGCCCATTTCCATACAGTGTGGTCTAACCTGCAACACTGACTACAAAGGCAAAGGAAACATGGTTCTTATCAGTCTCGAGAGGGGCTCAGGGGTGTAAACAAACAGGACACGATCCCGAGCAGGTTTGTAAAGAAGCTGTATATATTATCAAGGTGCCAAAAATTTATTTCTGTAGAGTCTGAGATCCATAACAAAGAGAAAAATCACGTGCTTAAAGTTACTGGTGGCAACAGACTGGAGTTTCTACCATTTCCCACTAAAAAAAAAAAAAAAAAAAAAAGCAGGGCTTTTTGGAGAAATGGCTGACTCCCAGTCTGGAGCAGGAAATATACATGATGAGCCCAGAGCACCTCGTCATACCAGAAAGTGAGGTCTCCATCAACGTCTACTACTTCTCGTCAAAAGGACTCAGGCTCCTAGCTGAAGGCCCTCCTGCTGGCCAAAGGTGAGACATTTGAGAGCCGACAACTGCATTAAATTGAAACACATTGAATATGCTTAAATCTAATAGTGCCAGTGATAATTTTAAAAAATAATTGAAACTCACTGGTCATCTTTGTGAAGTGCTAGGGAACGCTTTCTTTGAAAACTGACAAAAAGAATGAAGCAAGCGATTGCTCCGCCTTTCCTACGTGAAGTATACCTCAAGTAGCTAAGTGACTGAGGAGCTGTTTCTCTTTGAGATAAAATGTGAGAAAGGAAGGATAAAATTATATCCCTATTTTGCAGCTCCTAATGAATTAATTTCTCTAACGACCATAAATTGCTGTTAACATCAGAAAAACTAGATAGAATGAATCACCTGATGGTGGGACAACACTCAACTTAGAAGTCATCTTACTCCCAAACCCGTGTTCGTTCAGTCTGCATCTTCTCAAGCTCAACCAGGGAGCAACTGTGACCACCTGGGTACACTTGGCAAAGTCTGCAGACAGTTTTGATGGTCCTGACTGGGGAGGGAGAGAGGGAGAGAGGGAGAGAGGGAGAGAGGGAGAGGGAGGGGGGGGAGAGGGGGAGAGAGAGAGAGAGATGGGGAACACAGAACTTATTTGAAGAATTAATGACTGAAAACAATCCCATATCTGCTAGTAGAGCCCAGGGATGCTGCTAAACATCTTACGACGCACAGGACAGCCCTCACAGCAAAGAATTATCTGGCCCCGAACATCAACTTTAGTAGAGCCCAGGGATGCCGCTAAACATCTTACGATGCACAGGACAGCCCCCACAGCAAAGAATTATCTGGCCCCGAACATCAACTGCCGAGGTTGAAAACCCTGCTGTAGATCTAACTGTTAATTTATAGAAAATCCGAGGGACAGAGGAACACGTTAAATGACAATACAAGATGAATCAGAATTCGGACTGTGGGAAACTACAGAACAAACAACCCAATCTCTTCAACGACAGCAGCAGTGGCAAGGGGAAAAAAGAGAGATGGGTAATTAGGAAAGGGAACCTACAGATTAAGGGCTGTATGAATCGATTATAATATATGAAGCTTATCTGTTTCTTGACTTGAAAAACAAATGGTTAAAAAAATTACAAGCCACTGGTGAACAGTTAACACTGATGAATCGCTGAGGAATTATATGTTAAGGTATGTTATTGATATTATGGCTGTGATTTTTTTTTAAAAGTTTCTACATACAGAAGAAATTATGTATCCGGGGATTTGCTCCCCAAATCTTCATTACTTGACGTCGGAACGTGGTGGGAAGTGAGAGACATACAAATGAAACAGACCGGGGCAGGATCTGATGACCACTGGGTAAAAGGGGATTCGGGTTTATGACTCTATTCTTTGCAGTATATTGAAATGTTCTATAATAAGTTTTAATACTTAGGAAAAAATGGTGGTCAAATATACCAGACCAACTGTATCAGATGCAGAATATGCTCTTTTTCAATAAAAACAGGGCCCATGACATGGAGCTCCGGGTGATAATGGGCTCTGAGAAGGCCGCCGGGGAACACAAACTGGATCTAGACTCACTGAAGTTTTATTTTCCTCTTGAACACAAGTTAAATTTGACTTTTGGTGCGAGTTAAGTATTAAACAGTGGTTAAACCTGACGCTTGAACAGCGTGATTAAAGCACAGCAGGCCCGATGTGGTTTGTCTGACGGTGCTCGCTGGCTTTAGGTTGGGGGGATGTGCTTAGGGAAGGGACAAGGGTCACCACCCTTCTGACCCCCGTAGGCAATTAACTTATACTTCCAAGCAGGAGGTGCCATTATCTTTAACTCAGCAGGCATAACTGCACATAATTAGAGGTCATAATTACGGTTCTCTTTTTAAAATGTGACCATAGTATTCAACTTGACCTCTTGTGGCAGTGTTGCCTACATGCTGGGAAGTACACAAGAGGCGGGTACAGGCCTGTTTGGAGACACCGTGATGGGCAGCAAGCGTCCCCTCACAGTTCTGAGGTCAGGCGCCCACGCTTATTCCCTGAGGAACTTCGATCTGTTTGGGGTTTACTGATGATCATGTTTTGCTGAGAAACATTTTACTTCTTTAAATAGACACGGACTAGCCAGAGCTTCATGCGGTCTTTCTGACTATGGCAAAAAGGCAAAAGCAACCACTCCAATTAATATGCCAGTAGTTATGTACGTCTACTAGTTAATTATCCATGTAATAACGAAGTTGAAAAGATCGATTCCTGATCCTTGTTCCACTTTAGTGTTTTGTAGGGCTGCTACAGAGACTCTACTTCACTTTCTGACATCGTTATTTTATTATATCTCGTAATCGACCTGACCTAGCAATATTTCTAGCTTGTATAGCCCAAATCATTATATGGAATGTATAATTTTGTGGGGAAGTAAAATCTACCTGGATTTTCATAGAGCCAGACTGCTTTTAGTTTTAAGCATAGAAGAATTTTTGAGCTAAAAGAGATCCTCCGAAATCATCTTACAGACGAAATGCCTGAGGCAAGTTCAGATAGAGGGGAAGCAAATTTGATGGCAGAAAGTCATGGGGTGAGGAACTCATAGGAACATTTTACGACCAACCTACGGTTAGCGCCTTATTTGGTGGCCACGTCCAACACAAAGCCTAAGCAGCTCATCTGCGTCTCTCATATTCCTTGACTTAGAAGCACCTGCTTCTTCACCTTTTACCAGTAGTCATTAAATAACCCTGACAAATAGCCAAGTTCTTCCCAACAGTATTTTAAATCTCAGTCGATGCTTGAAAAATTGGAAAGAGAGATGCTGCAAAACCAGCTAATCTCTTCCAAACTGGGGGAAAAAAAGGGATTGAAAATTCCAAGGCCTGATACAAGTAGTTTCAAATGGATAAGACAATGTCAAGTCACAACATTTACACAGCCGAGTGACAATTCCCTTCTGGAGGCATGAGCTTCGAATAAACGGCCCTGAGAGTTTTTTTTTTTTTTTTTAAACCAATATACTTTTCTTGAATTGAACAGCCTGGGACTGAATGATGGTTCTCTATATTTGTAAAAGCTCTTTTATTCAGGAAAGAAAAATCCAACTACTATTCAGAGGTGTCCAAAACTAGAGTTTAAATAAAAGAATAATTGCCTTACTGCTTTTATAGGCATGTCACTACTAAGAAATACTACTTTACTACTATTTTCTTTTGGTTCAGTAAAAGAAGTCAAAGGAACAAGTCTAAATACCTTACAACAAAGGTATTTAATTGAGACCAGTTCATTTGCATCCCAATGTAAAGTCACTGCATGAAATACCAAAGCAAATGCACTGATACAGTTCATTCCACCATTGTAATGAATAAGGGGGAATGTTTCAGTGGTAAATGGTAAATTCTTCAAGTGTTGGAACATTTCATGTAGTTACTTGGCCCAGAAACTCCAGTCTCATGCTTCACAAGGATCTTACGAAATATGTGCCTGTATGTCACAGTTCTAGAACTGTGGCTTGACACAGCACCTAGTACACTGCTGTTGCTCAGACATCCTATTAAAGTGAGAGGCTTGGTTCCCTAGAGCTTTGCTTTACTGCTTGAGAAATCAGGGCTCACCATGTTTATCTCTGAATGCTGTTTGCTGCATTAATTTACACAAGCAAGCCACAAATTAAATACTGTCATTTCCTATCTCAATTCAATGTTGGTTCTGGACCGCACACTTCTTTTAGCTACTTTTGGCCATGGCAGACTGGCAGCCTCAGCGCCTGGCGATTGAAAGGGTTAAAAATGGGGGCGCAGTTGGGTCGGCCCCTTACTATGAGGGTTCATCAGACTGAGCACATTTAGAAGGAAAACATTCCTTCTGCATTGTAAAATCCTGGCGTCTGCTGAGTAGCAAATCGGGCTCACTTCACTTTGCTTCGTTTTATTCTCAAAAGAAACTACAGTTTACAGTTTGGACGACAACATAATTTTTATATTTCTTCACATTCTCTAGCTGCCTATTTTCTCCACCTAAGCACTTAGCAAAACAAACAAACAAACAAACAAACAAACCACACACACACACACAAAGCCTCAAACAGGATAGTTAATGAATCCAAAGTGGACTTAATCTTGTTGATTCCATTTCACATAAAACTGTTAATTTATCCGATGTTTTTCTTTATTTCACTACCTTTCATCTGGAATATACCACGTTCCTCCCACCAAGCCAGCGGATGTCACTCTGATGTCTTTCACTCTACAGTTTTCCATGCTGGAAAGATGAGGGCCCAAACTTGAAGCAATTTTGGAGATTAAACTTTCCAAGTTAATTCCTTTTTATCACAATCTTCAGGCTTCAAAGTGGCCCAGTCATCTTGGTCGTGTTTATTAACTAAAGGTAATAGGAAAGATCTTAATCTGAGCTTCTGTGGATGCAGCTGCACAAACCAATTCTCTCTTTGTGAAAGTGGACAGACGGTTCTCACCTCCAGCCACCGAATCTCATTAGTGCCTTGGGACCTGATCAGCAGCACCTCGGCTTCTTAATGACCCCCCAAACAAAAGCAGTTTGTGAGGAAGGAAAAAGCAGCTCGCACTGAAGACAGAGCAGGAAAGCATCTGGAAGGAAGAGTGGGAGAGAGTGGGTGCTCAGTCCTAGAGCCTGCACAAAGTGCCAGCAAACACTATGGGTCCATAGCTTTTATTCAGCCCTCTCAGTGGTGGACTGAATTGAAAACGGTGAGTATCCCCGGCTTTACACTTACTTATCAGAGGTAGGAGTCTCACCTTGGAGCACCTGGTTAGAACAGGACCAAATGCTCTCCCCTTGCTGAAAGAAAGCTTTGTGAATCTTCGGTTTGAATGAGCTTGAAATCTTTGCGATGCTAAGAAAGCTGCATTCTGTTAAGAGCTAAACATTTGTGGCCCCCCAAGACTCATGTTGAAACCTCTACCCACCAATGGGACGACATAGGGAGAAGGACGCAAGCTCTCACTAGAAACCAAACCTACTGGACCTTGACCTTAGGCTTTCTAGCCTAAAGACTGAGAAAATACATTTCTGTTTAAGCCACCCAGTCTAGAGGATTTTGTTATGGCAACCAGAGCAGAATAAGACACATTCCTTGGGGGCTGTTGTGTTATCAGAATTCAACAATTCGCAAGGATTATGTGCAGCGGATAAGGTGGATTGCATGGACTCTATTCCATTAGTCTTCTAGCTGGAGGGGGTAGAAAGCTTTAAAAAAAAAAAAAAATCTTTATCTTCCAGAATCTCTTGCAGCTAGGGTTCTGGGTATGAATTTGTTCTGCCAATTAAATGCATTCAGGTTGACTAAAGGTGCAGGTGAGGCGAGACCCCCTTTGGCTGTTTGAGTGGGCCCAGAGGGATCCAAAGATGCTGGGTTTTCCTGCTGTGGCGGACCAGTGTCCACTCTCCAGCGCCCACCCTCGATGTCAGCGGCAGTGGTTTCTGGGTCACAGACATGAGATATATTCCTGACCTTAACAGTTCCAGTGACAGTGGCCTCTCTGGTGGTTGGTTCTACAGGATTCTGAAAATTATTCCTGAAGGGCCAAACTGGATTCTTCTTCTTTGGCCCTTCCAACTATTTTGTAAGCACTTAATATCCTGGATGGTCTCCCTTTCTACTTCAGCCACTTAGGACACTTGCCATTCCCTGCTCTGTATCCCAAACTGGAAAACCAGGGCATCACTGAGGAGGACCAGAAAGCTGTTTGCTGGTATGTGAGGTGTACTAGAAATGAGGGCTGTGAGGGCCACCGCATTTCCTCTTTGCCTTTGCTAGCAGGAAGCTCGGAGCTGGGTTTTGAATCAATCACTGTCATTTTCTTAACCTCCATTCTTGAAGGGCAGACCCTCAGGGTGTCCCTCTCTCTCTTTACTTCTCACGCAGCGACGTTTTTAAAGTTTCTACATGAAGGACTGTGAATACTGTTGTTTCTTGTGCTTTTGTCAATATGAGTCACCTCCTTTCTTTCTTTGGAGATAGGGAAATATACAGATAAAGTAAATAAAACATTTGCTTTGGACAAGCCACCGGTCTAAGGATATGACCCTCTCAGCTCACCTAAGTGGAGAGTTCTGAAGAGAAATAATGAGACCCTTCCTTTTTGTTCTGGAGGGCACAGGAAAATGGCCACCAAGAGGAAATCTGACAACCGGGTTTCTAGTAAAACAAAAAAAGAAAAAGCATGCAATACCAACAATTGTGGTGCACCTGCTCAAGGGCATACCTAATAATTTATTAGGCTATTGCTTCCTCTAAATTTTATATTCGCTTTGACAGTATCAAAGGTAATGCTCTCACTCCACTTTGTTGACCCATGGGTCTTTACTCCATAAGCTTTCCTGTGGATGCTTAAAGACTGAAGAACAAAGTTTCTTAAGACAACACGCAAGCTGAAAAGTAGTAAAGCATTTTGACGAATTTAGAAAATTCCCAGAGATGAACAAATAAATCAGTGTACGCACTCTCTCAACTTTGATGATATGTCTTTTTATTATCTACCAACTAGTCACAGGCAAGTTACTTAGCACAAATGGCATCTATCTCCTTATCTATTAAATAAAATGTAAAATAAGGGGGGGGATGGCTGGAGTAAAATGCCAAGATCAATTCTGTGCCCTAGAAGCAAGCTCAATCGTAGGCACCCCGTCCAACGTTGAGAGGGGACCAGGACCCAGGCTCCGGCCTCTGCCATTCTGAGGCTGGGCCTGCTGGCCGCACTTTCCAGGCTGGACAGAAAGGGCTGCCCTTGCTGGGGCTTCTTATTTGCTTAATCTCTTCACATCTATTTGCTTTGCTGCCCCGGACAACTAACTCAACAGCAAACAAAGGCCCAGGCTTCAGGCCCCTGGCTCCAAATTGGGAACCTGCCTATTTTGTTTGCTTTGGGGCACAAGGAGGGAGCAAATAGCAGCTTTTGTAAGTCAAGTTGGTGATATTCTTCACTCAATTAAGGCTGTGAAAAGATGAAGCTATGCAAAGGACCTTTTCCAGGGTAGGCACCTCCTGCCTACCCACCACCTCTGGTCCCTTTCACTGAATTCACCCCATGGAGGTGGTTCAACTTTGATGTGAACTCACTATATTTTCTGCATTTTGTCAGATTTTTTTTTTTTTTTTTCTCAGCCCAGTGGGGACAGGTAATGTGAACACCTTCCAAGCGGAGTATTTTCAAAGAAAAAACACAGGCTGCAACCAGCCCCTTGGGAGTGACAATTCCATCTTCTGATCCCTATCAGAGGGCCAGAGGCTGCCTCTGACTGTAAAGCTGTGTATCAGGCAAGGCGAGGCGGCAAGTCAAGACCTTTTAAAAAGCAAGAGAATTAAAAGTATCCACGCTGGTGAGCAAAAAGCAAGGGAGGGAGTACGCGAGCCAATGGCATGCATTCTACAGAATATTATTTTGCAAGGCATGTAAACAAGATAGAAAGAGGATTGGTGGGTTCATTATGTAATTAAACTACAGTTGGTAATGGGCAGGGTTTTCTGTCTTTCAAAATCCAAACTAGTTATTCAAGCTTTCCCTGGGTACAGTTTAGAGATTCTATTGGGGGAAGGTGCCCAATTTTTCTTGTCTGGATTAGAGTTAAAAAAAAAAAAAAAAAAGTGCTGTTTTGCAAATCTGGCTTCTCTGAAAGATGAAACAATCACAAACCCCTCCTCCTTCTTCAAATACCTTTTTGCTTCATTTCTTCAGTTAGGAGGATAGAGTTTTGTTTTTCTTTCTTTTTTTTTTTTTTTGGCAGAAAGCCAAAGTAATACCCCAGCAAGGCATCTGACTTCTTTACAGAGACACATACTGTTTCATGTTTGATTTTGATTTTCAAAAGCAGAACAATTTTCACATCATTACGTAAAAAGCTTCCGCTATTTAAAATGCCATTTCTAAATTAATATTATACCCCTGAGGCAGAATGCCTCTGACCACACTAAATTCTATCCATTTAATAAGGTGAGAAAAGTTCTCGCTCAAAAACTTAGTAAAAGCGACAGTAAAAACTTTCAGTCTAGAACAAGAAGTTAAGGTCAGTGGTTTCGGAAACAGAAACAAACTCATAGATAAAACATTTTAATTCTTGCCACATAGGAGGAGGGTTGGGATGCTGGGTGAAAAGAGGGAACGGATTAAGATGGGAAAATTGCCAGTTATAAAAACAGTTACGGGATGTAAAACAGCACAGGGAATGTGATCGATAATACTGTAATAATTATGTAAAGTACCAGGTTTGTACTAACTTTTTGGGGTGATCCCTTTGTAAGTTATGTAAATGTCTAATCACTATGCTGTACACCTGAAACTAATATTGTATGTCAACTGTAATTGAAAAATTCAAAATTATTATTTTTTTAAGGCAGTTGTTTCTGCGTGTGGTTTTGTTTTTTTCCTAAGGCATGTCTCCAGTTGTTTATCACTGTCAGCCCAAATGCAGAAGCGAAGTGGCTTCTCTGTGCACTTTCTGTTGTATGGCCGTCGAGACAATTTGCCGGACCAAGAGACCTACAGTGACATCTGATACATGTGTCTGGTGGTGGTGGCCAGACGGCTGAAAAATCTGATGACTTGATGTCTTAAAATTTTAACAGCTGGGCAGATGCCGATGGAATAAGAAAACAGCTTCCTGCATCTAAAACTATTCACTTCATTTCAATGTCAGACCAGGATCTTAATAAAGCAACCTCAGTACTCTTGATAAAATTTATTAACTTGTTGATAATTGCTCTAGAAGCATGCCTAACTCCTTAGGATCAAAACTCAGAAAGTGCGACATTTTTGCCAACCAGCAAAGCAGAGAGATTAAACCAAGAGCGAAATGCCTGGCAGGGAGGGCCGGCCACTGGCAGCAGGTCTAGCTCAAAGCACCACAGGCACCTGGGCTGACAAACTCTGTTGCTAGGGAAGCTGCTTCAGGGGCATTTACAGGACTTAATGTGGCCAGACACAGGGCAGGAGCATCGGCGTGGATGGTGGGGTAGTGAGGAATAACAGGTGAGTAATGAAAAGCATTGGGCCCTCATCGGGCATAAACTCTCTGTCATTTCTATCTGCTGGATAAAAAACACCAAAAAAAGTCTCTAAAACCACCAAATTTTACCGAAAGCAGAATAATCTATGAGGGGCAGGTCGAGGGAGAAAATGCTTTGGCAGATGCGTTTCTAACACCATTATATGACAAATGCATTTAGAACGCATCCAGGCCACCAGCTCATCAGCTGGTGCCAGAGCCTCTGGAACTGCAGTCAGTCTCCTCGCTTGATGTCGTTGGCAGATTTTGCCACTTAAAGTGAAACAAACGATGTATAACGAAACCAATTTTACCACAGGCTAATTGACATAAACGAGAGTTAAGTTCCTATGGCGTCTCATCAACGTCAGAACATGACCGGAGGACCTGCTGTACCTTCAAACAGGTCTCCCCACTAAATGACTGTCCGCATGGGACCATCAAGAACCCCTTTCCCTCGAAGCCTCTGCCGCTCTTCTTCTTCATCCCACAAACCGTAGTCCGGCCTTTCCATCTGGCATTCAGAGCCAAATGGCTCCTCTCCCTGCAGAGAGCCTGCCCCTCCAGCCAGCCTCTCCTTCAACTCGGTGAGACCTGGCGCCCCTCGTGGGCATCTGAGATCATGTCGCCACGACTCGGACTCCTTGGCCGTCCTTTCCTCCTAAGGAAACGGCACCCACCCCTTAATGAAAATCCGACGTCCGCACAGTTTCCCGTTGTATGGAATTGTTGTCAAAACCTTCCACGATCATTCTCATTAAGGATCTGGTGAATGGATGACTCCGCCCTGGCCATGTTCAATCTTGACGGCCCTACCACCAGGCCAGATGCTTCTTGAGGGGGAGGAGTGTTGAATTAGCATCTTACGGTTCTGTGAACCTGCCCTCCCCAGACGGGACCCTGCAGTGTGCTGATTTTATGAGAGCATCTTCATTTATCTTCCATGAGGCCCCCTGAACGAACGGGGTGTTTAAGCCCCAGAAACCGCTCAAAGAAGGAGCAGGCATCTTAGGAAAGGGACGAGAGAGTGACATCTCAAAATGCTTCTATGTGTTGTCTGTTTCGCCCCCGTCCCCAATTACTAGTGAGAAAGGTACCGAAAAGTCTGAGTTCTGGTGCCGCACATCTGGGTTCGAATTCACCATTCAGTTGCTGTGTGACTCTGGGCAAGTCGTCTCACCTCTCTGAGCCTCAGTTTCCTTTCCAAAGGAGACCAGGCACCCTAGTTCATGGGTGGTAGCTAAGAATTAAATATTTTTGCAAATCGTAAAATAAAAACTGTATTAAAAACATTTTTTTTTGGTTAGTTGCTTGGAAAAATGCTAGCTTCCCATTCCCACCAGTGACTCTCAAAAAACCACCAAAGGAAATGGACAAAGTCCAGCCTGGTAAGTTTTGAAGTGGCCTGTGTCCCCTCCCCTCTCCTGTGCAGAGCCCGCAGCACTGCTGCCAGGCCTGGCTCACTATGCTGGTGGCTCCCTAAGGTGCTGATGCACTCAGGCAAAACGAAGCTAACATCTGCATTCTATTTGCTAATGAGCAATCATCATTTGTACCTTTCTCCAGCCTGGGATTCAGCTGCCTGGAATACTAATGCCATTAGAAGCTGGAGTCTTTTTTTGAAAAACACACATTCATTTAGCAAAACCCTATTTAATTCATTGACATTTGTATGGTTCCTGGGATTCCTTGGCAATAAATACGTGGCTGGTTATGAAGCTCTCCATTCCCTTCTACCCCACCCCTCCATTATTGAATATCTGGGTGTTGGAGTGGGGATCGGGAGCCAGGTGACTTGAGAGGTCCTAGACTTGCCGTTTCAACTAACTCAATATGTATGCTCAAACAAATCAGTGGATCTTCGACTTAATTTTTTAATCACGTGACTAATACAAGAATACAGTCGCTTATTTAAAAAATAAGGCCATCACAAAAAGGTCATCTGATCCTGTCCTGCCCCTTCACAGAAGGTAACCTTTCCTACAAGCCTGGTGTTTATCTGTCTCGAACCTGTTCTGCAGACACGTAGACGAGAATCTGTATCTTTCAAAACTAGATAGTGCAGCTGCCTCACAGAAACGGAGACAGACTTGTACGCTGCTCTGCAACTTGTTTTTGTTTTTTTTTTTCATTCAACAGTAAGTCTTGGCCTCTCTATCCATCTGAGGTGCAGAGGGACGTAGCTCATGTCTTTTCACGGCTGCATAATTTATTTCAACATTTCCCTGGCTGTGGACATTTATTTAGCTTGTTTCCAATTTTTGGCTTTTATAAAGAAAGCCGCTGCATGTCCACGTGGGGCTGCTTTCTAGTGGATTCGTCTCAAAGAAACTTTCTGGGCCTCACTTTCTTCGTCCGCTAACAAGAGGGTTGGACTCAACAGTCCATTGTGACTGTACTTCTAGTTAATGTTTTATGGCATTAGGGGCCACGTAAGAAGGCTTTGTCTCTTCACACGAACTCTATTCCCAATCCAGGCCCCAGCTAAGACTTTCCTTATGTCTCTAAGGTCTTCCATAGTCTGAGTTCATTTATCCTTATTTTCTGCTCTTATCAAACACACATGAACTTCCTTCTTAAGAAATTCCTGCCACTCTTTAATACGTGGCAGGCGTCATCAGAGATGCTCAGAATTTATAACGTGTCTGCACGCACCCCTGTGTCAATGTCAGCCCCATGCGGAAAGGCCTTGCCTGCTTGCTTGTCACATCTCAGGAGCCAGGAGCAGTGCACCACACACAGTGGGCTCTCATTAAACATCTGGTCAAAGGATGGATGACTGCTACCCAGGCCATAAGCTAGGCCCGTAGCCTGGGGCAAGCTGACTTAACCTCTATCTCTCTGTGTCTCAGTTTCCCCAGCTGGAAAAATGAGATAATAGCACCTCCTACCCTCACAGGTTTGCTGTGAGGAGATAACAAGTTGACAGCCCTTAGAACAATGCTTGGTACAATGCTTGGCATACAGAACCAGTCAACTAACGTCAGCTGCTATTATAGTTATCCTTATGACTTGTGTTAAGTCTGATGTTCCATTTGATCAATGGGAGACTGTCCTCAGGGGCACCCCTGAGCCTGCTGTGGCGCAGTGCTGAGATAGCACGGAGCTAGATGTGCCAGAAGCTGTCAGCACAGGTATGGTAGGGTCCTCGCCACCCCCAGCACTAATAACCTGCTTGTGGCTTACTGTCCTTTTTATTATAATGATGTATATAATTCCATATTAATAACAACTTATGAGCAGAATTTTTTGTTTGTTTTGGCCTGTTTCATTTAGCTTTTGCAAGTGACGCTTTTTTGTTTAGTTTCAAAGTCCCTTCTTCTCCTTTCTCATCATCACATTTTTCTTCTTCCTTTTGCACCATGGATCTCAGAGGTTCTCTCAGGAGGAGCCAAGTTCCCCGGATGCATTTGGGGCCTCCCCTTGGTTCCGATTCAGATCACAGGAAGTGGCAGAGCAACTGGGTACACAGGCTCCAAAGCTAGCTCTGGCACTTCGCTTCAGTGTGACTTTAGTCAAGACGTTTGCCCTCTTTGTGCATCGGCGTCATTATCCCTAAAATGGGCTGTGGGGAGGATTACATGACCCGATGTGTAGAAAGCACGTAGGAGGGTCCCTGGCACTCGGTAAATGCTGTACCATCACCTTCACACTGCAGGTCCTTAAGATTTTGGTACTTTGGTTGTCATTATCCCTAAAATGGGCTGAGGGCAGGATTACATGACCCGACGTGTAGAAAGCACGTAGGAGGGTCCCCGGCACTCGGTAAATGCTGTACCATCATCTTCAGACTAAATTGGTGCGTGCAAAGTACCAAAATCTTAAGGACCTGCAGTGTGAGCTGTGTTTCCAGGTGGTGTGATGGATTCTTCCTGGCTGTGTACATATACTGACCCTTTCCACACTGCCTACCCCCACTGCGTTGGGTCCAGAATATGTTTTCATGGGCTGGCGGAGCAGGAGGAGGGATGCAGCCATGACTGTGGCGAAGATAACTGATCTGGACCCAAAAGTTACTCCCCCTAGGAACCCTCTGGAGTTAACCTGCCCAGGCAACTGAACGTCGGTGATTGTGTCAGAGGAATTTCCATCAATTGTACACAAGTGCAGGTTTTGAAAGACGGGGCCAACACATGGGAGACTCCATCAGAAGAAGATTTCCCGCAGCAAGCAAGGATGAGCTTCAGTTTAGATGGTGCTACCAGAAGGGCTATTTACTCCCTGAAGGTCTAACCTGATAAGACAAAGACTGAAAAATGGCCACGGGGAGGCAACCTTGACGGAAAGGAGAGACACGGAAATTAATTACAGGGCTCTACGCAGAAGGTGTTCAAATTTTCAAGCTCACTGGAGTTGGGCCAGTCGCTGAAAGTGAGTTCAGAGAGGCATTTAAAAATATAATCTATTTTTATACCAACGAGCAGCAGAAGCAATAGGTACAGAAATCACAAATGAAGGCAAAAGCCTGTGTGTGTAACATACGTCCGAGGATGGTGTCAGGGCCTCTCAGAATTATCACTAAGAGAAAAGAAAAAGGAACATGGATTTTACTATTTGACAATAAAGACAGTGCTAACAGTGATTACTTTGTTATGACTATAGTTCTATTCTAGTGAAGCGTCTTATGCTAGCGTTTCTTCCTTTCTCGGGGATGGTGTTCTATTGCTATGACAACCGGTAACATTTTGCACACCACAGAGCACTATATCATGTATCACCATGGCAGAAGAGGAAATGCCAGAGTATTTAAAAGCCACCTTCTTTTCTTTCTCTCTCTTTTAAAGTCTGTTATCACTCCCCATGCATTATTCACCACACCATATTATATATAACCTTTGGTTACAGTCAGATTTATTATATATACAGCAAAAGCCAGAAAGCCTTGCAAATCCCTTAACATTTTATAACAAATAAATGATAACCAAACTCTATTATTCTGGTTTTTCTTCAGCACAGTTATAAAGAACTTACTTTTACCAACTTCCTTATTGGATGAAGAGTCTTTGTCAGACTTTTACAAATGTTTGTCCTATACAGCGAGAAATCACCTTTTAGGAAATAAATCATTCCCTGTAACAGAATTTTCCAATACACGAAGCATTGTCTATTGAAATGTCTTATTTTTTTTTTTAATTTTAAGTATTTTAACAAAAATTTTAAATTGTATCATGTTCTTCCCTGTACACAGAATCTTTTCTTAAGGACTTAGTAGTCACCATGGAAACCCATTACTGGGCATCGCTGTAAAGCACGATGCTCTCCAGAGCTGATGTCACTTGTGGAATAGCTGGCTGGGGGGGTTGGGAGCTCTGGCCAGTCAAAGGGAGGGGAGGGCTCCAAAGGTCCATTTTAGCATTTAGCATTGCGTGAAGATCTAGCACCATCCCATATTTTCAAGATCTTTGAACTCTACGGAAAGGCATCTACATATATTAAACTTAGAAAATGCAAAATCCATTCTAGTGACAGCCAGCGGGTAGGGGATACAGATCTCTCTGAATGGACAGAAGAATCTGATGTTTGCCTTTAACCCACGGGAGGTTGGCAAACTGAAGCCAGCCTCTTTAAGTTATGGCCTCATTACAAAGTGACTATAAAAAGGGGCTCAGCCCAGCAGTGAGGGGCACAGATATTCAAGTGAGTGCAGGCTGATTTTTTTTTTTTTTCATTAAAAAATCCGAACAAGTTGAAGGCAGCTCGTCCCTCACTCCCACCCACAGAAATTCACTTAGGCAATACCTCAAATTATTTGAAATGACCTCAAAGAGCAATTAATTACTTTTTAGTGAAGTAAGCATTTTTTTCCTTTCTTTCTTTCATCTTCCTTTTTTAAAAAATGAAAACATAAGCAACTGCTTATTTTTATGCTTGTTATTTGTGGACAAAAGTTCTGTCAAGAATATCTAAACAATGGAATGCACCCTCACTGTTTCTGCAGAATAAGAAACCATTGGGGCTCAAATTTTTAAAACTGTGAACCAGAGGGTCAGATTTGGTCTGATTCGTTCGGTAATTTGAATCACTGTAATAGTTTCAACCCAGGCTCACAGTCCAAATTCAACTTTGACCACTGAGTAGCAGATTTCTGCATGAGGATACAGAATGCAAGACGGAGGCCAGAACAGGATGTGGCAAGGCTGTGGCGTGTGTACCTGAATGAAGTCCAGTCACCTACAGGAACAGCTCTGGACTGGGCAGGGTACAGAACACTGAACTTGGTGCAGGGCCAGACCAGACAGACCCCCTGCCTTGAGTCTGCCCATGCCCACTGAGAAGGCAGCCATGAAGACAACGGGAGACATCCAGACACTGGTGGCTGACGGCTTCCCAGTAGTCTGGGTGAGGCCTGTGTGTCCACCTTAGTGAAGCTCTTTAGGGTGAGGAAGATCTAGAAAGCCTGAGGACTGAGCTGTCGTCAGGCCGCCTCCAGAAACCTCAAGTTGTTCAGACTTCCTTTCTCAAAGCTGCCAGAAGCACCTGCTAGGTCCCTTCGAGGAACACCTGATAGGGATTTGTGGCAGTTCTCTCACTGGACAGTCATGGGTGGGATGGGGCCACTGCTAGATGCTGATGAATAGAAGTTTTCCAACATCCCTGATGTATAGAAGGTTCTGGAAGGCAGATGGGAGGGGTGACCTTCTTTCTTTTCTTGGACAATTTGAGCACCTTTTAACCCAAAGAAGATTTAGAATAAAGAACAGAAATGTTTTAAAAAATCAGATCTTTAGAATTAATCTTTAAAATAAGAAATCAGTGCAGATCTCATATTTTAAATATTTGCTACAATCGAAAAAAATCAGCTTGTAAGGATAACGACCAGTCTAGAAACATCAATTTAAAATGTGAAATTAAATAATCAATTTAGACTTTGATTCTGAGTTGAAATCTCACTAAAGTCATATACAGTATAAGAAAAACCTTAAAAGACTGCATGGTGCAACATACTAATAAGCTCAATTAGATTTATAAGAACTGCTTTAAGTGCTTATGGAGGCTTGTTTGTTGAGTCAGGCAATTTAGTACTTATAAATTTAATATGTTCGATTTCCTTTACAAATGCAGTCTAAAATGTTTAAAGGAGTTTAATTAACTAAGTTTGCAAATCAGACCAAACATTAATAAAAAGCCCCCTTAAAAGTGATTGTTAAAAATTGCTAGGCTTATAAATAAAATGAGATCTCTGAACGGCTCTTAAAAGCCTAAGGAAATGTAAGGTTTTAGATTTTGTCACTTTAATAAAAATTAATTTTATAAAGTAAATATCAGGATAATCTTTTCTGCGCCTAATGCTGTGAAACTCTCTCTACCCTACCTATGTGACATTAACTTTTTTAGTTATTCAGTCTTCAACAAAAATGTATTGATCACCCACCACGGGTCAGGTACTGCGCAAGGGCGCAACTGGGTATGTCCTGGCTCTTATAATTATCTAGCAGGGGAGATTAACTTAGGTTTACAAACAAATACTGTATTAGAAAACAGGAGACAATGAACTAAATATAAAGTGAAACTGGAATTCAGAAGGAGAAATCAATGAAATCATCCTAACAGAATATTTGGATTGCACTGAGTTTGGAATTGGCTTTTTAAGGTTTGTAAGACTCCTTTCTACATCCTGCTATCCTGAGTTTGCCCTATACACATATATTCATGCTTCTACTACCCTGTGACCTGGAAACTCAGATTTTAAGTCTGTTACAATTATGTGCAAAGTAAAGGTTAACAGGATGTGAGTGAAAGTCCATAAGGCGGCTCTCCTAGAAAAGGGTTTATTTTATGAAGATTGTGACAACTTTGCTCAGCATTCTTTCCATTTTCTTCGTGAGTTTGGTTCTCCATTCCCGACTTGTCTTATAGGTGAGGTTGCCAGATAACTGACTGCCATACAAGTATCCCACTACCAGAAATAGGTTTATTGCTAGCCAGTTTTAGATGTAGAATGAGAGCAGCTTTACTTCTAAAATTAAGTCCAAAAGGCAAGGATGCCATTCTAGTGAGAAGATAGTAAATTCCCAAATGGGGGGAGGGAGGGAATCTAGTTGTCTCTGATTTTCAATCTACCAGGGAAACTTAAGTACTTTCTAGAATAGTATGCCTACCGGGAAAAACTGCAATTATTCTATACTAATTGTTATGGGTTGAATTGTGCCCATCCCGAAATTCCTATGTTGAAGTCCTACCCAGTACTTCGGAACATGACATTATTTGGAAATGGTGTTATTGTGATATAATTAGCTAAGCTGAGGTCATACCAGAGTAAGGTAGACTCCGAATCCAAAATGTCAATATCCTTATAAAAAAGGGAAATTTGGACAGACACAGATAGAAGCACAGAAGAAATGCCATGTGAAGATGGGAGTGGTGCTCTCAAAAGCCAAGGGACTACCGTAAGCTGGAGAAGAGGCCTGGGACACATCCTTCCCTATGGCCTTCGGAGGGAGCATGGCCCTGCTGACACCTTGATGTTGGATTCTGGTCTCCAGAACTGTGAGAGACTAGATGTCTGCTGTTTAAGCCACCTAGTTTGCGGTGCTTTGCTAAAACAGACCTAAAAAGCTAATATACTAAGTAAACAGAGCCAGAAGAAAAAGCAACCTTGGGAATATCCCATTAAATTCTACCACAGATCAACTGCCATTCAATTTCAAACATTTGTGTCAACCCCAAAATAGACTCCAAGTGCAACAAAAAAAGATCTTGGTCAACATGCTGCTACCCCTCAGCACCCAGGAATGAGAATTTTAAGCTGTTTTGGGGTCTGGCTCCTTCCCATTTGTCCAAACCATGATTTTCTGTCTACAAACAAACAAACAAACAAACACCAGAGCTAAAGTGGCTGCAATATGACACAAACCCTCACAAGGTGTTTACTGGGTCTTCTTCCACGCAACCAAGAACAAGCTCTTTGCTCTCAATACTTCGCCAGCTGGACTCCCCCCACGATGCCCACTCCATCTAGAGAAAATGAGACTGATAGATTTTTTTCCCCTCTAGTAACGTCAGGTTTCTTCCTGTGAGTGTAATATGACTAGTCAGTGAGGTAATAAAATGTTTTAAGATGTTGATGATGTCATTTCTCAAAGGTTCCAGAGCAGTGGTTCTTCTGAACTTTTAGGAGGCGACCATGGCAGACAAGCACTATGGTGGTCCCCAATGGGGACCTCGTAGACCCTCCCTTCCTCTGACTGCAGGCAGGATGTTACTTGCTTCTAGTAGTGACATATGGCAAAGGCGACAGTCACTCCTGGGGTCACGAACACCCTATGAGGCTGCCGTAGCAGACTGGAAAGAGGGGTGCTCTTGCTGGCCTTGAAGTCAGCTGCCATGATCATGAGGGCCTATGGGGGGGGCCACGTCACAGACAGTGGGGGGTCTTTAGCACCTGAGAGTGGACCCCACCTGACAGCTGGCAAGAAAATGGGGCCCTCCATCCTTCAACCACAGGATTTGAATTCTGGCAGCCATCATATGAGCCTGAAAGAGGACCCAAGCTCTAGAAAAAACACTTCACCGACACTTGCTTGCTGCCTGGTGAGACCCTGGGCAGGGCACCCAGCTAAGTGCCTGGATTCCTGGCCCGGGGCAACCATGAGATAATAAATACGTCGCTTTAAGCTGCTGTTTGGGGTAATTTGTTATGCCACGGAGCAAACGGATACAGTGATGATGCTATCCTTTGAGGATCTCATGAAAAAGAAGGAATCTCTAATTAGCGAAGCTCAGTAAGGCACACGTTTTGAATATAATCTCAGGGATTTGTTAGGCGCTCTAAAACTTGTCAATGAGCCCCAAGATGTTCTTGGACAACAGGTTATGAACCTTTGTTTTTGTCTAGTCGATGAAATCTACTGCAAAGCCTGGTGACGTCTGGGAAACTAACAAGGTCACAGTACATAAAGATCACCTGCTAGCCCATTCCCACCATCCGAAATGTGAATTTAAATAGTTTGTTTCATTCTTCATCTGTACGATAATCATTATTTTAATATTATATCATCTTTAACTTGCTTAAGAGATAGAAAAAAGCATAATTTGAAAAAAAAGACAATTTCTTATTTTATTAGAAGAAAATCTTCAATCCTGCTTCTTCTAGTAGGATTAATTATGGGTAACCTGCTGCCCCCCACCCCGCTCCCAAAGCATGGCTTGTAGAAAGCTGGAAGTGTTGTAAGTCATTTTAAAAACGACATGTTTAGCAGGACAGGCTCAGTTCATTGTCCCGCAAAAGAGAACTCGTTCAGAAACAATATAGCAACACCTGAAAGCAACTTTCTATTCCGAACATCCTTTGTGGTAATATATTAGAAAGAAAACAAACTGGAATTTAAACATCTGGATTTAAGTCCTTGTTCTACTACTTGCTAGCCGTGTGCCTGGGAGGAAGTGACTTTTATTTCTCGGAGCCTGTGTCTTCTCAACCATGAAATGGGTTGTTGGGAGGAACAGATGACATAGTCGGGAAAGAGCCTTGCACAGCGCCGGGCCCTACGACAAGCTACCAAAACACCGCCACAGGCCTAAAGAAGGGAATTCACTCAACGGTCCCAAGGAGGGGAAGGAAGGCCTGACCTGTCATGTGATGGGTGTTAATGATGACAGTTAACTCTCCTGCACTGGTGTCTATGGAGAAAGAGGCAAGAGTGGTCACCCTGAGGACAAAAACAGATAAGGGGAGAGTCCCTGATGACGATACTAATCTCCCAAGTTCTGAGCAATAGCAAAGGCAATTTAGATTTAGTCAAGGACTCTGACAGCCACAGAGGCAGAGAAACAAACATAACCCCGAACACACAAAAACCCTGCAGCACCAGAGGATTTATTAGGCCCTTGGGACTCTCGGCTCTGAGCATGGGTTTACAGCAGCTCAGCAGCCAGAACACCCTTCTATCCTGGTGGCTATGGGATCACCTAAGTGGGAGAAAAAAGGACAACCGGGATCCACCTTTGCTCAGGTGCACACTGCACTGACACTCTAGTTGGGCTGTTTGGGCAGGAAGCAGATGGTACTGTGCCCTTGGGAGCAGGAGCTGACTTTCCCAGGGCTTTTCTTTCACAGGCATGTGCTCTGCCTGGCTGGTCCTCAGCCAGGCTTGGGATGGAGGACCACCCACAGGGCTGGGTACAGGTAGGAGGATGCTAAAGGTTGTCTTCTGTGTGATGCTCGCCGAGGCCAATGAGAGATGAAAGGAGACAGGCAGATCAACGGAGTGAATAACAGCTACCAGCACAGGCACCAAACGAACAGAATGACGTCAAGGGAAACTCAACCGATCCTATGGATGTAGATGGGAAAAGATCAGCTCAGGATGGCCAAGGCCCCAGGCTTTGTGGCTCTGCGCCGAGAGAGAGGGTGTGCTGTCACTGATGAATGGCCTTCGGAAGAAGTAAGGCAACTGACACCATGGATTCAATAGTCCATAACAAGTGTCATGGAAACTGATGCTTTTCCAACATGGTATCTCTGCTGTCTTAGGAAGCCAAGGAGGAAGGTATATCTCACCACACTGTCACATGGTTTGCTGATATGTCTGTGTACCCCCACCCCCATTTTCCCCAGGAGACCATGATCCCCCACCCACTGCAGGGATAATGCCCCTTGCATTTCTGTAACCCAGGCATCCAAGACACGATGCCAGGCACAGAGCACTCAGAAAATCTGCTGAATAGATGATCCCTTACCTGCTCTGTTCCTTTTTCCACCTGCTCATCACCTGCTAACAACCTCTGTGACGAAGGGCCAGACTATCTTGAGATTAAATTCTAGCTCCGGTATTACTAGCTCTGTGACCTTGGGCAAATCACTTCACTTCTGTGTGGGTCATTTTCCCCTAATGGGGTTAATAATAGTATACATGGTCTCCAACTTATGATTTTTCAACTTTACAATGGTGAGAAAGTGATACATAAGCATTCAGTAGAAATCGTAGTTTGAATTTTGATCTTTACCCAGGCTAGCAATACGTGGCACGATACTTTCTCGTGATGCTGGGCACTAGCAGTGAGATGGTTCTGCCCAACTGTGGACTAGTGCTAAGTGTTCTGAGTGCGTTTAAGGTAGGCCAAGCTAGGTTCTGATGTTCAGTAGATTAGGTGTAGTAAATGCATCTTCGACTTAACGATACCAGTAACTCCACTGTAAGTCAAGGAGCATCAGTATCTACCTTATAGGGGGTCTGGGATTAAATATATGTAAATGGCTTTAGAAGCATGCCTGGCACAAAGTAAGCACTATTTAAGTGTTAGTTACTATTATTATTTTGATAACTACGTCTTTTTTATTAAGTAGATTTATTGTTTTTCATCTGTCTCCCTCACAAGGCCCCCTCCACAAGGACAAGGATTTATGCCTGTTTTCTTCCCCCACGAATCCCAAGCACCAAGAACTGTGCCAGGCGCCCAGTCGGCCCCAATAGTTATTAAATGAACAAATGAACTTTTTAGATCTTAGAGGCCCCGTCTTACTCTACGTTAAACTGCATAAACATCCTTACTTGTGTGCCAATGTAGATCGAAGTTCTCTACTTTTTGTTGAAAATAATAGCTTCCATTTACAAAGGACTTCCACCTCTGATTTCTTATTTGAGCCTTCCACAACCTTGCCATAAATCCCCACGGTGTCTCCTGGAGTGACACATACCCAGCAGCTCTGCAAAAATATTGGGACTTGAGGCTGATGATAATGACGATGATGTCCCACACCATCTCACCTGTGAAAGGCCATTCATTACCTGATGAGGAGAAGCGAGCCTGCCTCACGCGTTTGCACCAATTTACCTTGCGTGATCCTGTTGCTCTTGTTCTTCTACTGAACCCCAAAAGAGGACTCATATTTATTTCCTTTCTCCCAAACTGGTATTTTAAAATAATTTTTCTTTCCAATTAAAAACGAGTACCTGTTTATTATGGAAAATCTCACACAAAGCAAGAAGAATATAAAGAAGAAAGCTGAAATGATCCACAACCCCATTTGGTGCCAGTACTGGCTTTTTAGGAAGCATGTGCAGCAAAATATTACTGTTTTTGCAGGGGGGAAAAAAAAATGTTAGCATGACTTCTTAACCTCACTGGTCACATGGAATTCTGGGAGTCAAAAACAGTCCAGGTCTGGGGTGGGGTGTGTGTGTGGGGTGGTGGGGGGAGGTGGCAGGAGCTAAGGAGCCAGGGGCCCGAGAGGGAGGCAAAGTGGGGGTCTGATCTGATCCGCCCGGCAGAGTGAAAAGTGTGCCCTCTGCCATTCTGTGGACTAGAGTTTTGTCAGCAGGACATGGGCAGCAGTCCCTGAAGACCAACAGCGTTTAGAAGGTCCCAGTGCACAGTTGGGGTGCCAGGGCCCTGGAGGGGACCGACACAGAACACTTGCATGTGGAGACAGGAAATCAAGTCAGAGCATGTCTGCCCTAAGGAATTCTGTTCCGGGGACTCTTCCTGCCTACCTAGTGGTGCCTCTGAGCTGGGGCAGGGGGCAGATGTGCCTATTCTATAACCGTTCCAAGACCAGCAAGATGGGAGTAGGGGGACAGAGAGGTATGGATTCCCAGGTCTGCTCAGATCCATTGGCTGGGGGAACAGCAAGTTGTGGCCACTGAGTTTACATCTGAAAGAGCTGGGAGGGGGCCAGGATGGAAGCGAGGGCTAGCAGCCACTTCAGAGGGGCATAAGCTCAGTGATTCAGGAGAGTGTGGACCTCAGCCTCGAGAATCTTACCGGCCCTTAGGCTGTAGGTTCCTAACTACATCTGAGCCAGGTCTGGAAAAAGTTATAGGAGCCACCTCATGGCGGCCACAGCAGTCACCACTGCATTGCATTTTCCCCTATCTCAGTCTGCTTCAAGTTTCTGACCAGCTAGAGACATGGGCAGATACCAGAAGGTTCCTGTAAGTCAGAATCTGAAGGTTAGTTCTTTCAAACTGATCATCTGCAGGATGATACGTGTGTCTGAAACTTGGTTCACATTCTTCAAACACGAACTGCTCACCTATACGTAGTTCATCCTACACATAGTATTACTGACAACCAAGAGACTCATGTGCTTTGTCAATAAAATTACTGTCTTGGTGATGCCAGGAGACCATGAACTGTTGCTATCGTCTATTCCTGTTTCAATTGATGTAAACCAGGGCAAGAAAAACCGGGACCCTTAATTACATAACCGGGAAAGGTTATATAACCAAGGTCCTGATGCAACTTCAGCTGTATTCGTGCCAATGAGAGCTGAAGGCGCTCATCTTTTCGGAAGTAACGTGAGCCGCCCAGAGTTGTGCAAGCCAGTTTTCAATACTGGTTTAACTAATCGCACTTACTCGCCATCAACAGAAGTCTCTGCTCTTCTAACCTTGCGTTTCCACAGCGCTGGAAGCCGCAACCCTGTTTCAGGGCGATAGTTTGTTAAAGTGACAGCCACCGGTAATTACAAGATGTACAGGAACAAAGAAAACAAGGGCGTCGATTTCTCCCAGAGGCCGGGCTCCAGCGCCTGGCATGCAATGATAATTTCATACGGGCTGCTGAAGCCACTTACGCCATTTCAAAATGGCAGGACACTGATCACTCATGACAGGAAGCATTCGCACTGAGAGACTTCTGAAAGCCACAAAGCATTTCTTTGTTAGAGGAACCCAAGAAACAATAACAGTAACAACAAAAAATAACAACCCCCCCCTCCTTTCATTGTGTGCTGCCAAGCAAAATGATTCCTCTTCATGTCTCCTTTATGTCTTACTGATAGAAATTTCGTCTGAGGATACCCAACACAAAGGATGGTCACGCAAGCAATGTGCCTTGTATATGACATCCCTCGGAACCTTTAGGAGAGATACTGATTTAAAGCTACCAAGATGCCGTGTATGCACTGCTGCTGCCATAACGAATCTACCCAGCATTCCGTGCTCGTGATTTAAGGCTGGGCTGGAAAGCTGAAATCTATTGAAATAACATTAGTGGCTCTACTTCACCCAACAGAAGGACAGGAAAGTCGGAAGGAGGCTGAAAGTGCTACTTGGCGGTGTCTGAGGTCATATGATAGCTGCTGATTTGATAAATTCTACACTCTGCAGTACCTGGGCGGGATGGGTCAACGAACGAAGCTATAAACTAAAATTTCCCATCCACTTGATGCTAAAGGGGAGAAAAGATAGATTTTTTTTTTTTTTTTTGTAATGACATGTAGTAAAATTAAACATCCACGGGACTTTTTCTTTTAAGCCACATAAACATATTCTTTCGAATCCCTTCTCTGAAGGTCAACATGTTCCCCTTTTTGCTTTATGTCTTTTAAAATCCCTCTGCCCCACCCAACTCCAGTAAATATACAATAGTCTAAAGGCATAAATTAAATTTCTGTGCCCGGAAGAAAACATTACAAAATCAGAACGACAGATTTTAGAGTCCCTAAAAATCACAGAGAAATCTTGGATGTGAGATATAAGATCTGAATTCAAGTCCTGACTTGGCTACTAGTTGAGTGAACCTGAATGGATCACATGCTTCCCAAGGCAGTTGATCATCTGTCAAGAGCTGGAATAAGTGAACCCTGAAGCCCGTTGCCCTAAAACCCTACAGTTCCAGTCTAGCTCTAATTTTCTAACAGGAACCATGTTGCAATTGGCTGTGCCTGGGGAGTCCCTGGAGGAATCAGAAAAGGGCTAGGCCTGCTTGTTCTATCCTTCCTCACCCAATCACTGTCCTTCATGAAGAGCCCAGAGACCTCAGCCTACAGGCCAGAAAACCGAAGCGCCCTTCTGACGGTCAGAATTCCCTGCAGAGACCACCTACTAGCCACCGACGTGACTTTTAACAGACACGACTGCACTTCCCTGATAAATTAAGGTCATCGAGATAGAATCAAAGCTGAAGTCTCGGCTGGGTACAACCCAGACATATTAGTTACTGGGGCCGCCATAACAAAGAACCACAGACCAGGGGGCCTAAAACAACAGAAATTTGCTGCCTTAGAGGTCAGAGGTCCAAAATCAAGGGTTGGCAGGGCCATGCTCCCTCTGAAGCCTGTGGGAGAAAATCCTTCCTTGCTTCTCTGGGTGGGGGTGTCCATCTCAAGTGGGTTCTTGGCTCGCAGCTGTATCACTCCAGCCTGTCTCTGTCACCTCATGGTGTTCTGCCCGTGTTGTCGGCGTCCAAAGCTCCTTCTTCATATAAGAACACCCATCACACTGGATCAGGGCTCACCCTCATGACCTCATCTTAACTTGGAGGACTCTATTTCTTAGGGTCATCTGCAAAGACCCTATTTCCAAATAAGGCCACAGTCACAGGGACTGGGGATGTGAGGACTTCAAAAGATCTTTGGTGGTGGGGTTGGGGGAGTACAATTCAACCTATACCACTAGGTAATTATGTTTTGAAGACTAAATTCAGGTGCAGAAATGCGTGAGGGGATGACCAAAGCCTACTCTAGGTAAATAAAGCGGAAGGAAAAATGTATGTGGAAAGGCGTTATGGGTCTAATGGTCACATGGGGGGAAAAATACCTATTTCCAATGGTTGGGCAGGTGACAGCTCGTGAGGAAAGCGGAGTTTTCTCCCCAGAACATGCCTACGTTTTCCCATCTTACCCCATCCAGTCCCCGTGGCCAGCAGTGCCACTGCTACCCCAAGCTGCTGAAATCCGACTCTCTTTCAAAGCTCCAGTTCAAATGTCACCATCAGGAAGCCAAGTCACTTGCCTCTGACCTTTGATGGCATTCTATCTGTTTCTTGGTAACACCTGAACTGTGGTCATTTGTACTGTCTGCCTACCCCTCCCTGACAGCATGGGTTACTTCTCCCTCGGTCACTGCACCCAGAGGAGGTGGTTACAGACATTTGCTTCAGTAAACCGCATTCCTTCTTGGGTACAGTCACCAGTCCCCTGGCTCTCAACTGAGAAAGAGCATACAACCCTGCAAGCTGTTCTTATGTAAAGTCTGGTCTTATGTAAAGTCTGGGTGACTGGACATGGGAGCCACAAGGAGGCTTTGAGAGCAGAGGCCAGCACCTCCTTTACCAGCGAGGATTCTGGCACCTTACAGAAATCTAGCATCTTGCCAGCGGACCATGGGGAGGTAATGATAAATTAGAAGAAGGAGGTTCCTGATCACTTGTTCCCAGTTTGCACGTGCTGATTAGAAGCTGAGCCTTTAATTATCCTGATGGGGTGGCTAATGTCCTCTCCTTCCAAGACTTAAAGTGTTTAGCCATGCAGACACTTGCAACCTCTGGTTTTTGGGCCTAGCAGGTTCATTGGGCAGCATAACTTCCAAGCCTTTAAGAAGTCCCACTTTCTGAAAAATTCAACTTTTTCACTGCTAAGCACTGCATCCTGACTCTGGGAGCTGACCTAGGGCAATTCCAGCCATGTATACCCCACCTGTATCAGCTTTTTTAGCTCAGAAAGAGATTCTCACTGACATTCTGAGAACTCGACTCCTCTACCAGTCATCATCATCTGTCTACAACAGAAGACAAATTCTCCCTAGGCCCAAGTTTCAGGACCCTCCGACACGCAACAATTTGCCAAATAACTATTATAGGCAACTGAGGGCATGCAACGGTGCCTACAGCACCTTTTTGTAAATATCTCCTATTGCCAACAGCCTGCAGGTAGTACAATTTACATGAATGCTGCTAGCACAGCAGTAGACTGAAGTTCATCAAAAGGCCTCCATTGGTGTGTGCTGACTGGCTGGGGAAAAAGACTGTCTAATGCCCCTGACACTCTGGTGACCCTAATGCGGTCTTTCTTCTGCTGGGAAGTGATTCAGAACAGCTAATGTGGTTGGTTACACCGTTTTGCTCAGCCTAAATCTCTTTGTTCAGCTTCTTTGAGAATCCAGCAAGTCAAACAATGCTAACCTGGAATAATTTTTTATTCACTAAGATCTGAATTCAAGATTTTCTTTTCTTCTGGTAGCGAATTATACAGCTGCTTAAGAGTATACCTAAGAACTGACCATCCAAAAAGGGCTTCTGCTTCCAGCAAAGTGAGAGAGACACATTTTCCTCTATTCTTCCCACTAAACACAGCTAAAAAATGCTGGACATTAAGTTTAAGACAAACATTAGAACACTTTGAAAGGGGGAGAGAAGAAAGCATATGAATTAAGGACAGTACAAAAAAAGCGAGCTACAGACCAATATCTTTTATAAATACTGACATAAAATCCTTTAACAAAATATTAGCAAATATAATTCAAGAACCTATGGATAGAACTATAGACCATGACTGAGTGGTGTTTACTCCAGGCATGCAAGGCTGGTTCAATATTCAAAAATCAATCGATGTAACCCACCATATCAATAGGCTACAGAAGAAAAATAATCTGATCATATCAATTGTTACATTAAGTTCATTCAATAAGGTCTCAGAATAAACATATATAATCAACCGTATTCATATATGGTAGCAATGAGTAAGTCGATACAAAAACACACACAAAAAAGCTATTTATAACTGTTCAAGAAAAATGAATTAGGTGTAAATCTAACAAAACATGTATAGGACTTGTTTGCTGAAAACTATAAAATGCTAATGAAAGAAACCTATTTTGTTAAAGGATTTTATGTCAGTATTTATAGAAGATATTGGTCTGTAGCTTGCTTTTTTTGTACTGTCCTTAATTCATATGCTTTCTTCTTTCCCCCTTTCAAATAAATTGAGAAGCATAACATGTTCATGGATTAGAAAACCCAATATAGTAAAGATGTCATTTGTCCCCAAACCGATACACAAATTTAATACAATTCCTATCAAAACCCTAGCAAGACTTTTTTTGTAGATAGATAGAATTTTATAGATATATATAAAAGTTATACACACAGACACACACACACACAAATAATGCTCTATAGTTTTGCAAGATGTTACATTGGGAGAAAAATTAGGTACAACAGGATCTTTCTGTATTATTTCGTACAGCTGCATGTAAATCTACAATTACTTCAAAAGGTTTAGTTAAAAAATAAAAACCACTCTTTGCTGAATCTACTGCATGGAGGAAAACCATTCTCAGTAATCAGGCTGTCGACATTCCAGAAAGTGTCGACATCACTCTGAAGAGATACACACAGTTATTGTGAAGGGCCCCAGAAAAACCCTGAAGAGTGACTTCAATCCTATCAGTGTAGAACTCGGTCACTCTGGAAAGAAAAAGAAGAGGCTCCGGGGTGACAAATGGAGAGGAAATAAAAAGAACTGGCTACTGGTCTCACTATCTATAGTCATGGACAGAACACAATCAAGAGTGTACACACTGGGCTTCTGTTCTGTAGGCTCTTTCCCATCAACGCTGTTATTCGGGGGAACGGGTCTCTCGATGAAATCCGAAATTTCTTGGGCAGAAAACATCCACAGGGTTCAGATGAGGCCAAGTGTTGCTTGTTCAGTATCGCAAGCCCAGAAAGATGCGTTAATTCTTGAACTTACAACGAATCCAGCTGCTTTGATTCGGCAAAGCCACAACAGTTAAAAAGAAGAATACCGGAAACTCTCTGGATAGTATCTATGTCTCTGAAAAAGGAACAGCTCAGCAGGCTGATGAATAAGATCCAAGCCGTCCAGCTATGGGAACAAGATGCCAGGTGATTCACAAGACCTATCTGTGATATTTTAACAATGAAATAAAAGCCCTGGATTGATTTGGGGGCGGGGACAACAAAAACCAAAAACTGTCCCTACCCCCAATGTTTTCTTCTCACGCTGAGAACTAGGAGAGCAAAGGAAGGATGAGTGGAACAGGACCTGGATCACTCTGCTCCTTCACCCCGCCTAATAGTTCCCTGCAGCGCTTACAACTGTACAACATTACATTACGTCACATCTGGCTACCTGTCCATCAGTCTGTCCTGTCCGTCTTCTTCCCCCATTAAAATGCAAGCTCCACACAGGCAGGACCTCCACCTGGTTCACACTCTGGCACATTATACAGGTATGAAAAAAACGCTGCTGAGCGAATACAGGGAACTCAATCCATATGCCTTTTCAGATAGACAGCTTCGCTCCCCCTGAATCCTTCCTCCTTTCAGAGCTGCTCTTCAGCGGTACCCACCAGGGGGACCCTCTGACTCCATTTCCGCGGAACCTTTAGTCTTTGGCGCGACCCTAGTCCCCATCCTGCTATATGTACAGCACCAGAGCAGTCCAGCCCTGGAATCAGTTTCTAGCAAGGGTGCAGGCACCTCCCTCTGAGGAACGTGGCTTGAGGCAGGATCAATCGTCGTTCTGTTTACCTGGTTCCTATGGTAAGAACATGTCTCTCCTAAATTCCAGCCCTGTTTCTTCACTGGCTCAATTTGATGGACCTCTAATTTAATTTGCACAAAGATCCTGGGGATGTCTGGAACTAATCTGATAATCTTTGGATTACTATATTTTCCAAGTATGTCTCAGCTGCCGATATCATATAGGGGGACTTTCATGTGAAATAATAACTTTAATGAGGTCGCTGGCTTCTAATTTCTTACCAAATTCTTCATTATGATAGTGCTGGGAACGGACAACTGTTTAGCAGCTGAGAGGACACACACTCTTTGCCACCAGCCAGGCAGTGGCTTTAGGGGTCACCTGGGCAGCTCCTTCAGTTACATAGAGAAATGGAAGATATTTTATTTTTGTCTATTTTATTCGGAGATCTATCCCAAGCACCTAGTGCAGAGTGGATGCTCAGTAAGTGACTGCAGGTTGAACGAATAAACCAAAATATTGGGTATCTTTAATAAGTTAAAGTACCATGGCATTTCTGAGCTTAACAAACAGCACTTAACTCAATGACATCAAGAGTGTGAGAAAAATGTATCAATTTCTAAATGGTTTTGAGAAGAATTATAAATTAAAATTCTTGCTATTGGAAAAAGTCTAGCATATTACCCTTGCCGCTACAGAAATGACAAAGAGACAAGATAATTGCAGATTGCCAGTAATGAACATATACCCAGCTACAGCAAACATGAAAATTTAAAATGAACAATTATATATGAAAAAAGACACCGTGAATGCTCAACTGGAGGAAAAGGCAGAAATCCATGAATGAGAGGTGTTAACCGTCCAACGTAATTCATTCCACTTCCTCGCCAGGCACAGTCAGTGCTTCTTGTCGAGCCACCGGAACCAGCGAGCTGAATCGGATCGCCAAGCAGGCAAGTCTCCCACTTGTCAATAACCAGCAGCTTTGTGGGAATTGATTAGGAGGCTCCCATCTCTTCTCTGGGAGTCTTATTTTAGTCCATCCATCTTCCTTTGTTAATTTTGTAAATTGGGTTTCAGGGATGCGGAGAGAAAGATCTTTTTTTTGTGTGTGTGCCTCAGCCTTCTGGGGGCAGAGGGAGGATGGGGAGAAGAGGACTTTTTTCATCTTCCCACTCAGAACTGGAATACTTTTAAGTCGCTATCCATTTTCAAGGCCAGAACCCTGGATGGCATTATGGACTGTGTCTAGCAACAGAGGCACAAGGCCTGTAAGAAAGTCAGTCACAAGACCAAGGAAACAGACATTGGTGCAAATCAGCTGTCATTGCAAAGGTGCAGGCGACCAGTCTACAGACCCAAATGCATCATCTGGAACAGGTTCATGAAGTTGAAATCCAATATAACATGGCTGTCTCATGAAGCAAATGCTCAGCCTTAGCCTGTGCCCCTACTACCATTTGTTTGATTTATGGCGATGACAATAACAGGGACGATTGTAACAATGACCCTAACCCTAGAAGCTGTCAGTCTGGAAACCTGTCATGTGCTAATACTTTAATATGTTCCTTCTATTGCTCACGACAACTTTGTAACATCAGTGTCATATTACTCCCATTTTAGAGGTAAGGAAATGGACGTCCAGAAAAGGTCATTTGACTAGTAAGTTCTGGAGCCAAGAGGATTTGAAGCCAGGTCGATGTCTAGAGGACGAGTTGACCCAACCCCAAAGACAACCTTGTCCCACAATGCAATGCTCTCTCTGGTCCGTCCAGCAAAACCTGGTCAAGCCCCACCCTGGGTGGTATAGACAGTTTCCTTTGCTAAGTGTCGAAAGGCCGAGTCTCAGGCTTGCAGGGGAACGTGGAATGACCCCACTCAGCAACACTTGGGGAGCAGGAGAGGGACCAAGTAAGCCAAGGTGGCCTTTGCAGCTGGAGCTGGGCCTTTTCCTAGGTGCCCGGACTTCTTGGCAAACATCCATTGGATCACTCGCGCCAAACTAAAATATTCCTAATGACAGATTAACCAGGACTTGGATCATTGTCTCTTTGGAAAATGAGGTGGAGTAAGGAAAAGAACAATTCAATAGGGGTAAAAAAAAAATGAGCAGAGGGCATGAGCAGGAAATTTAAAGAAAAAGAAATAACAACCAGCCTTCAAGCTCATTCAATTCAGGAAACAAATAACCACAAAGAGTCACTTTGCAACAATGCGGAATGTCCACTGCCAGGGCCCGCTTCAGTACAGCAGAGCATCCACATGGTGAGACACCCTGGCACCCACAGAAAGGACAGCTCTGTAGGCACCGACATGGAACAATCCTCATGATCACAATGACATACATGGTGAGTCCCCATTTGCATAAATAGGCGCACACACTCAGGCATGTAAAGGGTTCGGCTACCAAGTGACACGTAGGAAACTGGTCACGCTGGTTACGTCCGGGGAGAGAAGAAGGGAACTGTATTTCTTTGCTAGGAGGATAGCTTACTTTTCCTTATGTTTTTTGTACTTTGATCCCCGCCCCCACAACATAATAAATAGAGAAAGGTGCCTGAGAGGTGCCGTGGACAATGACTTGCCTGGGGCCCTCCAGAAGGTCAGCGGTGGGGCTGGGCCTGACCCCCAGGACCTGACTCCCAGTGCTGTGTTCTTCTCACTGTGGCATCTGTGTAGACAGTCTAACTGTCTATACCTCACTCAATACTTGATGCCAAGAATGACTCTTGGAGAAATTATACCAACCTCTCTAGCTCTGTGATTTGGTTAGCAGCACTGACTCTGATAAGCCTCAATTTTCCAATCAGCGCCATCCCCCGTATCACAGGCACTGGCGTCCTTTGAGTGACGAGTAGGGAATGACAGTAGCTGGGCCAGACAGAACTCTATCCCTGTGACACTCTACACAAAGTAAAACAATGACATTACCCCTTGATGCCCTATGGCTCGAGGCCCGACCAAAATATTTAGCTGGATTTTAGGTTTCTGTGTAGCGAGTTCACGCCAAGGTTAAGTCCTCATTATGTGCATATGTTAACACTCAGCACGTGGACCACGCCCAGGAAATTTTCTATTTCAGGCTCAACATCTGCCCATCCACTTCCCCATTAACTGCATACACATCCTCGAAGTGGCCACTGCGGGCACGTGGAAACGCTATACAAACGCCATACAAACCACTGCGGGGGCAGACACGCCTGGTTCTGCAGTTTGGAGCCAGTAACAGGTGAGCTGGCTTTCTGCTTTCTGGCTATATGACGTCAAGTGATACGTTTACCTTCTAACATCAGTTTCTTCATCTATAGGGACATCGGTACCTAAGGAAAGAACCAGGCAGTCTGCTGGTTCTGTGGATATGGTAACTGGAGTTAGTCGTACTACTAATTCCTTTCATCCAGCTAAGTGTTTGGGGGATTCTTTACAGACTCGCATGCTCTGGACCTTGGAACAGACGCTCTAGAATGACGTCTGGAGCAGAGGGGGATTCTAACGGAACGCTAGATGAGGAACTGGAGACTCCTCACAGGAAAACACAAACGGATCCCTCCTGGGGGTGCTGGGCCACTCACAAGCAGCTTCTTTCTCTAGGAGCTGCCTTTTCCCGCTCATGGGGAGAGCCCTGGTTGCCATGTTTTCTCTTCATGACCTGCTCTCCTGGACCAGCGGACTGGACCAGAGTGGTCACATGACTTCAGTTACTCCAGTCAGGATTCCCGTTGCTCCTGGGAACAGAATGAAAGATGGCCAGTCCCCCTGGGATACTCTCTGCCACAGTCCCGGGATATTTAGCTTAAAAGCTACAGATGACCCACCAACCATGCGCAGTGTTTGAGGAAACAGAGGACACAGAGAAGGAAGGAGAGAGAAGACACAAGTGCTACCCGCATTCTTGGCAGCCTTCTTCTTTTTTCTTTTTTTTTAGGCGAGGCAACCCTTGGGTGACCTCACAGATTGCAAGGACCTTGTCAGCTTACAATCCCTTATTATTTTATTTTTTACGCCTACAGCACCTGGTCTTCCTAGCTGGTCTCCCATCCAAGTACTAACCAGGCCCGACCCTGCTTAGCTTCCGAGATCAGATAGGATCGGGCTTCTTCAGGGTGGCATGGCCGTAGATGCATTGCGGCAGCCTTCTACATGGCTGGCCTTGGTCCTGGGAGACCCTAACTTCTGCCTCTAACAGGTCTTCATCTCTGTTTCTCCTTAAGCCAGTTACTTTCTGTTACTTGCAACCAAAAGAAGCCTAAAATATTTCTAATTCCACCGTCACAGATCCCAGTCAGCACTTGAGAATGGCCTGCAGGTGGCACTTTCCATTCTGTGAGAAAGAATTACTTTAAAAACTCTGAATTTGTGGCATTACCTTTATTTTGCCTGATTGCATTACTCAGACAGAAAGAGCTATGAATAATAATAATAATAAAGATACCATCAAAGTAAAATATTTGACACTCACAAGATTAAAAGCTGAATACAGTAATCGTCTCATAATCATCGCGGGATATGCAATACTTAATCAACAATTACACTGGGAACATGCCCGAGACTTGACGCTTAAGTACCAGGGAAAAAAGCAAAGGAGAAAGTCAGGAAATCAATGCAAGGGAAGAAAGCGATGTATCCAGTCTAAATACTGCACGTATCATTGTAAGAGTCCTACATTTTCCTATCAATGCCATGCGTAAAAGATTATAAAAACAATCCAAGAATACATACCCCGAACCAAAACAGTCTAGCAAAAGAGCTATTTTTAAAACCACTTAAGAGTATTCACATAATGGTGGCACAGTCCATTAATCAGGGTGCTTTTTTCCTTAAAAACAGCTTTATTGAGTTATCATTTATACCTTATATAAGAGTTTCTTCAACCAGTCTTGCCCCCTGATGGGGGAGAGAGGAGTAGAACGGCCCAAAATGAAGGCCAGAGCCTGATGGGGCACAGGTTGGGGTGAGGGCAACTCAAAGAGGGGAGGAGACAAACTCCCTCCTAGGAGGTTGGGGGTTCACCTCCCCTCAGAGCCTGCCAAGTGATTGTTAGGAAATATGTCTGCATTTTCATATCCAGAACATTAAAAAAGGAAAAAAGAAAAAAGGGGCCCAGATGCCAGGTCCCAATTATCTCACGACCGAGAGGAAGCATCTGAGCAACCTTAGGAAATGAGCAGCCCTTTACGGCACCAGCAAGCTCTTTCGGCTGCCAAAGTCAGATTTCTACAACATGGGTTTTATTTTTAATGTTCTTTTTAAGGAGCTGATTCTTCATTCAGGATGCATACAATGCAAGCAACACAAATACCCGCACTGTATTATAAATAGCCTCTTTTAAGGCGGGCTGGGAGTATAGCGACACGTTTTAACCTAGATATAGTTTTGACAACCCATGTACATTCTTTCGTAACCGCTAAGCACCAGCCTTGCTGTGTTATTTTACAAGACTACATCCTAGATGGCTGCGACCATAGACAGCGAGGCTGTGTTCTGACTTCACGAACACATAATAACGCTGCTCTTTTCTCTTCTAAGAGGGTTTGTTTTCCATCTTTTACAGGTAAATACAGCAAATCTGACATCATGGAATACAACTGAAGAAGCAAAATGCTCAATGTCAACCACAATAACAGTGTCTGAAAAAATTACCTCAACAACCTACTTTTGCCATTTTCCACGGCCCACGGAGGTGCGGGAGCTCCGGGAGTGGGCGGCATCCGGCCAGGCGGAGGGAGACGCTAGACATAGCCATGTCTGCGCTGCCCCCGCTGTGGGGGACACGTGAGGACTCTGTGGGACGCATCACAGAAGGGCTCCCCTCAGCGCCATCTCGCAGGAGAATGAAAACAATAAAAAGCTATATTCAGCCCTGCCTACACAGGAAATTCTCTCTGCACCGATGCTAACAGAGGTTCTCAGAGGAAAGAGCACAAACCAACTCACAAAGCCCAACTCGCAGTCAACTAGTAGAAACATGTAGCTAATCTTAACACTAGGTATCCAGAGATACTTTTTATACAGAATTGAGGCAAAATCGCCCTGAGAAACCAAGCAAATTGAAGTCAAGTTTCTGCAAAAGACAAAATATTTTCTTAGACATAAATATAGTCTATTGTTAATGGCATTTCCTAACCTTAAATTTGACCTTATAATATAGATGTATCCCAAGGCAAATTCCCAAAATACTCCAGGAGTTTTCAAATATTTTCCCTTGTCTAACCCATACCTACAAATGTCCTCTGCAAGTCTTTCTATTGTATCTTCAGTAAGCAAAGAGACACAGGAATCTGCCTATGGCCAAATACGTTCAGCGTTCACCTGTCAATTGTCATGAAAACCTTACTAAGTGTGAAGGGTATGAAAAGGCAAACCTATTAGACTTCTTTTAGGTCTGCTGTCTGATTTCCAATAGGCTCTGGGCATGTGCTAATATGTAAGCTGACACACACACACACACACACACACACACACACACACACACACAAAGAAATTTGCCTTTCAGGATAAGATGTAAGAATTTCACTTAAAAGGAGACTACAAAGAAAAACCACGTCCCTTGTCTTCTTATAGTTACACGTAAGAAGATGCCCAGACTTAATTTTCCTCTTAAAATGATAGAGAAGGGAAACATACCGAAAAGTAAGATTGGAGCACGTGAAAACCCAGTTATCCTTCACGCACGTACAAAAATGCGTCAGAACAGTTTGGGGAGAGAGCTTGCAGCATGGACTGTCAAAGGCTAAAACTAGAAAGGCCCTTCCCGATCATCGAAGCTCAACTTCCTGAATTGACTTATTTAGCTCCTTGAATGTTCGCTTCCTTCAGCCCGTATTAACCAAGCCCTGACACCCTCCAGGCACTGTTCTAAAAGCCTCGTATACAGCGATGAACGAAAAAGAAAGTCCCTGCCTTCTCGAGCTGATATTCTTGGGGACTGATGAGAAGATGGAAAATAACAGAGACACAGATTGCCAGGTGGACGGCTGTCCTGTGGAATACACAGTGTGTGCTGTGAAATAATTTTTACGGAACAGCGAAGTGAAGCTTCAAGTTGCAAAGCTCGTTTGAAGGCAGCAGCGAGAATGGATAACCTAAGTTTTGGTCTTTTTAAGTTTTTATGCAGCAAAGAAATACTAAAACGCTAGGAAAGGCAAAGGAAACACTGACGATCACACACACGTATTTCAGAAGCACGTGTGAAAGGTACGCAGGTGGGCATCGATCCACGTTCTTTCCATCTTCACAGTGCGACACCGATCTAGTGACCAAGGGCTGACAATCCTCACCCTGAAACTCAAAATATCAAAAAAAGTGTTTCTGGGCACAAAATACCCCAGGGTCAGAAATGTTTTCCTTGTTTGAAAGTGAGAAACAACACTCACTGTAAGTTTCTCATTTCAAAATTTCCTGGCCTTACAGCGCTTCAAAAAGACACAGGAAGGAACAAAATAAAGACAGAAACAGGAGCTTGTTTTCTGCAGTTTCCCTCTCTCTAAATGGAGATTTTTTGCTATATACATTTTGTTTTTCTATTTAGAGTCCCTCAGCCTCAGGGTGATAAGCCACTTGTGAAATACAGGAAAAAGCTGTTCCATCCACCAGGGCCATCATCTAGAAAAGAGAATCAGTGAAAAAAAAATAATTTCCAGGTAAAAGGGAAACAGTAGAATGCTTCGATATTTGCATGTTGTGTGTGCTCTGTAAGCGGCCTGGTCAAATGAACAAACTCCTGAAGACACCAACAGTGATGACAACCCCATGAGACGCACTGCAAGCAGCAAAGGGACTGGAACCCACCTGCCCTATCCCCCGTCCCATTTGCTTGTGGGTACTTTTTCTCGATGTTCAAGCTCAGAGCTCAAATTCCAATAGGTTCATGACCTACAAACTGATTAAATAAGTCATCATTTGGGTGAGTGGCTGTTGGCTAAAGGGATTCTCCCCTCCCCTCCGCCGTCCCGAGGTGATGAGAAAATTCTGAAACTGTGGTGATGGTGGCACAACTTTATGATTACACTAAAAAACACTGAATTGTACGCGTTAAGAGCATATGTGAATTCTACCTTGATAAAACTGTCATCCCCCCAAAAGTCACCATTATCATCAACCCCAAAATGTCAATGGTCTTTCTTATGACATCATCCTCATACTAATGGGCTATCACTGAAAATTGCTGTTTACGTTTTAAATGTTTTAATCTTTTAAAAGATAAAAACTTTCCCAGGGTATGTCCTTCTCCGGGCCTGGGTGTCTGCACGACAGCAGGTTCTGCACCCTGAAACCACGGGTTTCGTATAGTCACGTGCTCAGAGAGCTGAGAGCCCCGACGAAGGGCAGTTACAGAGAGTGGGCAGGGAGAGTCTTGTCTTGGTCCCTCATCTCCTGACTGCGTCGTTCGCGGAATGGAGCTGTACCACCGAAGAGAAGAGAAGGAAGGCACGGTTGGGAAAGCTCAAATCCGGATTACTGAGAAAATCAAATTAAATGAATAATAACAACTCTTCCCAATTCATCCGTCCAATTTCAGGGGACAGGAGAAGAGAACAGACTTTGTTTATTTCCTTCCTCCTTCCATTTATCAAATATCCATCCATTCAGTAGTCTGCCCCTCTGTCTGTCTGTCCAACATCCATCATCTATCAAGAGTCAATCTCCTGTGCAAAAACAGTGATAAGAATAAAATAATTGCTATAAATTACAATGCTATACCAAATATGAGTATGATAACTATAATGAAATCTAAAAGTGCAATTTACCTCTTTTCCCCATCCCTAGCTAAATACCAAAGGTTATTACATACCCACACCTGGGGACCAAGAAAACTTTGATAAGTAAAATTAAAAAAAAAAAAAAAAAAACTAGGTTGGCAGCAGAGCTTTCTGGAACCCAGCAAAGCAAGAAAAGGCTAGGGAAGAATTACTAGAAGTTGTCAAATTAGATCTTACTTCTAGGCTCAATTAAACAGACAATTCAATAAGCTTATACTATAGGCCTGAATTATGTTAAGGAGAGAGAACAGGTATATTCAAGGCCTCTGCTTTCTAAGAGTTTATGGTAAACAACCATGTCCGGCCACCTCTACCACCTGGTCAAACCACCTTCATCTTTATCTAGATTACGACAACAGTACCTGGAGCCCACTCTTAGATCCCTTGCCGACTGCCCTCCACTCTCCAGGGTGATCTGTATAAGAAGTGGACCAGATTAAGCCTTGCCCTTCTTCAAAACCTTCCAATACTTTCTAATTAGAATAAAACCCAGTTGCTGTTCCATGATTTTTAATGATCTGGTCTCTACCTACCACTCCAGATTCCTTTTTTTGTCTCGCTCATTCCTCTCCAGCCACACTGGCTTTGCTGTTTTCTCCACAAACCCCATTTGTTCCTGCCTCAGGGCCTCTGTACTTGCCTTCTGCCTAAAAGGCTCTTCTCCTAGATGCTAACATGACTGGTAGCTTCTCATCACATTGGTCCTGACGTCAATTCTTCAGAAAGGCCTCTTCTGGCCACGTTACCTAAAATAAGATGCTATGACTACCACTCTGCCCTCACCGTGCTTTTTTCTTCTTTATGGCACTTATCCCCACCTGAGATCACATTACAAACTTGTTTCTCTATGTGTTTGTTTTCTGTCTTCTCATTAAGATATGGCACAGACCATAGAAGGGGAGAGATCTTATTACTTATTCATTGCTGCCTGTAACTTCTTCACTGCTGTTTCTTCAGGGCCTATTACAGTGACTGATGTATAACAGACGTTTTATGCAAACAGATAATTTTGATGTTAGCTTCACCCTCTATACTTTTGCATTTTTGTATTACTTTGCTTTCCGTCAACAGAAACAAATGATCTATAATAAATGCCCAGCAGAACAATTTCGTAACTTCATTGTTAATATTTTCCCCAGCTCCATCTTCTCTCTTCCCTGATGGCTGGCTTTAGTTAAAGACAGAGTTGAGCTGATCTGGGCCTGAAGCCCTGAACATGTAGCAATGTTGTATTTACAGATATGATGCCGGGGGTGGGGGCGGGGGAAGAAGTCTGAGTTGAAATCCTAAGTACAGGAGCATATATGGTGCATTGTGTCGGGTTTGTGGAAAACTGCCTTCTTTCACCTGTTGGGGAAGAGATTAAAAGATGAAATCTACTCTCTCCACAGGAATAAAATTAAAACTTCCTTAACTATAGAAATCATTTTGATTTGAAGTAAAATGAAAAGGCAAAAACTTCAATTAAGTAAATCTCAAGAGCAAATGATCTGAGAAATGTGTGAATTTTTTAAAAAGCCATTCTAATGGTTTAAACAGCTTACTCAAGTGGTCTACTTTAAAATGCCAGGAATTCAACCTCTTGATTTAAGAGCTCTGGAATTCAAGTGCTTCAAATTGAGAAAATAATACAACAAGTAAATGGCCATAATTTCTTTTTTTGTGCATCCTGGCAGTACATCCTCCAGATATACAGCCCCGAACAGTCATCCGCTCTGAGCGCCCTGCATCTCTCTCACGGGAAAAGCGGAAGCCAGTACAAACACCACCAGACTTGAATACTGACCACCGTTCCTTAGCTGAAATTATAAAGCTCTTACCTTGAAATTACAAACAAGAGATAAAATAATATTTCAGGGGCTCATTCAAATGAGCCTCTCAAGAGTCTGGATTGAAAAGATAGGCAGGCTGTACTCTCGAAAGCTCGCCAACAGTAGAGGAAGAGATCTAGAGATTCCTGTGGACCCGCGTGGCGTATTCATAGAACACCTGTAGCAGTCGGGGTCGCTGTTGCAGTCTTCACCGTCTCTTCTCTGCCCTCCTTTCCCAAGCCCTTCCCCCTTCCATCTGACGGCATCTTCACTTACCCGGAATCACAGACCCAGAGCTCCTCAGTTGAGTAACTCCTAGAATAGCGGCTGTCAGGTAAGGAGAAGTTATTTACAAGCACTGCAGCCTCTGAAATGCTGCAAGGGCAACTCAACGATGCAGACCCTGCGATGAAACTAAATACATTTCAGTACAGATCTATCCAGATGGATGTTCCAGTCTAGGAATGAAACAGTAACTTCCTTGTGTTTCACAAGGAAGACACAGTGGTCCTGTAAGTGGGATAATCACCACACCATTCATTTGGAAAGCATCCTGCACCTGCTATGCACCAAGGACTATGGCAGTAGAGGAAGGTCTCAGTCCCTGCTCATAAGATGCTCAGGAGAAACAGACATGATCCAACGATGATTCAATGCCACAAAAGACACAGTGGCAGTCAGGATGACAATAGGAACTTGGATAAAATCCTATGACTGCAGGGGAAGAGCAGACTAATTCAGAAGTCAACAAACTATAGCCCACAGGCCAAATTTGCCTGTTTTTGCATGAATGGTCTATGAGCCAAAAAAGATTTGCATATTTTCTAATTATTGAAAAAAAGACTTAATGTTTTGTGACACATCAACATCATATGGAATTCAAATTCCAGTGTCCATAAAGAACACTGAATGGTACACAGCCACACCAGAGCTGGGAAGTTGGAGCTGAACTGTGTGGTCTGCAAAGCCTGTAATATTTACTATCTGCCCTTTATAGAAAAGTGAGCCGACCCCTGGACTAATGCAGCTGAGCAGGATTGAGGGGTTTTGTTTTTAAAAAGTAAGATATATAAGTAAACTTCTAACTCCAGTTTACCAGGAAATAGCTAGCAATGGGACAATCTGGGGAGAATCTACAAAACCATTTGTCAGTTTTAAAGGAAAGCAGCCTCTGATGTCTCCTAGATCAATTGTCACATTTTACAGATGAGGAACTGGACCCCAAGAAATCAAGTTACTCTGCCAGGGCCACAGGGAATGGCACAGTCAAGGAGAAAACACCTCTGCTCTCCCCAAACTCATATATGTTCCATCCTGTTGACTGAAAAAAACGATCTTTACTGAGAACTATCTGAAGAAAAAAAATAGGATCGAAAAGTGCCAGACTTATGGTTTTTTCCCCAACAAAACACCCCTAACCTGTGAACCACTGGTGCCTCAGAAGTCATCATTTTCTCCCAATCGGCCTTCAACTCTCCTCCACTGTACCCTGCCCTTCCCAGATGCCCCTGCAGCCCTGTCCCACTGGTGAAGCCGGTCCCGGGATGAGTCCGAGGCTACCGAGCTCACTCACACAGCCGCCCCTCTGCCCGCGGCCCTTCTAGCCCTTCCTGCTAGTGCTTCCGGGTCTCCAAGCTTTCCAAGGCCGATGAAAACAAGGGGCTGAGAAATGGAACTTACTCCAGAAGCACCTCACAAATTTGAAATAAATGCTCACTTAAATGTGTATAAAAATAACCTTATGTTAACCAGTCAAGAACAACTCAACTCTCACACAGCTTACACACAATGATACTTCATGTGGGGGGTGGGGGAACTTGCCAGTTTGCTGTGGTGCAGGGTGGAGCCTCCAAATACAGAGAGTACTCAAAGCCATCCAAGTACTCAAGATGTCGTTTTCCTTCTATATAAAGATCCCACTCAACTGCCATGTCCTTTATGAAATATTTCTTCATTTTTAAGTTACTTTCTTTGTACTCTAAGAGAACATGCCGCTTTAGATCTATAAAATCATTTCTATACACAAATAATGTAACACGCTTCCAGAATACCAATGATGGGCTATGGGAAATGCAAAGCAGTCTTAACACATCGCCCTTGACTTTGAAGCATTTACAAACAATGGGACGAAAGTCATGTAACAAATCCTAAGTTAAACAATTCAAGGGCATAAAGTGGCTTCAGACAGTAGGTGTGGTTGAAATGGTCAGGGAAAGTTCTTTGAAGAACTGCATCTTGAATAACGACCATTTATTGAGTGTCTACTAGGTGCCACTTACACACTTAGTCATTTCAATGATCATCTTTAATCCTTTAACCCTACAAAGTAGTGATTCTTACACCTATTTAACAGATGAGGAAGCAGGTTAAGTGACTTGACAACGGTTACTACTCAGCTAAGAACTTAGTGAAATACAGGCCAAAGCCAGGATTACTTTTACTATCTGAGCTTCTCAAAGTGGGCCATAGACCACTCCGTGGTGTGTGAGAACATCCAGGAAGCCAAGATGGAAAAGACACATTTTATCTGAGCCTCGATTTTACATGAAAATCTAGGGATAGTTTAAGGTAAGCAAAAGCATTATTCTATTACTAGAGATACAGATGTAGCATAAAACAGAACATAAATCTCGCAGAGGTTTCCCATTAAGGCTGTGAAGAACATGGCAGTGACGGTGCTGCCCCAAGTTCTGGTAGGCTTAGGGCTGTGGGAACCACCTATAGAGGGCAGTCACTTAACAGACAGGCAACAAGGTCAGACAGAGCTCCGATGGGGGTTGTCAAGGGCACTGAGTGCCTGGTGTCTTGTCTCCGAGTTGAACTTGGGGGACCGTGCCAGAGAGAAGAGAATGCGCATTGCGACAACAGCCTGCGGCCACCACAGTTCAGCTATAAATGGCTCCCCTGCTGCCCCAGGTTGTCAGTGCTCATCAAGGCACAATGTGAGATGGTGTGGGCCTGAGGGGACCAAAAATGGAGAGAGCATGTGTTCGGAGGCATCCTCTTGCTTCATTCACGGAAGGTTCATGGGCGTTGTGCAAAAGGGCCTCGGGCATGAACCTGGAATTGACTCTGGGGCCTGAAGGTTCTGGAAGCGAGAATTGCAGGAGCTCCCCAGGGAAAGCTGCTCAGGGTCTGTGCATCTCTGCCCTGCTTTGAAGTGGAGATTCCGTTCAAGTTTTCATCATTCGTTTAGACTCGGTCCTTCATGTCTGCCCTGAAATGCTGCCCACGTGGGAGATCAAATAACTCGTTCCCATGAAATGGACTGGGCTGCAGAAATCTCAGTGGAGAACAGAGAAAAGATCAGATCCTATTTCACCCCAGAGTCATTTCTTAAGGTAAAAGTCTGGCTAGAGGGAGCAAATTCCTTTGGGCTGGGACACCAAGAAACGTGCCAAGTTCACAGGAGAACCAAAATTCTACGCTATTTCAAAAGAAGGGAATGTACAGCCACGTTTGCCTGAGTCCTCTTAATAAATATTTTGCCTCCTCCCTCCTTCCAGTCTCTCTGTACCTCTTACGTGCCATCATTGTGTTTTCTAAGGCCCCCATTTCTTTCTTGAAATCTCCCGGGATTTCCTCATTCTGCCGACTCCAGCTGTGTCCCCAGGGAAATCCCTTCTCTCCACATCTCCATTTCCTCCTCTGCACAGAGCCTGTGACTCCACGGCTGTGTAGGAATCTACGGCCACGTGGCACGCATAGCTCTCAGACCCAGCACTAGTCCAAAGCAGCACTCAGCTCATTTTCATCATTGGTCAAGAGCACGGACCTTGGAGCCAACGCGTTCGGGTGAAAATCCCAGCTACGCCACTTATAAACCACCTGCCACTGTGCAGTGACTTCCAGTTGCGACACTCATGCTCCTGTTTCCCCATCTGTAAAACGGGTCACACACACAGCACCTGCCTTCATGGGTTTTCGTGGGGATGAATGATACAGCAAGCGGAGCGCTCGGAGCGGGGGCTGCACGGAGTGAGCCGGTCCATGCTTTGGCCGCCGTCCCTCACCCCTGCCGCCATCCCCGCTACCCCACCCTACCTTCTGCGGGGCTGCTCTCATTGCTCCAAGCCTGGAATACCTCCCCAGGGGGAGTGGGAAGCTTGCTCTCGCACCAGGAGCTCCAAGTCACATGCCTGAGTGAAGCGGGGGTATGGGGACCAGACCCGTGTACAGCATGGAATGAGGTCGCTCAGGTCCAGCCAGCTGTCGCCCTGCGGCAAGGCAGGCCCAGGGCTGCCGCATCCCCCGGTTGTCTAGAGGACCCAGAAATGTAGATATTTATGTCAAACTTCCTGATTTTTTAAGCATTGGCAATGAATTGAAATTTTCAAAATCACTGTGACAAGTAAGTCCATCTCAGTGGCAGAGTTCCAGATCTGCCCCTGGGGTCAGTGGTCTGGGCCCTTGCTCCGTGGGGCGCGGTCATGTGCTTCTGAACACAGGTCTCCTCCAGGTAGCATTTCCAGGTGGCTCCAGAGGAGCTGCCTGTCCTTCTCACCTCCTCAGACCAAGAGCCCTCAAGGCCACCTTCTCCGACCACACCCTCCCTGCTAGGGCCCAAACACAGGCCACCCCCCAACTACTCTCCCCCTCCCCGCCCCGGCAATGCATTAGGGCCACTTAGCAAGGATCTGCAGAAGAGCTAAGTGCTTTAATGACACTCGCCTATCGATTTAGAGCTTTTTTAATTCTTCCACTTGGATTTCCCAAGCATGGCACAGCTGCAGCAGCGCGAGGGTCGTAGAGGCTAAGTTCCCAGAGGCCAGGGGCTGCTCCATGAAGCTCTCTTTGGCATGGGGGGTGTGTGCAACTGACTGTCAGTGGACCCTTCTGACGAAGTTGCAGAGGCTGAGGGCACGGCGCACTGCTTAATGTCTTTTTGGAGAGACTCAGTCATGCCAACGCTTCTGCCTCCACTACCTGTGCTGCCACTTTCCGGTCTCATTTCTACAGAATGTAGGGTTTCACGTGCTGCCCAAATCTCCAAGTCTGTAGACTCAAGTCAAACACGAGGAGACCAAGCTCTCCGTATTTAAACCAGGCATGGGTTGCCTACTAAGGCAAGGCTGTATTCATTTATTCACTTATTCTCTCACTCACTCACTCACTCACTCATCAAGCATCAATTCACTCTATGTCAGAAACAGTACTAGACTCGGGAGATGGCAACAAAAATTAAGTGAGATAGCAAAAGTCTATTCCCGCCAACACAGAACGCCAGAGGCTAGATGGGGCCTCAAGCAATGACCCCACCTGTACACTCTCCGGATGACCTGAGGCCCAGAGAGTTGAATACAAACTGCACATGTCCATTTGGCTGTGATGGAGAGAGACAAAGATCAAACCAGAAGTCTCTGCTCCTGGTCCAGTGTTCTTTGCAAAGTGCCCTACAGAACACTCGAAACAGGATTCTAAACCATTAATGAGGCTGGGCACCATGTCAGACATCAGGACCCGGTGACCTTCAAGGAAACATGACACTCATCAACGTCCACAGAAAAAGGCCCTGTAAGATGCCACCAGGGCACCTGCACAGGGGCTCCTCCTGTCACCCTTCTAGAACCATTTGCAAGTGATTCTCATTCTTTCTTTTTTTCCCAATGTCCCAATGCACCTAAGGGACAAGACCCCTGCTCCTGGGTGATGGAGATTCACAAGGAGTCTAGAAGGTGGGGTGGAGGTGGGTCTGAACACGCACCCAAGGGGCACACCTCATACGCCCCTAATAAAAGGATGAATTCCGGTTGCCTGCCCACCAGCTGAGTAGAATCAGCGTGCGTCCACGGCCCTGCCCTTCCTGTCACCCGTTCCCACACTGCCCTGCCTCCTAAGGATGCCTTTTCAAAGGGTGACGAGATCGAGTAGTCTTTCATGGAACAAATGGCATTTAAAAAAAAAAAAAGGCTCTCCACACAATGTACTTCAATCTCCCTCCAACTAAAATCAATCAATCAGTAATACTGTGTCTCCGGCGATCAAAGCCTGGGGGAGGGGGGAGAGTCAGGGCCGAGCAGATGGTTGATGGACGGCTCAGCGCTGAGGGACAGGGGGCAAGGATCACAGATGCCGTCTCGGACCTCGCGCTCTTGCCATGTTCCCTGAAGCCAGGATAAACAGGCTGTGTGTGGATCTATTTTTGTCACACAGCTGCAAATATAGGGTTTATGAAGATGTCTGATGCTTGGCCAAAGGAGATTTGTGCGCCGTGCCGCTGGTCTACAGGCCCGGAAGAAGCAACCTCAGACCGTCTGCCCGTCCCTCCTCATTCCGATGGAGTGAGGCATATCCCCACGCTCTGACCCCTTACGACTCTTCTCAAGTTGCAGGTTTTCACTGTTTCTCTCCCTAATTCACGAGAGTTTAAGGATGTGCATTATTGTGTTTGGCATCCACGGGCCTCAATGCTCTCCATCATTCTACTGCATGGGCTGCCTATTCTCGGTGGAATTTATTAGCTTTATTGATTTCTATTTCTGACTTCCTCGACATTGGCTCATTGATTATTCAGGGAGAACCTGGCAATGAAACCACAGTTTGATATCCTGCCAATGGGAGCCTGAGCAGGTGGGACCTCTGCAAGTCTTTTCAAAGAACTAGAACCTATAAAAAGCGGTGTAGTTTGGACTCCTCAAGTTATCCTGGTCATTCTGAAAATAGATTATTTTCTGTGTGAGTGGCATGTCACTTCAGTAGAAAAAAAGCACGGAGTTAATGACTCAAAGGCAAAAGGTTTGAGCCCATATAAACCAGTTTATTCTTGAGCAGAGAAAAACTCCATGGTTTAGTTAGAAAACTAAACCTCCATCCATGTGATGGGCGTCCCAGGGCAGGGGCAGGGGGACGTGCCCCCCTTAACCACCATAATCAACGTCTCTGCTGACTCATGTGGACACATGGACACGTAAGAACACATACCCATTCTACTGTTAGAGGGTGAGTCCCACCATCTACACACATGACCCAAAGGTGTTTGATAGTGAGGCTGACATTTTTAACGTGCAGAGAACAAACCTGTTTTGTTTTGCTGTTTGTTTTTTTCTTCACACAGGATAGAAGTAAAGGATACTGTACTTAAACTTAAGAAATTCAAATTAAAGAGTGAGAAGAGGTTCCTTCCAGAAATCGAGGCTGAAACATACTATTGAAGGAAGTAGTAAAATGATCTTCTAGAGAAATCTTTTAAGAAGAGAACTAATTGCCACCTGTAAGTACCAATGTGTGCATAATCCGATCCTGGGGGAGGAGGCAGGATGAGAAAATCTCTCAAAATCCCCTCTGGCTTCCCCACCAGGTTGAATTTCCCCCATAAAACATTCGTCACCCTGCGGCTGACTTCCGGCTGAGGCCCTGGTGTGAGAGCCACCTGGTCGCGGAGCTTCAGCTGACTCCGACCTCAGCATTAGGCACGGGGTGTATGTAGCTGGGGCGCCCACGAGCGCCTGCTGAGGGGCAGCGTACTTCAGAACACACGGGTGAAAAGACAACGGTGTCTGTTTTTGCTAAACCTTGGGCATCACATCCTAATGAGACTTCGTATTTGTCCTTCTAATGTGTAAAAGTAAATGAGACGGCGTAGGGAATGAAAGGGGAAATCGCCATCCGTCTCTAGATGGAAAACTGGAACACCTTGGAACACACACGTGAGAACGCGCGCCCACGCTCACGCGTGCGCCGGCCAGGGCCGTGACCGAGGGGCTGAGTCACACGACGAAAGCGCTGGGGAGCTCGGCGCAGTGACGTTCCCGTGACCCCTGGGTGGAGGTGACCCTGGGGTCGAGGGGGAAGCTGGGCCCCGGATCCCTTAATTCAACCAGAATAGCTCCGACTTCCTGTTTTACTTTATCTCAGCTCCATGGAAGGTTGCATGGAGGAGGAGAAAGAGGGAGGAAAAAAAGGGAGGGGAAGGAAGGGAGAAAAAACCCAAGCAACCAGAGACAGAGTGCCCAGTTACGGAGCCCCTAGAACGAGTGAGTCTGAACTGAACCCCAATCCCTCTGATTCCCACGTTAGCTACTTGCCAGTGACAGGGAGACAATGATGGCTTTACCCCACGGGGTGATGCTGAGGCCCTAGTGAAGGCGTGCAGGCATGTGCCACGTTCAACGGCTGGCACACAGTAGGCAAGGTTAATAAGTGGTGAAGCCCCCGTGACACAGCCAGCATCACTGGAGCCCTGTTTGCTGCTAAACGTTTTAAAAACCTTATATATTTTTTTAATTGAAAGAATTCATATTCAATGATGATAGATGACACCAAGAGTTAAAGGGATCCAATGTAAAGATATATTCAATGTACTTTACCTTCGAACGCCTCTATCCACTTTACAGTATACTCTTCCAATCTGTATCGCTGCTTCTTCTAAACTCTACTTCAAAAAGGGGTTAAGGAACTATGCAGAGGTCTGCAATG
>NW_006494609.1:13579633-13604929 GCF_000325575.1 Pteropus alecto
TCCTTCCTCGGTGAGCTTCGCCTCCCACAAGCTTGGTTACCCCGTGGACCAAGAAGTCACCATGTCAGTGTTTCTAGCTCCGGCCACTGGCCTGTTTAAGCCACACATTTCTCACTACCTAAAACAGATTATCAAGTTTGCCTGGGAGCTTCTAAAACTACAGATTCCATGTCCCTACCCCAGACCTAGTATTGAGACTAAAGAAGGCAATGTCCCCCGGCTATCGCTGAAGAAGTGGCTTCTCAAGGTCTTGCTGCCATTGCCCTCCCTCCCTGCCTGAAGACATGTTACAGAAAGCTGTCTACAAAACTAGCATCAACCTCCAGGACGCACTTGCTACATCACTAAGGATTTTTCTCTCTCCTTCTCTCTCTTTTCCTCCCTCCCTCCCTTCCCCACCCCTGGATCTAAAGGACAAATTAGATCTTTGGTTCTCTTTGGTAATGAGTCAGTTTTAATCTTTAAAACATACAAGCGATCATGTTTTTCTCTTTGTCTTGGTCACTAGGAAGCTCACAGACAAACCCACGACTGACCGCCCTACCCTTTAAACCAACACAAAGAACTTATGATATTAATTTCATATATTGTTATCTTTTAACTCTATCTTGAGTTGTCTACCTTTATTTTCCCTTTGCCTTGATTGCTGGGTCTCTTTTTTAAAAAAAAAAAATTCTAGTTATACGGCAAAGCTACTGCAAATTCTTCTCAGAACAAGGTGGGATGTTAGACGAAGTATTTAAACACGGTCGTTGACTTGCAGCCCTTCATAGCACAACAGCCAGCTCTAAGGCAGACGGTGACCGGCACCAAAGCTGAGACTAGGGCTCCGAGGAAACTTTTCGGTTTTAGGGTCAACTCCCCGAACAGAAAAACCTTCCCCTCTGGCTTCAGTCGTCATAGAATATCTGGGAGCGTAACTGAACTGCATATGAAATATGTATAAAGATTATTAAAATATTTAAGAAAAGTAAAAACAGCCATACCCATTCGAAATCTAGACTCCTGATATTCGATTCTAAGTCTGCTGTCTCTCAACCCCAGCCGGTAGATCTGCACGCAGAACTTCTCAAATTCTGCCTCTTACGGAAACATAGCAGGTGGGTCTACGGAACTGCACTCAAGTGACAGCAGCTGCTGGAAGTCTCTGGCCTTGTGCATCGAGCAATATGAGTGGGTCGTGCCGAATACCTGAACATCGTTCCTGTTGTTTAAAACCATTAAAATTTTAAAAACCCACCTCCGTGCTTTTAGTGGAACTAACTACCGCAAAACTACCTGTTAATCAAATGTGATCAAAAGGCTGCCATCTGCTATTGAAAAGTTTTCCTCTACCTGTGAAAGGCTCTGTTCTCCAGGGTACGGAGTCAGGAGCACTCATGATGCTTGATGCCAGGGGCCCTGGCTGGTCCGACCCCGTGGCAGCCTACCCTTGTGTGCTTGTGGTGATCACCACGTGCTGCTAAAATTCAGAGCAGTTCCCTTCGCTTCTTAGCATTGACTCGCTCCATCTGCATCAGGAGGGTGGGCACCGGCCAGCAGTCCCCCGGTTGGCACAGCTGGGGAGCGTCCGGGTCTGCCCCTGGCCTTGTATGTGGGCAGCAGGGCCTGACTGAATGGTGCCTGTTCTTGTCACTGCTTTTAGTTATTTCTTTCATGTAATAATTTAAAGATATGGATTCTGTTTATTAAATTCACTCTATGCCAGAAACAGTACTAGACGCGGGAAATGGCAACAAAAATGAAGTGAAATATAGCAAAATTCTCAAGGCACATGGATTAGGCACAAGGAAGGGTGAGATCTAAAACTTCTTTATTCTCTAATATTTAAGTAGCCAAGAGTGCCTTAAACACTGCCATTTTATATTTTTGCAAACATCACTTGATCTCCAAAGATGTGAACTAACCATTAACAATAATCCCGTGAACATAAACTAGCAGCTGTAAATTTTAATTTATTCTTTTATAGATTTTAGTTATATAACCGATACCACCTTATTGCAGCCCGTATAAAGTAAATAAAAAACTTCCCATAATTTCCTGACTCAAAATAACAACAATGAACATTTCACCGTATGTCCTTCCAGTCCTTGGCTTCTAAGTGCTGGAGTCAGCGTCAGTCAGGCTCTGGACCGCATATGTCAGCACTGTGCTGGGCTGAAACCCCAAGGCTGGCTGGGGCATTCATTCAATTTCTCAGAAGAATCTAAGAAGGTAGCTAGACCCACCAAGTGGCTTCATAGTAGTAGTTTCCAACTATGGAGAGCTTATTCTATATTCCAGCCACTGGGCAATACGATGTAAATCTCCCCTGAGAACTAGCATAGTGGAGCTTACTTCCCATTTCACAGATGGAGAAAGTGAGACCTGAAAAGACACAATACTGCTAGTAAGGACAAAAGCTGGGATTCAAGGCTGTGACTGGTCCACCACGGTAAGAAAGAAATATCAGTTTCACATTACTGCTTTCGATGACGACATATAGCTTGTGCCGTCTCTTCTTCCTTTTCACAGGAAGAGAAGCGGGGGAGGGGGTGGGGGGATGGCGGTCTACTCCAATCTGAAAGGATGGCGAGGAAGGACAGCTGGACCGGCCTGAGGAGGGGCTGGTTTTGCCACCAATTTGCCCTGTGCCCCACAGCAAGCCCAACTCTGGGCCCAGTTCACCTGTCTGTTCACTGCAGATGTGGCCACCTAGGTGTCTAGGTCTGAAATTCTATGACTCGAGTTAGTCCCTGTGTAACCTCACCACATACAAACTAGACGTCAGTGAGGCCAAAGGGATTTGTGTCACTTTGCTGCTATCACCAAAATAATAATGCTGAATACGCAGTAAATACCATTTGAATTGCCCTAAGGAAAAACATTAAGCAAATGCTTCATTTTATTCCACATGAGGGGATGAGGATACATTAGAAGAGGGAATGACATGGAAGACACAAGAAGGAAGAGCCTCCCCCGATTTAATTTTGTACCATGAAGTGACCCCAAAACCAAGGGTGTGTACTTCTTGTACTACCACTGAGCTGAAATAAGCTGAACACTTAATGTAGAATACAGGCCACACTACTGACACCTTACAGCCTGGTATACATGACTACAGGAGTGACGAAAGCCCTTCAGAAATATTTACTGCGTAGACTCCGAAGTATACTCAACAGTTAAACTACTCAAAATCTGAACATGTGGGCAGCTAACCTTAACAACAACAACAACAAAAACAACGCACTGTTATCACCAAAATAATGATCCCGAAGACACAGGAAATACCATTTTCTGTAAGATTGCCCTAACTCTTTTGGGATAACAAATACAGACATATCACTAGATTCTCTCTGCCCTTGAAATATGGGAGTATCACAGCCTTTGACTTCGGAACACTCAAGACAAAATGTATGTCTGAGTATTAACATAAAAGTGATGTTAAGTTCTTTTTATTATAAGGCATTCTTAAGAGATCTGAAAACTTAAGAGGCACCATTAACCACTTAGTATTTGCAAAGGACTGATAAACAGAGATTTGCAGTTTAAATGAAGATAACCAAGGCTTCCACGATCTGACAGGCTTTCCTGAACACCTCAATCATTTCGACAAATGTGCAGAGTAAGGGTACTCTTTTCCAAGCCACCCTTCAAGGCACAACCATAATTATTTGTGCTTTCAGTTACAACTGATCTTGGTTATTCCATCTTCCACTGGGAGTGACAGCTCTCAGTGGAACTGGCCTGTCTGTTTTTATTTTAGGTTTTATTGAGGTATAACTAACGTAACATTATCTTAATTTCAGCTGTATGACATAACGATTCAACATTCGTATATATTTCCAGATGATCAACACAGTATCTGTCACCACACAGTTATAAATTTTTTTCTTGCAACGAGAATTTTTAAGATCTCTTAGCAACATTCAAATATATAATACAGTACTGTTAACTTTCGTCACCACGCTGAATGTCACCTCCCAGGACTTATTTATTTTGTAACTGGAAGTTTGTACCTTCTGATTGATTCCTCACCCATTCCCCACTCTGGCCCGCTTGTTTTTAAATCTCAAGTTTTCACACACAATGTTTTCTCCACTAGCGAAATGCTTGCTATGAAGTTTCAAGTTTTAAATAAGGATTTCTAAATCAGTTACTTCACTAACATATTTATCCACCAAGATACCATATGGAATGAAAATTTTAAAGTTTGTACAAGTTTCCCGTGTGTTTTGAAAGCAAAGACCTTCTCAAAGTTTTCGTTAAAGAGTTCATTTTTTCCCTAATTTCACTTATAGTTACATAAATTCATCTTAACCTACATTTGTGAACCTAACTTTCTAGTTATGAATGTTTGAAAACACACACACATACACAAAAAAACCCACTCTTGGGAGAGACTGACATTTCAGTAATCTTTGCCAGCTGGCATGTTCAAAATGGAATCTAAATATTGTATTAGCAATATCAATAACAAGCAGGTTCGGCAGGCCTTAATAAAACACTCTTGAATTGTGAGAGCAATTTTTGTTATTCTGTGTTTCACCCAGCATTGATTTAATAAAATCTATGACAAACTCTTTTTTAATCATGTAAGAATTCTGAGGTTTATTATATGTGCATAATGAAAATCTGAAATCAAGTAGGTATAATGAAATTTTTCCTGCCCAGTCATTTTTGAAACTTTTGACAGAAGTAACACATACCCAGCAAAACCCACATAATACGTGTACAACTCAATGGGTTGTCACAATTTGCCCAAGTAACCAGCACCCAAATGAGCAAACCTCAGGAGCCCCCCTTCCACCTCCTCTAGTCACCACCTTGCACCCCAGGGACAACCACACTGCGACTTCTCTTTGCACACTTTCCCTGTGAACCCTGGCTGGGGGCGACACAGAGCCGAGGGGATCACCTCATCAGAGCCACCAGTGCTGGCCTGCACATTATTTATTTCTTGAAAGGTAAGTGGTATCTTGATCTTACGGGTGAAGAAAGAGAGGCTCAGAGTCAAGTATTTGACCAAGCCAAAGGGCAGATAAAGTGTGTAAATGAGTGTGTAGCCATGTGTATGTAGGTGCAGATATGTGTGTGTGTGTGTGTGTGTGTGTGTAAATGAGTATAGCCATGTATATGTAGGTGCAGATATGTTTAAGTGTGTGTGTGTGTGTGTGTGTGTGTGTGTACATATGTGAGAAAGAGAGAAAGCGAGAGGGTGACAGGGACAGGGACAGGAACAGGGAGAGAGCGCTATTATGAGAGTCTGTCAGAGTTGGGATTCAAAGCCAAGTCTCTCTAATGCCAAACACAGTTCTTTAGCTCAAAAGCTATTTTTAGGCAATCCCATTTTCCTCCTAGTTTATTGACTCACATGTCCAACACATGCCATTTATAGTTAAATGGTGTTATACAGGGAACTATCACACCCCCTGGCCCCTGACACACACACGCGCGCGCGTGCGGTATGCTAGGTTTTGAAATGCAACCCATTTTCTCATTACATTCTGGATCGTGAATGATTCTGCGTCTTGTTAGAGGTGTCTTAATTTTGAAAATTAAGCTGGGAACAAGCTAGTGAGATTGAAGAGGGTATATCTTTGATTCTGAACTGGATTTCCATCACTCTTTAAATTATACTGATTTAAGATGTGATTAGTATTATTTTTCCTAAGTTGACTGGGTAATGGGAGAAATGCCACCGCATTCTACACTAATGGCATCTGAGGCTCCGATATCTCTTCCCGCTTCTCAGTTGCTCCGGCCCCCTCACCTCTACCCAAAACGGCCTCTTGGCCTGGTCACGGCTGCTCGCGTCTCCTTCCATCTTCGGCCCCAGCGATGACACTACCTTGACCGCCCCTGCGGAGCTCGCGTGCTGTGAGGCACACCTCCCTGGGGCAGTCCCCACGTTCATGACTATCAGCTCTTAGCTCCTGGCCCTTCCTTACGTGGCCATATCAGCATAAGATTTAAATTACACCATCTATCGAGTCCCCACTATCTCGCCACCCCTGTATCTTCTCAAAGTCAAACCCACTCTCCACTACCTTTACCAGACTCTCACCGACAATTCTGCCCAGAATACCTTCCCTTCATCTTCCCGTCTTCCAAACTGGAAGGAATAAGGTAAGCTACCCAAAAGGGACATGGGTGACTTTTCCCATCTCCACCCTGGCTCATCATATTTCTCCTTTGCTTTGAAGGCATGTACATGCTGTCTGTGCACTTACTTGTGGTCTGTGCCTTAGGTGTGGGCTCCACTATTTTGCGAGCTTGGCTAAATGAGTGTTTGCTGCTGCTGCAAATGTAATGGTACCTCTTTTGTATTAGGTCCTGGAGCGACGATGCTGTGAGAAACACACAGTTGGCCATGCCAAGCAGTTCACGGGGCTGATTTAGGAAATGCGGGGCCAGCAGCCTAGCATTACACAAGCAATGCCCTCAGTGACAGCTTCCCCAACTCCTGACTTCCTTCTCCCCCCCAGAATCTAAGCCCTTCTGCAATGCCAAAGCACCGAGGCTTCTCTGTCTTCAGTGATTCTGTCTCCCAGCTGGACTGCAAATTCCTTGAGACCGGAGGTCTCCACACCTCGAGGGGTAGGTACCCCGCACACTGCAGGAGACAGAGGAATGTTTGTGAAATGCATGTATGTAATTCACTGGTGTGGACTGAACTGTGTCCCTTCCAAAATTAATATATTGAAACCCGAACCTCCAATGTGACTGAATTTAGACACAGTGTCTTTAAAGAGGTGATTAAGTTTAAATGAAGCCATAAGGGTGGAGACCCTAATCCAATAGGGCTGGTGTCCTCCAAGAGGAAGAGGAGACCAGAAGGAGCACAGTCCCACAGAAAAGGCTGCGTGAGGACACCGTAAGGAGGCGGCTGTCTGTGAGCCAAGGAGAAAGGCCCAGGAGAAATCAAACCTGCCAACGCCTTGAACTTGGACTTCCAGCCTCCGGAACTGTGAGAAAATCAACGTCTGTTGTTTAAGCCATCCAGTCTGTGGTATTTTGTTATGGTGGCTCCAGCTGATTAATATACTCGCCCACTGTCCAAGCACCTTGGACTCTAAAGTTGGGACTCTGGGGATCAACTCTGGCTGCCATGAGAAGTTCACAAATATCCTGAGGTTGGCTGCTCAAGGCTAATCCTCAGTAAAGGACACTTATATCCCATCCTCCCTCCCTCCTTTATTGCCGATGAGGCAAATCTAGTTAAGGCAATCCCATTCTGCCAGGAAAATGAAAGTTGGTCACCATTAACTCAGATTCTGGGCCTCTGGGAAATTATTTTAGGTTGACTGACACCACCATATGCCCTGCGACCTTGGCAGTCCTGTGTACCCAGGAATGATGGCCGTTATCAGAAAAAGAAAGTTGGAAGAGTCTCAAATGGGAAGATCTGCATTCTGGCCTTAGACCTTCCACTTACTGGCTACATAGATTTACTTGCACATGTAACCTAAGGTTTTTTTGTGCCCATTGCTTTGTTTTTTGTTTTTTTTTTTAATGGCTGTGCTGTTATAATGGACACTTCCTTTTCCCTTCTTTGGGAACTGACCCTGCCTTGCATCTGGAGAACATTCCATTCCCTAAAGCATCCATGTGCTTCCAAGTGATGTTTTCACCCCTATGGTGAAACCATCCACCCCTCCCCGTTCCCCTGGTTACAATAATGGCTCTGGTGGTCATGTGACCCAGGCTGGTCTGATTACAGTGCTGCTCAGAACTTTCCCTGAGACTCTGGGGAAATGCTAGATTCAAAGCTGATGCTTGTAGCACAAAAGGTAACAGTCACCTTGTGAATTCATTGTGAGCCTCTTCCAGCCCATTTCCACCAGAGGCAAAGCCAAGCTGGGGAGAGAGAACTGGTATTAGCATTACCATGATCCTACTTGGTTTGCTTAAGTCAAGTCATCATCTCTAAAAATCATTTTAAATTCTTTCAAGTGACAGCCAAACCACTAAGTGGGTCAATCGCTGAGGCCAGGGACCTCCTGTAAGAAGTTAGCACCCCCATTTGGAATATATGTTGGAAGTTGGGGGTGAGAGGTAGGCACACAGTGGGTCCCACAGAAGAAGATGCCCTGACATGGCTACTGTACCCATGTCATCATTTGGGCCTACTACAGCTACAAAAGTTTAAAAGTGAAAACTTCATTCATAATAGTTTCAAACCCTAATCATGGCAAAACTTAAAAGAATGAAGTCTCTCAGAGTCTGAAAAATACTACACACAAATGATAAACACAGAGTTGGCCTTTCTACATGTCATCAGCTTGTCTCCTGTCACGATGTTCTCATGGTCTTGCTCTAAGTGTGGGAAACAAATCCAGGGCCAAGACACTGGGTTAGAGCAGCTCTACTGGCAGATGTCATCGGGCACAGGCCTGTGGTTCTGACCCCTCACTGCAATTTGTGTCAAATAAGCAGAATGAGAACATCCTGAAAATGCCCCATTAAAAAACAAACCAAGAAACAAACTAAGTAGGTCAATCGCTGAGGCCAGGGACCTCCAAATCGCAGCCCTAAGAGGGGCTTCTCTGACCATGAGTTGGGGGAGAAGTTCAACATGATCCTTTAAATAATTTTCTCAAGGTCTTTATCACTGCGAATATGTCTCTCCTTCTTTCTTTCTCTCCCTCTCAACTCTGTCTCCCTCACCCATCTCTGTAATGAAGCTTTGCAAATAGTTCGTATTCTGGCTCGGAGACACTAAGAGTTGGAAGAAACAGAAAAACAAATCAAAAGCCATTCAACACATCCCTAAAATCTTAGTCACTCAAAAGCGTCAGAGAGAACAGCTGATGAGGGCTCAAACTCTACCCCTCCTGTGGGTATCTGGTGGGAATCTGCCTTAATGTGGAAGGGGCTTCATGGGGACCAAAAACAGTCAAACCCTCCTGAAGGTAAAACCGCAGTTCAGCTGTACACAGATTGTCTTCATCTAATCGTCACAATAATTGTACCGACCTTGCAAGACTGGTATTTTCCTATTTTACAGTAGCTCAAAGAACTTTACGAAACTTTTCCAAAGTCGACAGCAATTAAGTAGCAAGGCAGGGACTAGATCCAGGTATGTCTGATACGAAAACTGAGGTCTTTTATCTTCATGCCTTCGTTTGTAAAGGTCAACAGGAGAGCTGAGGGTCACGGAGACACCGCAGAAGGAGGGGCAAAGGGATGGTAGGAGAGATTTATTCTTGCAGACACACGAGGAGCAATGATAAAAGCCTGAGTGCATGGGCCACGTGCGCCCGTGCATGCACCCCCCCGCCACGCCTCGCACGCACTGTAGCGCACACCACCCAGGAGTTCTCAGCCGCGCCTTTCAGTTGTCGAGGGAACAAAACAGGAACACAAACTTGACCTCTTGCAGTTTACAGGTGGACCCTTTTAAGTTCACTTCTGAAAAAAGAACCGCTCACTTGGAGTATGTTCTAAATTCTCCTTCATTGTAAGCCTCTTGGCAATTGTATAAAAATATTTCTTTCTAGACTTCCATCTATGTACAGTTTAACAGAACTTCAAGGGGAACGACTTTTCCGACTGTATTTTAAGAGTGAGCCCTTTGATACAAGCAGGCTGTGCAATACAATATGATCCAAGGTTGTATAATCTTTATATTTTATAATCTAACTGATACAACTTAATAGACAAGAAATGCATTTTTAAATGCTCAAAAAATTAAACTATAAGGAATATTCCTATTGGTAAAGTATAATTAGTATAAAAATATCTATATCTACCTATCTACTGGTATAAAATTCAGTTAGACTCAAATAAAATACTCATTCTGTTAAGGGGTGTGTTCCTCATTGCATTAATCTTTGAATGACTGTCTACGGCCATGCCACCCTGAACGAGCCCGATCTCGTCTGATCTTGGAAGCTAAGCAGGGTCGGGCCTGGTTAGTACTTGGATGGGAGACCACCTAGGAAGACCAGGTGCTATAGGTGTTTTTTAAAAAAAAAAAATCTTTGAATGACTAATTTCAGAATTTCCCTTTTTTTCTATCCACACCCTTTAAAATATCTTAAAGTTGGCTGTTTACAAAAGTCACATGTAGGGACAAAGAGAAATGAAGTGCCTTAATTATTTGAATAAAAGAAGACAACACAAGTATTCATTTCCATCTTTCGATCTTGTCTCAACTGCTTTTAAGCCATATAACAGGCTTCTTTTCAGCCACAGTCTGTAAAACACTAAAGAATATCTAAACATCTAAAGTAGAAAACTGTTTAGAAATACTTATACCATTTCAACCAAAGGTGGGTATGTCTGACCCTGGCTCTGTGACCTTGACCAGGACAACTGCGCCAGGCCCTTATTTTCCCATCTATAAAATGAGTGAAATAATACCTAGTACATAAGGCTAATATAAGAATAATGTAAAGAAAATACACAGCCGGACACGAAGGACCACATCGCGTATGATGTCATCCACATGAAATGTCCAGAACCGCAGGTCCGCAGAGACAGGAGGCAGGGCAGTGGACGCACAAAGAAGACCCTAGTGCCAATTTACTCATCAGAGCCGACAGGCCCACCTCCCCGGCTTCTCTGCCCAGCAAGCGCGCCTGCCCCTTCCCTCCTCTCTCTGTGCCCTTCATTTTAGCGATTTCCTCCACTTTCTAAGCTATTTCTTTACTGTCGTGGCTGCTGTCAGCTGCTGCTCCTCCTCCTACCACACTTCAATACAGACCCTTCTGCTCTGGTCACCCTATACTCCCGAGACTCCCACTTCTTTCTGCCCGCCACTTAATGGGTGTTTCTGGATTGACAACCTCCGAAACGTGCTCTCCACGCCGACTTCCCTCTCCTGAAACGCCAGCCTCAGTTTCCACCTCCTACTGGCCATCACCCTGAAACAGCAGGCTCGGCCCATACACACCTGCTCGGCAGGTACCTGGCCCAGAGGGGGCTCTCCGTGCCATGTCCCCAGTCGAGCTGGCAACTCCTTCTGGCTCCCTGTCTCCGTCCATAGGACTGCCATTTGCTCAGGATGCAACACTGGATTTTCATGAGAATAGTTACTATGATAGCAGATCAGCTGTAATTAAAAGACGGCTGTCCAACGGATGCTCGCTCAGTTTCCATACTAAGCTGCACACATCGTGGACGTTGGGGTAACTGGCGATTAGGAAAATTTGGATTCCCAAGAGACAGTGAAAGCCAGAATTGATCAAAGACTTCTTTTAAAATTGCATTTCCTTATTATTTTTTTTAAACAAACTTAAAAACATATTCTCAGTGACCACATAGATGGTGGGTGATTAGGAACGCTGAAAGGCATCCCCTTAAATTCACCTGCTGGTAAACAAAACCCCCAGCAGACTTTATTATTGTCGTTACATAAATATCTATACTCCCGCCCACCCACCCCCCCCCCAAAAAAAAAAAAAAAAAAAAAAAAAAAACCCAACCAGAGGGCTTCGCAGGCAGAAGAGGACAGAAGGCAATTAGGACGGGGAAAATGTAGAGACAGTGTTTCTTCCCCCTTTCTATTATTACTTTCTTCTTTTCCTGAATGAGGGTGTGCCTAAGGGCAAGATTCAGGAGATTTATGCATTAGGTGGATGCCCTAGTTTGCAAAATGGACAAAAGAGTCAGCTTGTGGAGCAGATTAGGTGCAGGAAACCAGAGGGCCCGGGGGCTGTGGCCAAATGTGAAAGAAATGAGTCGGGGAGGATGGGGTAACCCGACAGAGGCGGGGATCCTGGGCCCGTGGCAGGCCGGAGTGCTGGCAGCATCATCCTGGTTCGGTTAGGAAGGAAAGGCCAGTGGGGCTGGCAGGGAGGACGGGAATCATACAAAGGAGAGGAGTCTGGGAGACCCCTCCTTCAAGGGGTTCTGGAACTTTCACCTTGAATATAAGGATCAAGATTAATGACCAGAAACCTTAGGCATGAAACAGCGTCAAAGGCTAAAAACCTTAACGTTCATCAAGCATGTGTGTGGGACCTGGCGCTGGACGGGATGAGCATTTTCATGTTCTCGTTCTCTTTTAATCGCCACGATGATTCCCGGAGATACATCTCACGGCCCCATTTTACAGACGATCGAAACTGAGGCCCCAGGTCGAACAGCTGGTGCCCAGAGAGCCAGGGATTCACAGCCGGCTGATTCGGCACGAAACCCACGCTCTTCTGCTCACTACCTACGCGCCCACTGTGCACGTCAGTTTTAGAGGAGGGGTACAGCTAGGCGTCTGGGAGCTGGGTGACCTCTCAAGGAAGCAGTCCTGTTTATAAAGAGATGCACGAACTGTCCTCCAGATCTAAATAAATTCCACAGGATCCGGGGCGCCCCCAGTCTCCTGCCTGGCAACTGGACAAGGGACATTTTTAGCAGAATACAGGGAAACCACACGCTGAGAATTTTAGCCCTATTTTCCTAAGAATCACAATTTTGTCAAATATTACAATAACTCTGGAAATTTAGCATGTTGTAAACGCTTTACTAATACGGATGCATCAAATCCTCGTAAGAACCCCGTGAGACAGACAGACGTTCTTATTATCCTCACAGAGAGGTTCAGCCAGCTGCCCAGGAAGCCACGACAGGGCTCGTTTGCAGGTTGTCCAGATCAGTAATGTTGCCTCCCCCACCGCCGCCGACGTCCACGAGACCTTTGAGAATTGTCTCGTTCGAGGATCGGGATCTTCAGCCAGGCTGCCACCACCCTCTTTCCTCTCCCTGGACGCACTTGCAGACACAGCGAGCTGAAGGGAACACTCCTTTTCCACTGAGCCAGAGAGAGCTAAGTCTCAAACTCCACTCTGACCTACTTTTGGGGAACACAGCTGAAACTCCACAGGAAACCTCTGCCATCCATGAGGTCCACTCCCTAAGACACGGGTCAGACAATGAAGCCTCGGGATGCCATGGGGCTTTGCCCCAAGTCACAGAGTTCACCAAGTGGCAGTGCTGGGACCAGAACCCATCCAGGTCCCTCCCTGCTCCTTCTTCTCTTACCTAGTTTCTCATATACTGAATACTTGGCTCTTGAGACTTCCGTGGCACAGCTGAAAAGCAAAGTGAGGTACCACAAACACTTGAGCTGTAAGAATGTCTAGCTAAGGGAGAGGGTAAGGGCTGTGCAAAGCGGGTGGTACACAACGGTCCTTCCAGGAAACCAAGTGCATGAAGCTAACCTAGAACTTGGGAAACTCGCATCCCCAAAGCAAGTCATCTAGTGGTCACGACCAACCTCTGTCACCTTTTACCAATGGCAAGCACTCTGTACATTCATGGAACAACATGCATCTGGCAGCAAAAGAGCACGTTTCCTTTGTCCCGTTTTGGGGCCTGCAACAGCACAGTCCTGCTCGGCGCCCTGAAAATGCCTGCGAGGCCTTCTTTCCATTTCATTAGCTCACCCACTGGGTTGTCAGCAGCGAATGGAAATAAAAACTTGTTATGCGCGTTATGGAATATATTTTAATTCCACCACTGCATCCTACAGAAACAGATTTAATAATAATTAGTGGCCCAATACTGGAGTGACAGAGAAAAGGAAGAAAGAGGGAGGGCCAGGAAGGCCGGCCAGGTGTTAGTAACAGCACGGTGGCCGCATCAGTCCTTCTTGTGAAGGACTGGGACGTGTGGTCTGACCCCAGAACGGGCTGTAAACGGCGAGGGGGCAGGCCCTGGGCCTCCCTGGGAACTCCAGCCTCATCCCAAGCCTGTGACAGAGATGAGTAAGAAAGAAATGCTTGCTGGCTGGGGTAGTGTGGCTGGGCCCGGGGAGCGTCTGCTCAGAGGCAGAGCTGGAAATAAAAATAGGTGGGCCCGAGTGGTCAGCGGACCCAGAGTTATAAAGGCAGCAGTTTCTCTCAAAACAAAATTCTGCAGGGAGCTCTAAGGCCTGCGGGGCCTCTGAAGACCATGAGGGCAAAAGGGGAAGATCAGATCGACAGTAGCCTGTAGACACTTCTAGAAGAAGGCATGATGCGAACAAGGTCAGCTGTGCCATGTGCAGCTGAGACGAAACCTCCAGGGACCAGATGAAGGTTCAGACCACGGGTTAGGGGTGTCTTTAATGAGGAACCACTGATGATTAAAATAATTCATCTGAGGGGGATGTTTAAATTAAGGCACCTAATGTTAAGTCTGATGGGTAAATGGAATATGTGTGTGTGTATGTGTGTGTGTGTGGTGGGGGAGGTGGCTAGGGAGTTTGGAAAAGGGAAAAAACATAAAATGCTTTACTATTCTAATTAAAAAATTAAGAGATGTTATTAACTAATAAAACTAAAAATGTATTTCAAACACATAAAGACCATAACAGAGACACAGAGAGACACGCAGAGGAGACAGCTGGAGACACCTGTCAGCTGGCCACTCCTGCAGGGTTTGGAATAAGCCACACTCATGTGTTTGGCCCCGTCCTGGGTCTCCTTTAAACAATGGGTTTGGCCCCTTCTGGCACTCTGCTAGGTCTCTATTGTACAAGAACTGAAGTGCTCTCTAGTCCACGAGAACTGCTCACATACTAAAATCGTCTCTAGCAGCCTAAATGGCATTTAAAATAAATACTGTGAATTGATGAAATGACCAATTATGTTAAGTACCCATGCCTGGTGTAATCCAAACCAAATCTTACCCCATTATCCTCAAAACTGCGAGGTGATTCAGCAGGCCCTCTTGCCAATGATTCTGCAAGAACCAAAACACACAGGCCGCACTCGATGGGACCTCGAGTACTTCCAGTTAATTCTTGCAATTGGTTTTATGCTGGAAAAAAAATAACTGTGCTACGTTTCTGCTCGACAGTTAATAAACTAAACAACTATCAGTCAACACTGTAACCATTATGTCATTTTGTTCCACTCGTGTCAAGTTTTAACTTCCATAATTTCCTCTTCGGCTATCACGTTACTCTCTTTAAACAGATCCTGACGCGTGTGATGTCATTATCCCAAAGTGCCCGTGACTCGCTCATCGTCCGCACCTACCACATGAAGTCCCCATCGCTCTTCTCTCGTGATCCTCTCGTGCCTACGCGCTCTGGCTGTTTCCTCTTCTTGCAATGCCTGTTTTTTCCTGCTTCCACCTGCCCACGCCTATTTTTCGAGGTCTTTGGTCAAGTGTCAATTCTCCCAAGAAGTGACAGCTCTTATGCTCCCAACCTTCTGACAAAAATCAGTCTGTTTCCTCAAAACGCTGTGACAAATCTGCTTATTCTGCTGCTCCTGCATTCTTTAGTCTGGACCCCTAGGGCCACTCTGCCCAGCAGGATCTCCCAGTAGAGCGGGTTCAGCCACTTCTGCTGTGATCCAGGGCCCCCCAGCCAGGCTCGCTTTTTTCTGCTGGCTGGTGCCTGGGCCCATGTCTCCCACCTTCGCCTTCTACTCCGCTCCTGGGAACTGGGTTCTTTCGGGTGTCCCTTCAATCCCAAATACCTGGGTTCTTTCCTACCGAGTTCTTTTCTACTGTCTGATATCTAGAAAAACGTTCTCCTGCTTGCTATAGGGAAAAAGAAGGAATGTGTCCACATTTTTAAGATATAAAGTATAAAAATGAGAAGGTGAGCAGAAGTCAGGTACATTTTCCTCTATTTCATTCTAACCCAAACCTTTTACCGGTGTGACTGGGCAGCTCCCTTTTTAATATACCCATATGTTTATTGTAAAACTTTTGCTTGTGGTTTTTAGTGACTTCTTGATGAGCCAGTACCACCCACCAAAGGAACATAAAATAATTAATTAGGAAGAGCATGCACGTAGTTTGAAAAATCTTGTCACGATAAAAGTGTCTCAAGAACTCTATATACAGATCCAATAAATGAAGAAACATTGCAGAAAAAATAAAGTTGACAAATCCCCGCCCACACTCCCCAAGTCTCTCCAAGATCCTTCTGATTTTCACATGCACAAAAAAAATGGGCTGTACTGAACTGGATGTGGATTCAGTGGCATCTGAAATCTGTAATAATTTAATTCTCAATCACTAGAATAATTAGGAGAATTTTTTACTCTACCAGGAAGAGAAAAAAAGTCTTCCACCTATGAGACAGAATCTCATAGTAAAATCACTCAATTTCAGAAACTTAATTGATGTTCCTCCCCGTGCTTTTGCCTGAAACAACCCAAAATATGCTTAGAGCAAATCTTACCTAGTGTGGAACTTAATGAATAAAAAATGTATAGGAAAATGTTCTCGGTAAATAAAAATCACTTTTCTGTAAATTATCCAGACGTGACTGATAATCACATTGTTGCTATAGAACTAGAGGAAAAATAAAGATGCTCGTAACTTTGAGATTTACTTGGAAAAAAAACCCAAAGGCTCATCATAATCGGTTTCCACATTTACTATCCGAAGTGAGATAAAATAGATTTTTTTAAATTAAGTATTAAGTTTTGAGAGTGGAGGGAGTTACCTTCTTTTTCTTCAATATTTAGGATGGCTATGATGAATTAAATGCTCTAATTAAAAAATAAGATGAATCAAACTTGCCTGCCTAAATTTTACCTGTACCAAGCAAAAATGCAAAGAAATTCTTAAGTTACCGACTTCACAGGCTATTAGAAAACCAACATACTACTGCATGGCCTATAACGCAACAACAAAAATGCGATCTCTCTCCCAGTTGTTTGAGCTGGTCCAGAAACCTGAAGATAAATGTCTCTTCTCTCTCAGCCACATTTATATTCTTCTACTTCGCATGCATGGCCGGCCAGCCCTTGGTGTGTATACTTTTAAGAAAAAGAGTCTTAAACCAACCAAACAACAGCTCTAAACCAACTGAAATGCACTGAAACTCCTCACCAGAAGCCCAGTACAGTCCCAAAGCCCTTGGCACAACCAAATCCACCTGGCTCTTGGCCAGATGTGCCACGCTGACACCTGGCCAAGCAACATAGGCTAATGGGGACAAAACCAGGAACACCCTTGGGGTCCAGCCAATTCTAGCTTATCTACACAGCAGATACCAAAAACAGCGATACCCCAAAAAAGTAATTTCTGAAAGTATTTAGAATGCATCTTACTGCTATTTTTTGATGTTTATTCTTAACTTTAGCTATTTCAAAAGAAACAATTGCAAAAGTAGAGATGAAAGACAGGTTGAATTCCCTGAGTGCATGGGACAGGAACACATTCAAAGCAGCTGACCATGGGTTGGACAGCAGGAAGGATGTCCCCCTGGAATGATGCTTGTAGGGACAAGTGAGGGGTGTCTGAACTCTGAGCCTCCGAACAAACCACAGTCACCCTTGCAGGCACACACAGACATTATGGGACAGCCAGGAATGAGTGGACCTCCACGATGACCACGGTACCGAAAACACCCAAAACATCCCCGGTAGCCCAATCATTGAAAAGACGTAACGGGGTTTATTTTCATCAGCCCAGTTTATGCTACTGCCATGTAATTCCAATTTTACCAAAGCCAGCCAAACACTTCCAGACTATGACCAGTGACGACAGACTGAAGAAGCAGTCCTGGTTTCAGGCGAACAATTCATAGCAACCAGAAGACATGAGTAAGGAAGAAATAAAGAGAACTGGACAAACGGACCCAACCCGCAACAGTCACACTTCTCCAGTGGCCACTCCTCAACGGGACAGAACTCTCCTGATTGACACCAAGCACAGAGGAGTCCTGAAGCGGGGTGGGGCAGGGGGAGAGGGGAGAGGTGCTTCTGGAGACCTACCTTGTAGAAGGGCTCCGTTTCTCTTGAAGAAGGTACTGCCCGGCCAGATGGGTGGCCCTGATGTGCTGAAAGAGAAGAGAAAGCAGCGTGAGGGCCAGCTCGTTTCCGTGCGCTCACCTGCACTCGACGCGGCCCTCGAGACGGCCTCGAAACACCTTGCCAGTCATGCGTTATGTGTACCCTCTCAAAACGCATCCTTAGAAATCATTAGTTTCGTCTTGTGATAAGTGGACTTCATATTTCACAACGCAGAGCCTGTTTGCTGTTGCTGTGGATATTCTGGTTACTGTCTTGGCCCTGCTTGCTCCCTCCTGGGCACCGGAATCATTTGCAGGTAAACAAAATGGCAAATTCACACACTTCAACATCATAGCTTATAACGTGCACAAACTTGTTCATAAAAGTATGACTTGATGTGGCAAAGAACTTCTATCCATGTCTGAGACCAGGTGGGTTTTCTAATACTTCTTGGTGCCACCTGCCTATCATAAACGCAAACTTTCTTGGCTTTCTACCACCAAATCCTTAATATATACACAGATATGACCTTGATCAGCTTCCTCACTCTCCTTATTCTCTTGGTTTTATATCCTGTTTTAAATTTCTTGGCTTAAAATGTTGCACTCCATACCCTATAACGTATTTTGCAGATGTGTTACCATCCAGAGTCTAAGAGGAGAGGCAACAAAATAAGAAAAATCAATATATCACAGACACTTTACTGCATTTATAGACAAGCATTTTCACTGTTCACCAGTGAAAACCTTTATAACCATGCCCATCTTAGTAAACCATGCTTAGAGTGGAAAGTAGGTTATTCTAAATCAAGGATTGGTTTACATTAATGTGGAAAGCACTTAGTCAAAAATGTTACTACACCCAGCCCAACAGGCAGTATAAACTACTTTCACCAAAACAGTCCATGGCAAATGATATTGGTTAAAGCATTATCAATCACCTTCAACATTAAAAAAAATAGGAAGTTGGTCTGAATAATACATTCGTAAACTGGGCGGACAGATACCCAGAGAATGAGAAATCTGAATGCCTCATCTGTCAACCGGGTCTCTGGCAATGCAATACCGTTAACAAACGGAGAAATGCCAGAGACACATTCTGCTGACCGAACCTTCATTAGCAGAGGTACAAACAGCATCGCGCGTACAGGGACACATTACATGACTGGGGAGCAGTAGAAGGGGAGGAAAAAAAGAGAGCTTAAGTGTAAAAGTACTAGTAAATACTAAAGCCATGTCAAATGGGCTAGAAAACACACCGTGAACCTTGATGTAAATGAATCTTTTTGTTTTATTCTGTTTTGGATTCGCTATACTCAGAATAAGCGAGAATAATGCATCTCTCAGCTGTGGCTTTTCCTACAGCCCAGACTCTCAGCTCTGGCAGGTGTGGCCTCTGAGTGGCCAGGACAGCAGATCTGGCTGGGGTCGCAGGGCTGTAGGCTGATGGCAGCAAGCTGATTTCTCTCCCCTCCGATTCCTGTCCTATTCCATTTTCAGGCTTTTAAGGCTCAAAGTTGCAGGAAGAACACTGTGCATAAAAATGCTTACGATTATCCTTTACCAACCTCAGCCAGCTCCTGGGATTTTACCATTTTATTTTCATAAGAAAGCAGGAAACAACAAGCTGGCTGCTGCCAATACTGAATCACCTGATGTCTAAAGATATTTAAAAACTGAGGACTTCATTACTGAGGAGGAGTTAGTGCTTCTGGAGAATTCAATAATTGAGTGTTACTGCAGGAGCCTGAATATCCATCCATCCAGCTTACTTCCACCCAAAGCTCCTCTTTATCCTGACCTTGATTTGGCTGAAAACTGAGTAGATGCCAGGGATGGAGTAAATGTGGGCAACTGAGGACGAGTAAATCCAGTGGTTTAGATAAGGAAAATTCTCTATATGATAGAAATCTACTTAAAGATTTCTACAACGCCCTTTTAAAGTACCTAAGTCGCTGATCACTATTCTAGTCACCCTGCTGTGCCGTCCGTGTAATCTATACTGTAGCAGTGAAGAAAGATTTGGATTGACCACCCACCTGCTCTTACCTGGCCCCTCCTGTAAATGACCAATTCACCTGGGGTCTCTTTCTAGCTCAAAGTAAGCTGTTTCTTGTCCTGCTAATTTCAAAGCTTTCAAACATATGAATTTATTGGCTCTATATTCTATAGTGTTCTTTTGGATGGTTTCTCTAAATGATATCTAACTATTAGTAAATCGAGGATTTATTAAGTGCTTATTGAGAACTGGTGCTCAGAAGAACCTGGCATTGCGGGGAGAGGGAATTAAAAGCCACATTGTATGGCTTCTAGGAAGATAATGACATACTTATGTGGTTCCAACCTTCTATGATTCTACCTGAAGAGATAAGAAATGCCTATAAAAAGGTTGGTGGTTATGGCCCTGAGTGGCTGCAGGTTGTGGAGGCTGCAAATAGATGCTCAAAGTTCATTTGAAAACGTTACATGAAATTAATTGACAGTGTGTACCAACCCCAGTAATTCAGAGAAGCATGTGGTTGAGGTCTTTTGTAGAAGAATCTGAGGCCACTCAGCAAAACACCCATTCACATGGCAAATCAAAAGACAACGGTGGGTGGGGCGTGGCTTGCATAGGGGGAGGATGAGGGGACCCTCCACACTCAGTCACTTACATGTCGGTGACTTGTGAAAGGGCGCTGCTGTGAGAAGCGGCCACTAGGGCCCCCTTCAACCTGCCGAAGTGGGTTTTCATCACCATATGACGGCGCTCGATGCTGCTCTGCTCCGCTCACACTGCTCGATGCTGGGATAGCCAATTACAGAGAACAGCAATGACACTTTCCCATGGGACCCTCCAATCCTGGGGGTGAGCAGGGCAGGACCCACCCTCCCCACTGTACGGATGAGGAAATGGAGACTCTGAGGGACGACGGACTTGCTCAGCCATCACATGGCTGGTTAGTGATCAGCCCAAGACCAGACCAGAGCTTCTGGTGCCAGCCCTCTGTCCTGACACACGTATCACGATGGCCCCGACTTCATTTCTCATCTCCCAGCTTTCTTCTCCCAGCACTAAACTCCTAGCTCTCCTCCGTGGAAGAAGGCTGAGGATGGTATTTCACTAAGAATCCCCCCGAGGCAAAACCCCAGGCTACAAATGTGAAACGCGGGCATGTGGGCTCCTACTAGCAGAAACAATGCGGCGCGGTCGCCACAAATGTCTCATTTCAATAATGCTCTCACAAAATTCCATGACCTTCAGCAACTACCAGCTAAACCCGCTTCATAACAAAGGAAGCCAACCAACAGGTTAAGAGGGCCTCGCCTCGCAGAAAGGCAGTTTGTGAACTGGCATTTGAGAACATTGATCCAGCTGGTCATTAAGACCAGCGCTGAGCCAGCAAATCCCCAGAGACGAGCGGCATCATCGCGAACAGCACACCCTGCGCCTGCTGGACTCACAGGCGTCCACCACTCTCTGGGCCTTGCTCTCCCGGCTGCAGGACTTCGAACCACCAAGGGGATCCCGTGTTTTCCCTATACTCCTGAGCTTTCATCATTGTGAGAACTGGCTGGATGGTGACCAAGACCCACGCATCTCTACCCAGCGGCCTGGACTTTTTGTAACAGTCTAATGAAAAGCAAATCAAGAAATGAACTTTTTGCTAAGAACTCAGCAGCCAAATGTGAACTGGTGTATCTATAAGAGAGAACGAGATACTACAACATGAATGAACCTTGAAGACATTATGCTAAGTAAAATAAGCCAGACACAAAAGGACAAATACTATGTAATTCCATTCATAGGAGGTCCCTCCAGGAGTCAGATTTAAGATGTGGTTTCATAGTGTAGCGCTTAGCACGTCTGCTTTACACGCAGAAGGTCCTGGGTTCGCGCCCCAGGGGAGCCACAGTCCATGGTCTACAGCCATGCCACCTTGAACAAGCCCGATGTCTGATCTCAGAAGCTAAGCAGGGTCGGGCCTAGTTAGTACTTGGATGGGAGACCACATAGGAAGACCAAGTGCTGTAGGCATAAATAAATTAAAAAAAAAAAAAAAGGCGTCAGATTCATAGAGAGCGGAGTAGTGGTTTCCAGGGGTGACGGGGAGCGGGAAGGAGGGAGTTAGTGTTTAATGGGCTCGGAGCGTCAGTTCTGCACAGCGAAAAGCATTCTGGAGACTGGCTGCCCAGCAATGTGAATGTACTTCACACTACTGGTCACACAACAGTTAAGATGGTATGCTTTACGTCATGCGTACTTTACTACATTTGTACATTTTTAAATGTAAAATGAAAGAAAGAATTAACATAGGAAAGACTCTAGAAGAAGCGAATCCAAGTCTAAAGAGTTTTGGGCACTGAAGGACCAACTGACGTGCTGTTTCTGAACAGCCCCTGCGGTCAGCATCTCTGCCAGAATGGTCCACAGCTCACTTGAAAGCAAAGGGAAAAGGATGTAGCGAGATCGGCCTGTCCTAAACTAGTCCTTCCAGAGGCCACGGCTTGCCCACTGTGCTTCAGGCGACAGAGCAGTCCCATCATATTCTTAACACTGCAAACAGAGTGTGACGGCAATCCCTTCGGAACTGTGACACCCACCATCAGACTGTGTTTTTCCAGAAATAAAACAGTCAAAGTAGATGTAGCAGAGGGGAATTGATTTCTGAAAACAAACAAACAAACAAACAAAAAACTTGAATTCAATTGTTTTCATTCTAACTGGATTAATCACTAGGAAATAACAGAGGAACAAATATGACCTTCACTTCACACTAAACCAGACTCCTTGGGTGAAGGCTGCAAGTCCCTGAATTCAGGGACCAGAACAGTCTGCTGGAGACATGTGTGAGGCAGTCTCAAGTTTCAAAGAATATTGTTCAGTTTGAGAAGCATCCATAAAGAGCACAGTTGAGAGTTCAAAATCCTGGGGAACATTCTTGACATTTTTAATAAACCTGAGTAATAAAACTGGAGTGTGTTGACATTTGAAACCATTTCAGTGCCTGCCTGGTCCCATCCAAGTGTACTGGGGACAGCACAAGATGTGGATTCAGGGAATTTGTCTGTGCAAAACACATGTTGAAAGTCTTTTAACATGTCAAAGTCTCAGTTCCACGCCTGCAAACTGACGGCCGTGACAGGAGCTAGTGTGTGAGGGTGAAATGAGCCGATGTATGTAAAAAGGACGCTCTGCAACCTGCAACCTGCAACCTGCAACCATCCCAGTGGTTGTCTTGGTTACAAGAAAACCACAGCTCAGTTTTCTTGTCAAGTGACATGCTGGGTGCCAGCACTTCCTCCTATAGCCTGAGGTGTGGACTCTCCCGGTATGGCTCCTTCCTTTATTCCTGTGACGGATGAGGTAACCGCACCTCCAGCTTCCTCTTTTCTTTAAGGATGCTTTGAGACCATCTCATTGTACTCCTTCCTCAGTCCAAAGTAGCAGTGAACAGTTTCTAAAATCAACAGGTGAGAAGCAGCTTCACAGATGAGAAAGCTTAAAAAAACCCGAAACAAACCAAAACAAAAAACCCAGTAACTCTGCATAGAATCCCTCGTAGGTCCAAACTGGCAAGTCCGCAGCCCGCAGTGACCTTTCCGGGTCGTACGATCAGAGCTGGCCTCTCGCCAATTTTCAGAGGTCGGCAACTGCTGGGAAGGCGATCACACAACAACCATCCAGGACCACAAAGCCCACAACTGACAGCCTGGCGAGGGCAAAACATGCATCGTGGTAAGAAACGTCCAGAATCGTTTTGTTAACTTAGCCCAATGTGAAACCTAGAGACTTACCCTGACTCCACCTGGATTAGCCTGAAACAGCTCCTGTGTGCCCGTCACGGCCAAGGCCCTGGATGTGCCGAGGGCTGAGATGGCTGTGAGACTCCGACAGGCGGCTACTCTGGGATCGCCAGGTATATTTAAATATGTCGGTGCTTCACGATGCTCCACAAAGCATGTTGTTAGGGCTTCCTCCTCGGACAGGTTTGAGAACTGCTGACCTAAGACAATGGGGTTCCCTAGCCTCGGCACTACTGACGTTTGGGGCTGGGTCGTCCTTTGTCATAGGGGCCGTCCTGTGCATCGGAGGGTATTCGGCAGTCACCCTGGCTTCTACCCACTAGAATTCAATAGCAACTCCTCCCCCAGCTGTAGCAACTAAAAATGTCTCTGACATTGCCACATGCCCACTGGGAGATAAAATTTCTCCCAAGTGAGAACCACTGACCTTGTGGGCAGCAACCCAACTAAACTGGCCTCAATCATCTCCCAATCGCCAAGTCTCAAACCCATACTACATCAGCCGATGTCACCTCCTCTCTTCCAAAACCAAGCCATTCCACATAAACCATTCACCCTCCATTATTTCTATCTGCATCTGAACCTTCTCCTTGGCCAGAGTAACTCCCCGATTGCCCTCCTTTCCTCTGGAATCGCTCCTCCCTCCATTACCTGTGGTCTCCACTTGCCTCTCCCTTCTGATGACTTACAATAGCATCTCATCTTATCCATTGCGAAACATCTACTGGTGTCCTGCGCTCAGCTCCCAAAATTCTGCTATGCACTCACAAAGCCCATGAGCTGGGCACTGAGTGCCTGACGTCTAGTTCCTCATGTCACAGTCTTCCTGGACTGGCCACAATCCTCTCATATCAGTCACCAGAGGCCTTTCAGTCACTTAGCCGTTTAGGGCTAGTGGCCCTTGATGGCACCGCTGTCCCTTCTCCCTCCACGCCCTCCCACACGGGCTCACACGAGAAGCTTGCTTTTATTTTCTGGTTATATAAACTCACTATAATTTTTGACATTATCTCTTAAAATCCTTTCCAATTTTAGCCTCAAACTACCCTCCTAGCCCGGTTCTCCTCCCACTCTCTGTTCTAAATATTCTGCTAGCTCTTTGTCCAGCCTTGACCCCGTAATGAGGGGCATTCCTAGAGTGTTAGCTCCCTCTTCTTTTTCATGCAAGATTCCTTTCCCAGGAGAGTTTGTGGACGCGTGGAAAACCTAACTTTTGCAATTCTGTGTCTCCAATTGAACTTGTCCCCAGTCTCTGGCAGGCATCTCCGGCTGTGTCCTGACACAGCACTCGGCTGTCACCCACTCCCCTCAATCTTCTCAGACCAGGGGTCCAGCTTCCCACTGCTGCCTCCCCTGCCCAAGCCACTGCTCTCAGCATCTCAAGTACCACAGACGAGTGGCTTAAACAGAAATTAGCTGTCTCACCATTTTGGAGGCTAGAAGTCTGAGATCAAGGTCAGTTCTAAGGGCGGTGGGTGAGGGCATGTTGCATGCCTGCCTCCTAGTTCCTGGTGGTTGATGGCAAGCTTTAGCTTTAGCATGCCTTGGCTTATATATGCATCACCCGAATCTCTGCCTTCATGTTTACATGCTGTCTCCGTGTGTGTGCTCATCTGTGTCCGATTTCTCCTTTTTATATTGGCTTAGGGGGCCACCCTATTGCACTTTGACCTCATCTGAATTACATTTGCAATGACTTAATTTCCAAAAAAGGTCATATTGGAGGTCTTCGGTATTAGGACATAAACGTATAAATTTTGGAGGGACAATTCAACCCATGACGGTGTCCATGGCTGTCACCCTCACTCCCTGCAACGTGGAGACACCTGTGTCTTTCTTTCCCT